>NC_083343.1:97219691-97819691 GCF_019175385.1 Lycium barbarum | reverse complement strand
TATGAATGAACTATTTCCCAAAGTTCAGGGGTAATTTTGGCCCTTTTCCGTTTAAAAAAAGTCTATTCTTTTTAGTAGACATATTTTTCTAAAGCCAAACAATAATTTTTTTTTCTGGTGTATCACGTATGGATGTTAAAAAACAATATCTCTGTGACTTAAAAAAAAACGTCTACCCATTCTTTTAAACGAACCAGACCCGACCTACCAAAAAAAAAATTACTATGTGGCTTTAGAAAAGTATGTCTACTAAAAAGAGGAGTAGACTTTTTTTTTAATGTCACGTGGCATTTTTTAAATTGAAAAACAATGTAATGATTTTTTTTAAAAAATCTCGTCAGCGAAAAGAGTATATTTGCACCATTTTGTAACGGTAGGGATATATTTGCACCGTTTTGTAACGGCATGGGTATATATAACACCACTTTTGTAACAAGGGATATATCTGCTCTAAATCGCAAAGTTAAGGGATATATTTTACAAATCCTATATAACTAATTCAACTAAGTGTTCAAAAATATTAAGTTCAATCGTAATATCAATATAATAACATTCATGTTCATTTTTTAAATAAATGTAACATTTAGTGTAACATCAATAGCTATTTTTTTAAAAAATTGCTCTTCTTATCGTTTTAATTAATTGGCACAATGCACACGTGCAAAGAACGTACACTAGAACTAGTACTAATATATATTGTAAGAAAAAAATCAACGTTTAAAGCAAGCAAAACTCTTTTTTTTCCCCCTTTTTTTTTTCTCGTATTTTGGAGATAAATCCTATCTCGTAGTAGAGTACATAAATTCTTATATGATTAGAACTTGGTTTAATCTTAGGACATAAATGAAAATTTGGTTTAAACTTGGCAAGGCTCTATGGGTTTGCCCAACACTGTTCCGGTTGGTCCAGGAAATCAGAGGTCTATCTTGCATTCTAGGTAGGGGTTCAATTTATGTGTAAAAAATTACTAAAAGTGTAATAAATAGTAGTTATTGAATCCATAATTTTAAAAATATAATAGGTTCAATGCTAAGAATCTTAAGATTGAACCCATAGAATAAAGGAGAAATTTCAGAAATATACAATTTGCTCACTTACATTGCAAAAAAATAGCCCAAAACTTACATTGCAAAGCTTTAGCCCAAAAACACTTTTATACAGTGTTATACAGTGTTATACAAAAGACAGATATATTATGTATATAAGTGTTTGAAGGTGTATGTGTAGGTATATACACTAAAAAATATAATTATACAATATTATACACGAAATTACGCACGCATACACATTTATACACAATTATACAATATTGTATAAGTAGGTATAAAACATAGATCTGAACTGGTTACATTGTGTATATGGGTGTATAAACATGTATAATAGTGTATAAGAGGTGTGTATACACCCATATACGATATTATACACTCACTACCCCTGCACCTACCGGTTTCTCCACCTCCGGCGACATCCCCACCGTCGGCGCGGCCCGAGATTTCTCGTCGGAACTCATCATCGGAGCTCTGTCGTACAACAACCACAACGCCGCCACCGCTGCTCCATCTCCGGCCAAACAACTTGGACCAAACCCAATGCCAGCGGTGGTTCTTGTAGGAAATCAATCCGTGATGTGTATTGATGTCTGAAAGTCATTATATACAAAGTAGGTATCTCACTAGCAGCATAATACTAGGCTAAATTATAGGACCTAATTACTATACATAAAGAAGAGAATATTTACAATATTTACGTTATTACATAGTCTATCACACCCCTCGATGTCGAAGCGGGAGGTTGTCGTACGCTTAGACTGTCCCTGAAATCATCAAAGAGCACGCGCGGAAGACCTTTAGTGAAGATGTCTGCGATCTGGTAACGGGACGGGACGTGAAGAACACGGACTTCTCCACGGGCAACTTTCTCACGTACGAAATGTATGTCCATCTCAATATGTTTAGTGCGTTGGTGCTGAACTGGGTTACCTGATAGGTATATGGCACTAACATTATCACAATAAACCAATGTAGCTGTCCGGATGGGACAACGGAGCTCCAACAGAAGGTTGCGAAGCCAACAGGACTCAGAGACGACATTAGCGACACCACGGTATTCGGCCTCGGCACTGGACTTAGACATAGTAGGTTGCCGTTTCGATGACTATGAGAGGAGATTATCGCTAAGGAAAACACAGTAACCGGATGTGGATCGGCGAGTGTCCGGACAACCACCCCAATCTGCATCTGTATAAGAGACAAGAGAGGCAATTGAGGATTTATACAGATGGAGACCAATCTCAATAGTACCTTGAATGTATCGGATTATGCATTTGAGAGAATGCATATGTGCAACCTTTGGATCATGCATGTGAAGGCATACTTGTTGAACCGCATAAGAGATGTCTGGTCTTGTGAATGTAAGGTACTGCAACGCGCCGGCCAACTTACGATATTGTGTGGAATCATCACAAGAAGGTCCGGCCGTGGCACCAAGTTTGGCTTTGGTGTCGACCGGTGTCTGACTCGGCTTACAGGCAATCATGCCCGCACGCTCTATAATATCTGCTGCATAATTTTTCTGAGAGAGAAACATGCCGTGTGAAGTCCGGGTAACAGCAATACCCAGAAAATAGCTTAAAGGACCCAAATCCTTCATAGCAAATTCGGCACTAATTTTGGAGCATGCAAGACATTTTTGAGACGTAATTGGGGATTAGGTGGGGGTAGGGATGTATGACCATAGCCTCGAATTGGAATAGTGCTACTATTACCAACAATGATTCCAGAATTATTGCTCAAATTAAAAATAAGACGTAAGAGTACCTGAGTTGGCAGTCATGTGGGAAGTCGCTCCGGTGTCCACGTACCAATTATCATCCGGTTGATGCATGGACAGAGTGTGCATGGCTGCCTCCACGTCTGTCGGAGTGTACCCAGAATAGGACGGACCATGCATGGAATAGGCCTGCTGAGGTCGTGGACCCGCACCGAGAATGCCACTGCCGGGTCGTGGCGTCGTGAGACGCTGCTGCCACGGCCTTGTAGGATATGGGCAGGGGGGAAGTGGCCACTGCTGTAGCGTCCAAGCACGCCAGTAGTAGCCCCCTGCCGGTGGCTGTCCCGTCGGCCACTGGCCGTGACTGCTCTGTCCGCCGCCGCCACCGCCGGATTTCCCGCGGTTGTTGTTGTTGTTCCCCTTTCCCTTGTTCCTGTTGGAATTCCTGCCACGATTATTATCACGACGGTTAGTTGAATTATTAGTGCCGCCAGGTAGCTGGGAGGGAGTATCATTATCAAGGGAATCGCGGGCCTTCCTTGGCTGCGGCGTCTTCGAGCTTGAGTCTGGAGCACACTTCAGAGAAAGAGGGCAGCACATCCTTCTGCTGGATGGTGGTGACAAAGTGTGCATAGGTCTCCGGTAAGCCTGCAAGGAGGCGCAATACCATACGTTGGTCGGACACCGGCGACCCTACGTTGGCAAGCTGATCCGCGAGTGACTTTAGCCTATTATAATAGGCCATAACCGAGCCGAAATCGGCCATTTTTGTGGTGGTGAATTCATTTTCAAGGTATGCTGCCCTTGAGTGCTTGTTATCTTGGAAAAGTTGAGCAACTCGATTCCAAGCCTTCTCCGCAACATCATCCGCCACGAGAATAGAGGTAAGAATATCATGGGATACGGTGGCGTATATCCATTGAAGGACCACCGCATCTAGCCGTTTCTAGAGCGTAAGATTAGCCGCCTTCGTTGCGTTGTACGCGGTGAGTTCAGTGGTGTCAGTTGGTGGTATGATGTGCTCAAGTACGGAGTGGACACGGGCTAGAACTTTAAATAGTGTCGCCCATTCGTGATAATGGCCGGTCTCCATGTCTAGAGTGATTGGTATTAAATATTTCACATTTGTGACGGTTAAAGCAGAGTGGAAATTTTTGTTGTCAGCCATTGAAGAGAGAAGAGGGAGGAGGAAGGAGGAAGGAGGGGGGGAGTGGGCGGCTACGGCTAGGGTTAGGAGAGAGAGGAGGGGACGACTAGGGTTTTGGATGCTAGGGTTTTTAGGAGAAACCTAGTCTGATACCATGTAGGAAATCAATCCGTGATGTGTATTGATGTCTGAAAGTCATTATATACAAAGTAGGTATCTCACTAGCAGCATAATACTAGGCTAAATTATAGGACCTAATTACTATACATAAGGAAGAGAATATTTACAATATTTACGTTATTACATAGTCTATCAGTTCTCGTACATCGTCAATGGCTGTTTCCCAGTGACGTAGTGGTGGTCGGAGGTTGCGAGAGAGAGAAAGCGCGCGAGAGAGAGAGAGGAGCAGAGTGGATTATTTTTTGTAAGATTTGAAAATATGAGTCAATTTTGGTAGCAATGTTACCCTAATTAACATAGGGTGTAATTTTCTCTAGAATTTAAATCCTCACTTTTCAAATGATGTAGATATTTCTGATTGTAGTGCTAAGTAAGTGACGTTAACTAGAGCTTCAATATGGTGACATCCAAATTTACTCAAATTTACTAGAAAATATTGCAGAATGTGTCTCTTATAATTTACTCAACTAAGAAAATTCAGTAAACTGTCCTAAACTTGGATAGAAGTTCTCTTTCTTTTCCTGTCAAAAGCTGTGGAATCAGAACAACAAGTGGAGGTGTTCCAATGTCTCTAACTTCCCGAATCAGTGTAGTTGCAAAACAGCACCTAATGGTTGTACTATATATGTTGGGTTTAATTGATAAGTTGAATGGGAAATGGAGGGAAAAAAAAAGTGGAGGGAAAAAAAAAATGAATTATTCCCTCTTGCTTTATGAAATAAGCATTTGTCCCTCATAGGTAGTGGAAAGAAAAGTTCTCCTACTTAAAAGTAGAAGCACTCCTTCGTGTTGCTAAAGGGTCAAGAAGAGGGTCTCCCCTCGCGCCATCGTCGTCGCTCGGCTCGGCTTCGGATTTGGTCAAATGATTGATTGATAATCTTTTTGGACCAAATTTCCTTTAATTTTAATTATTAATTAATTAATTAATTAATTAATTGAAAATCCTGACCCGTGACCCGACCCGTTTCTTTCTTTCCCGGATTAATTTTAAACATTTCCCTCCGTTTTTTCCAACGGAATTTTCTGAAAGGTTGCAACCTTTTCTGAAAAGTTGCAAACCTTTTCCCAAACAGGCTATATATTTCTATTGATCCTCAGAATTGTTCCTTACGAAAAATTTCTGATATTCATCTTCTTCTTTTCTGCACTTCTTAAAAATCTCGTGTGATAATACTACCTTTGAGTGGTTCGCAGTCACCTTAATTTGTTGTACCGCTATTTTGGTGAGTAAATCATTCTATCCTGGGAGGAAAGATTCCAAAACCTCAGGTACATTGAGGGGGATAATTTCCTTAAAGACACACTGTGCATTCAGTGGGCTCGATTTTTGTTCTTACATATTTTCCAGACACTGTTCTTAGTTTTCCAGTTTCTATTTTATATTTTCAGAAATTATTGATACTGTTTTAACGTTTTTTTTATAGTACAGATTAATAACAATCTTATAACACTATAGTCTACAGACGAGGCACTTAATAGCAAAAAGGAAGCAGCATCCTTGCTTTTTAATTGTATCATCCAACTGATAAGTCCATCTAAAAAGTTGGTGGCTATGTTTTTTCTTTTTACATTTTGGCATGTTGGAACTTTAGTCATTTAAATTAAGTCCAAACTATGTCATGTATTGTGGTCGTTTTCCTTTTCTTTCTTTCTTTTTTTTTTTTTTTTTTTGGCAGGTGTGGGCGGGAGAGAGAAGAAATTAGATGGTTATTTAAAGTAGCTGTGACTTGAGCTGAAGAGATCTCGTTTTCTTGATAGGAGAGAATAGAAGCAAGTAATGTGTTTGCATCGCAAGAAGCTGAAGAACTAACTAGAGGCATCTGCAAAGACTTTTGTACCTGCTGATGTTCCAGCACCTCTTGAGGTGCCAAACGAAGATCAAACACCTAAACCAGTTGGTCTTACACGAGAGCAAATTATAGCAATTAAGGTAAAATATTTCATTTATAGGCTTTCCTCCTTTTACAGATTTCCCTTCTCCCTCAAGGCGGTATACATGTCAGGGTGGAGCTATGAATGAGGCTGTTTCTATTGTGAAATGTGTGTATTTCAATCTATTCGTTGTCTAAAGGAAAATTACTCAGTAATAGACTACATACTCTTTTCTTATACTTCCTCTCCACTGCGACACTCTAGCTGTACAAGCAATAAAAAAGAAGTTTCTAACCCTGCCAAGTTACATTTCAATTAGTTTCAGCCACAAAAACTAACATAATATGAATAAGTTAGTGAAAAGATATGAGGTTACACAAGCCCCTCGGGCTTAGTTCAAGTGGCACTGACTTGTGACTTAGGTCACAGGTTTTAGCTCTGTGGTATGCGAACTAAGTCTGGTATCTAAGTGGAAAAGGGAAGAAGGGTGAGCCCATTATCCTCGAGTTTTGAAAGCTATGGTTGGTACTAAGGGTTGGCTCCATATGGATTTCTCGGTCATGAAAAAAAAATACGAGGTTGCACAAGCATTCTTCATTATACTAGGTTTTGGCCCCTAATAGAGCTGAAAAACAGATGTATATACGTTTTATTTAATGTTTTTTTGTGTAGGCTGCCATTGTGAATTCCCAAGCTCTCGAGGAGGTGGCCAGACTTGAACAGGTAATACATATATAGCTTTTTTAATTCCGTTTTACCTGTAATATCATTTTCTTATGAAGACCTTCATTAATTTTACTTTCTTTGTCTCATAGTGTCTAATGTCAATTAAACAAACTGATGATATAAATGTGTGTAGGCTTTGAAGTAAGGCCAGCTTCCTGCGGATCTCAATGTTGGTGATTATGATGTTTTTGCTAAAAAGGAAGATGCTACAGAAGATAAGATGGTATAGAAATTCTACCATTGAGCTACCACAAGGAAAACTGAATTCATTATGAAAATTATACACTCATAGTTGCTTTAGTCCCTACTAATCAAATTTGAAAGAACATGTAGTAATTTGTCTCTATGGCAATTGCCAATTCCTAACTTTTGGAGTCAATCCATCATATATCAATAGGGTCACAACGATTGCTCATCACAGTTTAATTCGTAAACTTCCTAAATGCATGTGTGGATGCACCACCAGACGTGTTTACTTGTTATTGTTTATCTTAATTGTGCTTTCCACAAACTGCAATTGTATCTTCAACTGTTAATTAACCATCTCGCTACGAAATTCTGCTGCCCATTTCTTGTACTTTCAGGAGTAGACATCTGGGGTGATTCAGTATGCGCGTTGGTTTGAGATGGATCATTCATATGCCCTCACTGTCCGGTCATAGACAGGATGAAATTCTGTGGAGGAGGAGGTTTATCTTTTGGAAGCAGAATTAATTAATGCATGTAATTGAAGCCAATGCCCTCCATTTTATCATTAAGAACTGTTCTTTGCCTCCCGGACTACAAAAGAGAGAGTTTAGAACACGAATAGCTTAATAGCATCAGGTGACAGCTGAGCTAAGGTATGTAGCATTGAAGTTGAATCAGAGACTGAAAAATAGAATTTTTATGCTTATCTCAAACCTTTTTGCTGTTTTGTTTTCCTCTGGTAAACTAAATGAAACGCCTATTGTTTCCAGGCCATTTGATTTGAAATCTAAAGTTGAGTTCCAGTCTCTCCCAACCCGAAATGAAGACTTCAAATTATAAATACAAGGGGAGTTCTCTGTAGTATTTCAAGCATCTCACTTTCCTGGTGGTTATGGGGGTGTTAAATTTCTGCTCTTTGCTGTTTAGGATACCTGAAATCTTCAAATCTGCAAAAACTGATTAGACAAAGAATAATTATCGAATTATGTTTGCAACATCAATCAAATCATAAATTTTGCTTGTCTTTACACTTCAGAAAAATCTTAAAGAACGCGTGTAAGCACTGCATAGGGCTCCTAATTGCACAATTCAAGCAAATTATCTGCAGCATGGTGGAATATCGTGGCATCATTGGAATACAGGCTGCTAAATGGTTCCAACAAGAGTTTCAGTTGTATCAGCTAATTACCACTAACATAGTTGGTAAAGTTCTTTTGATCAACTACAACACCATTATCAGAGTCAGTAAGGTTCTTCTGATCAGCTACAACACCATTATCAGAGTCGGTAACGTTCTTCTGATCAGCTACAACACCATTATCAGAGTCGGTAACGTTCTTCTGATCAGCTACGACACCATTATCAGAGTCGGTAACATTCTTCTGATCAGCTTTTGCAGAAACTTCTATTTTGCACTCACTAGGAGCAGTAAGAATTTCAGAAATAAACTTTATCAACGAGCAGAGACCGCCCAAGAAGTTATGATCAATGACACCTCGTCCTTCGTAAACATGAGCAAAGTCAATCAGCTTGATTTGTGCACCTGGATTCTTTCCTTCCAATGCCAACTCTTTTTCAAAGCTCACCAGAACAGAGCAAGAATACAAATGGTATAGAGTTTGATCCTCAAACCATGCTTTCAGCTCCAGTAACTGAGATAAAATGCCGGTAGAGCCGCCATAAACAGTTGATGCGAAAGCGCAGTCTGGTTTCAAATCCAAATCATTCAATGTGTTCGAAGAAATAAACCTTCTGAGGACTAATTTGACATCCTCTGCAGAGAGTTTCTGAGCAGCTTTCTTTCCGGGCTTCCAGAACCCTAATTCTTTGCTCCTATAGATTTGCAACCCCGATATCCTGAATCCTAAAGGAAGGCTTGACGATTCTCGATCTTTCTTTAAGCATTTCTCGATGTATTTCTCAGATGATTCGGGTGCCCAGGTTCTTGAACCAATCTTAATGTCCATAATTGACGGATTGGCACGACCTAGAGCAAGATCTTCCAAGACCAAGTGAGGCAGCAAGCCAGATCCATCAGATGCTTCGACGTTCTGAGTGCCATAAAATCTGGGAAAAAATCTTGTGATGTGTTCCGGGATTTCGCTGTTAGTAGACAATGAATTATAGAATGCAACCTCATTGAACCCTCGTTCGTCACCTTGCAGAGGCTTGTAGAAGCGCCCTGATTCATCCACGAGGGGACCCAGATTCCCAATGCCCGCCGCTTCATGTCCTGCCACTTGATGCTGAGAGGCCTTAAGCATCTTCGCAGAAAGTGAAGCACTTAAGAAAACAAAAAAAGAAGCGCAATTAGCAATCAAAGTCTCCGATGCAATCAAAGTCTCCAATACAAAGTCTTTCCTGTGAAATTGAGACCAAATCACAACTCATTCAGCCTCATGGGAAAGCAAAAAATTCAACCTGAGTTAAAGAATGGGAAATCTCTGAAGTTCCTAGTACTTGCAAAATGAAGGAATTCAAGTAAAATTGAATCCAACTCTGTTTTTTTTTTTGTTTGGGTTGCAACATCATATGATATAATATGAATTAACTTTCAACATGATCATCATTATTAATTCCAGACCAAAGAGATCTTTAAGAAAAAGAAAAAAAAATAGAAAAGGAGAACATACAAGCTCTCATACACAGACTTAGTTATGTTTTTAACTCTAGGGTATCACTGAGGGGCTACTATGTTTGTTCCCATATGGTCAGAGTGGTCAAGACTTACACAGTCTCTTAGTTGGGCTCTGTGTGGTATAGCCAAGAGTAACAAAGGGCGTGGTTTTTTCTCTCTTTCTTTTTTTGTTTGGTGGGTGCACGGAGGGGTTAAGTTGAACAAAGGCCTATTTGCGCTGATTCTCTGTTCAGCTTGCACAATAAAACAATGGTGTTCCGTTATCTAAAGAGTAACAAAAGTTCATAGAGGCATTTAGTTAGGATTGCCTCTGGAACCAAGTTGTTACTTGGACAGAATAATAAAGACTCTAACCACCAAGAACAACATGAGTGACCAACAAATAACATCATTTCTTGGAAACACAATTGTGACACATCGAGCATATTCACTTCCTTTCTATTATTTCCCCCCAATCTTGTGCTTAAACTAGCTGAAGAAACTACCTGAGGAAACTAACTTGCACAAAATGATACCAAACATGGCACAGATTTAAGGACATACTACATAGCAAATCAAGGTTGATCATCTAAGATATGATATGTTATCTTCTTTAGCTGTTCCCATCTGTCAGTACTCAAACTCTTTAAACAAGACATGATCGATAAGACAATAACCCAAACTTCTTGCTGAAAGCCATTTTATTCATGAGGTGGACTCTATCCTGACTGGCATGCCGAAGCTTACATAGATGGATGGATGGATTTTAAAATTAGTATCTACAAGGACAACCACAAAGTGCCATTTCCATTTTGGATAATTAATTTCCAGGACAAACAACACATAGTGAACCTCTAGTAAATCTATAACAGGATTATTAAATTATTGGTTAAGGAAAAAGAACAGGAAACAAGATAGAACTATGAGATGCCAGCAAGCTTGAAGCCACGTTCTTGTAGAATAACATGAGTTATTCGCACAAATATGTCTAGTATATTCCCCCTAATGAATAAGTTGGCATATGCCAATCAAGTAACCTGAATCCCAAAATAGTTGGGAGTCTACTATATGAATCATTTGTATCCATCCTACTCCAATGAATAAGTCAACATAAATCAATCAAGTACACATCAATTTCTAATGAGTTAAACTCAGCTATGAAACATCTGTATCCATTTTGCTCTAGTGTACAAGTGGATTATGATAGAAAACCGTGAAAGAGGTCGTATCAAGAACATAACTTTTCATGAGCATATGAGTACAAGCTCAAAACTCGATCATGAAAGCACTAGCTATTTTTGCATTTGGGTTGGTAAAAGGTAGTCATGTAATTTTTCTGGGCCGGGAAAAACTTAAACCACTTCTAGTACTAGTAAAGGGTTGTACTAAGTTTCCCATTCCAAATAGTTGCAGAGGTAGATCCAGCACGACCTCAAACTTGGACAATACATATATATGGAAAACTTCAAGAAAAAAATCAAAACTGGTGTGGTTGGTATGAAGGAAAATGTTTTCCTAGAAAATAAATGGGTTTCTTACTTATTTCTAGTGTTTAGTAAGTAAGCAAGAAAATATTACTCCAAGAGCATTTATGTGTATGGGGGTGAGGAGTGGGGTGGGATGGTCAAGATGTGGGGGTTGGGGGCGTTGAGTAGGTGGTTATTTTCCGAAAATGTTTTCCTAAACTTTTTGACCAACCAAATATGAGAAAATAAATATTTAATGGTACATCCCCTGCTTTTAGATCTTCAATTGACCTCTTAAGAGCTGCATAGGTAGATCACAGGTAAAAGATTGCGGATCACTGGGATTTGAACAAATGAAAAAAAAAAATTGTAACTTTAAGATTAAGCAGATTTAGGAATCTCATTTTTATCAAAAACAGATGCAAGATTCAGCAGTATACTTAGAAACAAATTAAATCGAATCTACCAAAAGTAAGAGCAAAAAGTGGTCAGAGTAAGTTCTTTTTACGATACAAAACATACAAGTAAAGTAGAAAACAAGACCAGCTTTACCCATGTGCTAGGAGGAACAACAAGAAAGATACAAACAACAGATTGAAAAATAAACCATAGAGACCAAAGATTGCAACATTATGTACGTATTTGTTTCTCCTTTAATGCTAAAATAGAAGCAAAAATACATCAACTTTCTGAATCACTGCCAAAGAATTAAACATTCTTGAAAAATAAAGAGCCATGTTTTTTATTTTTTATATTAACAATATTTACACAGAAAAACAAAATCGAAATTCAAAAAAGAAAATTAAATCTTCATAATGGAACAACAAGAATTAGAAAGTGCAAATAATTACCTCTCTTTAACGTCAGTCAAATGTTTCCAACAAGAGAGATTTTAATTGGAGATTTTTTCGGAAAGAACAAGGTTTAAATAGAAGAAGGTAAATAGGGTTGGCTACTGCCTGGTTAATTAAGTTGGTGACGTGGAAGATTCTTGTTCAGACACGTAGTCCCTCTAGTTCAGTGTAAAATTATTTTCTAAGTTTAAGGGAAAAAAAAAAAAAACTTTTAAGCCGTCAAATGAATAACCTGTACTTAGTGACCGGTAAAGAAATAGGTACACACCATTTAAAACCGAAGGGAGTATTATTTTTGGTGACTAGCTAAAGCAATTGTAGTGGTACTTTCATTGTTGGAAGCTTGTAGAGAATTAAAACCGTTTAAAAGTACTGTAAGTAGTATTAGATTCCAGCTTCTAAAAGAGAATTCGCGTTTACAATTCCGCATGGCGCACACAGGATGATCGTATTAAATTAATCGTCAGTCGAAGAAGTTTCTGCTATTTTATTTTCAATGAAATGTGTATACGGTAAAAATCGGATTAATTTGTGTCCGATGGGAACCGGAGTAAAAGATAGAGGCGACCGAAATAAGATTTAAAGTGAGTAAGGTCGTAACCACCAGTGGGAATGAAAACCGAGGGGTCGCGAACACATTCAACTCTGCCTCAACACCGAGGGTATCTTGCCGGACACAGAAAACCCGAGCCTAAAACGAGCACACTCGATGTAGGCTCGGATAATCAGTTATGGAGCAGGCCACGCGTCATCTAACCATTCTACCACTTGCGCTGACGACAGTGCGGGTATCAGACCGTACGGACCAGCCTTATCCTTTTTAGGGTGTTTTAGAAAGGCTTTTTCTACATTGTACTAGGGCCCATTTATGGTTACATATAAATAGAGGGCTATCCCTTCCTTTTTTAGGTTAGCTTTTACTATCCAACAGATTGTAATCAGCAAAGTAGCATAAATATTTCCTCAAGTATTTTGGCTCGGTTATAAGAAGCTTCTCCCAGACCGGACCAATTCGCAGCATTTGTCAACTTTTCTTCTCTAGTTTCCATTGCTATTACTTACTAATATATATCATTACATATTCGCTAAACCTTATATTATCAGCTAAATCTATCCACATATCCTATCCACCACTTACAAATTTAATTGTTATCCACTATTTGGGGGTAAACAGTTTGGCGCCCACCGTGGGGGCATAGGATAATAGTGGTGTTAAATCTTTTGCTACTTCTTTTTTCACTCGTTGTTTGAAAGTTTGCAGATTTGCAGAAAATATTACGTTCGAAATGGCAAGCAGCGGTCATTCCGGGCATGTGAACAATAACGAGATAGTTGCTGAAAACGAAAACAACAGTGGGTTATGGAACCCGCCTGCGGATCCAGCCGACCCAAATGCTGTTAACTCAAGAGAAGGCCTCAACCGGCAGAATACCGTCAATCAGGAGAATGCCGCCATTCCGGCCACAGATCCTTTGAATAGCCATAACTCAATTACTTTGCCTTGGGCTCAAGCCTAGAAAATACCGAATATACCGGATGAGACTAACTTACGTTTAATGTTTGAAATGCTGCAGGAACAAGGGATTGCTATAGCCGAACAAGGGGTTGCTATAGCTCAGCTTCAGAGAAAAGACGATAAAGTAGCTTTGGCAAAACCAAAAGGGGTTACTGAACCAAGGCGAGAGGAAGCACAGATAGTCGAGAGCAGCGGGTCCAGAGCCGGTTCGTCTACCGAAGTTTTGAAGATGCTCGAAACTTTGACAAAACGGGTTGATTCAACGGAGAAAAGGATGGAAACATATAACTCTCGGGTGGATCAGATCCCGGAAGCACCCCCGATCTTGAAGGGACCAGATTCAAAGAGATACATTCAATGGCCTTTTCCTCCGAGTGAGGCCCCAAAGTTAATCCCGAAGAGGTTCAAGATGCCGAATATTCCAAATATGATGGGACAACAGGCCCACAAGAGCACGTGACCTGATACATGTGCCATAAAAGGCAACGATGTCGAGGAGGATGAAATAGAGTCGGTATTGCTAAAAAAGTTTGGTGAAACATTGTCCAAAAGGGCATTGACTTGGTACGACCATCTGCCCTAGCATTCCATCAATTCCTTCGAGATGCTCGCAGATGCATTTATCAAAGCCCATGACGGGGCCAAGAAGGTACAGGCCAGAAAGGCGGATATTTTTAGAATCACCCAAAGAGAAAATGAGCTGCTACGTGAATTCGTGAATCGGTTCCAAAGGGAACGGATGGAACTTCCCCCGATCCCGGAAGAATGGGCAGCACAAGCTTTCACTAAGGGGCTCAATCCCCAAAGCTCAACTGCCTCATTCAAATGAAAAGAGAACTTGTTGGAATACGAGGCAGTAACTTAGGCAGATGTCCATAACAGGTATGAGTCCAAGATTCGGGTAGAGGATGATCAACTCGAACTCCCCCCCCCCCCCCCCCCCGATCCAGTAAATGGAAGCAGGAACTCTGAAAGGTCAAAGAGAAATTATGAACCGGAGACACGACCATCGAGGGAAAGGTACCAACCATATTCTCAACCGGAGAAATCCAGCTTTAGGTCGAATAAAGGAAGAAGCGGCCCCAGCCATTTCTCGAGTAAAGGCGATAAGTGAGCTGATCGTGGGTCAAACAGCCGAGGGTTGTTATTTAGAAGCGATGTCGGTAGTTCAGCCAGCAATGGAGATATACCGAGGTTATCAGAATACATCTTCAACATCAACACATCAGACCTTGTCTCGGCTATCGGTCGTATCACATAAGCCAGGAGGCCAAGACCGTTGAGATCTGACCCAGCTCAAAGGGATTCGAGCGTGATGTGTGAGTATCATGAGACTCATGGTCATAGAACCGAGGACTATCGCCAATTAAGGGAAAAAGTGGCTCGATTGTTGAAAAACGGTCACCTTCGAGAATTCCTGAGTGAGCGAGCCAAAAGCCACTATAAAGGAAGGGAAAATCACAAACAGGCAGAGCCCGTGGAACCATAACATATGATCAATATGATAATCGGAGGAACGAATACTCCACGAGAGCCAATGATGAAAAGAACCAAGGTTTCGATTACACGAGAAAAATGAACCAAGGATTACGTGCCCGAAGGGTCTATATCCTTCAACAATGAGGATGCAGAAGGATCAAATCATTCCGGTAGCTCGAGTACTCAGCGGATTCAATATGGCAAGTGAAACCACGAAGGGTGAAATTTCTTTGCCGGTCAATATCGACGGAACCATTCAGCAGACAGTCTGTGTCATCGAGGGGGAGATTAAGTATAATGATTTACTCGGCAGACCATGGATTCATAGCATGAGGGCGATGCGGTCAACATGACATTAGATGTTGAAGTTCCCAAATCCGAAAGGGATAAAAACTATCCGTGGTGAACAACCCGCAGCAAGGGAAATGTTCGCGGTCGAGGAAGCCCCCTCGTTTTGAAGAAACCGTTTCAAATGGATGATGAGCCAATCAAAGGAAAGAACACCAAATAGCAATTAAAGAATACAGACTCGAATGAAGAGCAGAAGGAAATGAGCTCGGATTTCGAAGAGGATGATTTCAGTGTGCCCAGATCATTCATATTTTCGGATAATTCGGACGCAACCAAATCTACCGTGGAGGAGCTGGAGTAGATCATCTTGTTCGTGCACTTACCGGATAGAAAGGTATACCTTGGCACGGGGTTAACCTCGGAGCTCAGGAACAAGTTAATTAAATTTCTTCAAGCTAATGTCGATTGTTTTGCATGGTCCCATATAGACATGACAGATGTGCCACTGGAGATGACAACGCATAAGCTCATCCTCGATAAAATATTCACTCCGGTCAAACAGAAAAGAAGACCGATGGCCGAATCAAAACATGCCTTCGTCAAAGACGAGGTAAAAAAGCTTTTAAAAATAGGCTCTATCCGGGAGGTTAAATACCCGGACTGGTTGGCTAATGTCGTCGTTGTGCAAAAGAAAGGTAACAAATTTAGAATGTGCTTTGATTATAAAGATCTAAACAAAGAATGCCTGAAGGAGTCGTTCTCTATGCCTCACATCGATCGAATGATTGATGTGACGGCCGGGCATGAGATGTTAAGTTTTTTTTATGCCTATTCCGGGTACAACCAGATTCGGATGCACCCAGAAGATCAAAAGAGAACTTCTTTTATAACCCGATATGGGACTTATTGCTACAATGTCATGCCATTCGGATTAAAAAAATGCCGGAGCAACTTATCAACACCTAGTTAACAAGATGTTCGAAGAGCAGATGGGTGAAACAATGGAGATTTACATTGATGACATATTAGTCAAGTCCCTGGAAACAGAGGACCATTTAAAACATTTGCAGGATACCTTCGATACATTTCGCAAAATAAACATGAAGCTCAACCCGGAGAAATGTGCCTTCGGGGTCAGATCTGGCAAATTCTTAGGCTTCATGGTATCAAACCGAGGAATTGAAATTAACCCGAACAAAATTAAAGCCAAACAATGTGAAGGCAATACAAAGGCTGACCGGAAAGATAGCAGCTCTGAGCCGATTCATCTTGAGGTCATCATATAAAAGTCACCGTTTCTTCTCTCTGCTAAGGAAGAAGAATGACTTCGTTTGGACACCAGAATGCCAAAAGGCCTTGCAAGAATTGAAGCGGTACTTGTCGAGCCCGCCCTTGCTGTACATACCAAAGGCAGATGAGCAACTGTTTCAATATCTAGCGGTATCCGAGGTGGCGGTAAGTGGCGTCTTAGTCAGAAAAGAAGGAGGTACGCAATTTCCAATCTATTATGTGAGTAAAACATTAGGAGATGTGGAGACCTGTTATCCGCACCTCGAAAAATTAGCTTTGGCACTAGTAAGTGCTTCAAGAAAGCTAAAACCTTATTTTCAGTGCCACCTCATATGTGTAGTAACTACTTACTTGTTATAAAATGTCATGCACAAACCGGAACTATCGGGTAGATTGACCAAATGGGCCGTAGAAATTAGCGGTTATGATATCGAGTATAAGCCTAGAACGACTATTAAATCTCAAATCTTAGCTGATTTTGTAGCAGATTTTACTCCCGCCATGATTCCCGAGATAGAGAAAGAGCTCTTGTTAACTTCGGAAAAGGCTTCAGGTATCTGGACCCTATATACGGATGGGGCATCGAACCTAAAAGGAACAGGGATGAGTACTGTTCTTAAGGCCTCCGTAGGTGACGTTATTAGACAATCAATCAGAACTGTGAAATTAACTAACAATGAAGTCGAGTATGAGGCTATGATTGCAGGTCCGGGATTGGCTCGGAGTTTACGAGCTAAAGTCATCGAAGCTAAGTGCGACTCTCTTCTGGTCGTGAATCAAGTCAATGGTGTCTACGAGGTCAAGGATGAATGAATGCAAAGATACTTGGAAAAAGCTCAAGTATTATTGCATCGGTTTAAGGAATAGACCATGCAACATGTACCGAGGGAGCAGAACAACGAGGCAGATGCATTGACCAACTTAGGCTCATCGGTTGAAGCTGAAGAGTTCAATTCTGGCACAGTCGTCCAATTGATGAACTCGGCAGTGGAAAATGGTCACACTGAGATAAATGCAATAGGTCTGACATAGGATTGGCGCAACAAATACATCGATTACTTGCGTGAGGGAAAACTCCCAAACGACCCAAAAGAATCAAGGTCTCTTCGAACCAAAGCGGCTCAATTTTGCTTGATCGACGATCAGTTATACCGTCAGTCTTTCTACGGGCCTTTGGCTAAGTGCTTAGGACCCGGAGAAACAAATTATGTGATGAGGTAAGTCCATGAAGGAACCTGTGGAAACTATTCCGGTGCCAAAGCCTTGGTTCGGAAGATAATCAGAGCAAGATATTACTGGAACCAGATGGAAGAGGACGCAAAAAACTTTTGTCCGTAGATGTGATGGATGCCAAAAGCACGCACCAATAATACACCAATCGGGGGAGTTACTGCACCCGGTCCTGTCCCCATGGCCGTTTATGAAATAGGGAATAGATATCATCGGTCCTCTACTATGGGCCCCAGGTACGACTCGTTTTATCTTATTTGTGACTGATTACTTTTCAAAATGGGTTGAAGCGCAGGATTTTGAGAAAGTTAGAGAGAAGAAGGTTATTAACTTTATATGGGACCATATCTTTTGTCGGTTCGGCATCCCAGCCGAGATAAGTTGCAATAACGGTCGTCAGTCCATTGGTAATAAAGTAAATAACTTCCTCGAAGGATTGAAGATCAAAAAGATTATGTCGACTCTATACCACCCAAGTGCAAATGGACAGGCGAAATCAACGAACAAAACCATAATTCAAAATCTAAGGAAACAGTTATAGACATCAAAACACAAATGGAAAGAGGTGTTACCGGAGGTATTATGGGCCTACAGAACGACATCAAAATCAAGTACGGGAGAAATTCCATTTTCCCTGGTCTATGGAGTTGAGGTTTTAATCCTCGTAGAAATTGGCGAGCCAAGTCTAAGATTCCGGTATGCCACGAATGAGTCAAACGAAGAGGCTATGGCCGTAAAGCTTCACTTAACAGACAAACTACGTGAGAATGCACTGGTCCGTTTAGTAGCTCAAAAGCAACGAATGGGAAGATGCTACAATCGAAGGACGAACCTTCGACATTTCCAAGTAGGGGACTTAGTGCTTCGGAAGATTACCCTGCACACTAATAACCCTGATGATGGAAAGTTGTGACCGAACTGGGAAGGACCGTATAAAGTAACCGGAATAACTGGCAAAGGATCGTACCAGTTAGAAACCGAAGATGGCCAACAGCTGCACAACAACTGGAATGTGGCACACTTGAAGAAATACTATTGCTAAGGTATGACTCGTTGACCCTTTTGATTATTCTAAATATTCTCACCTATCTTTTTACAGTGTCGTACCGAAATAAATTATGAAGATGTTAGAATTAGGTCTGAAAACACGTGTTGCACTATTTTCCTTAGCCCAATTTTGTCCCGAAGTGGGTTTTCCGGTGAGGTTTTTAACGAGGCAACAAGTACAACGTGTTACCCTAAGAAGACGAGGCTAAGTGCCCATAAGCTCGAAGAATAGCTGAGTACTGGGGACTGGATAATTGACAGCATCGTTTTTTGAATAGTTTTTCCCCACTCATACTTCACGGACAAACACTAGGGGACTACTATACCCCCACCAAGATCGAAGAAGAGCTCATCGAAGCAAAATAAGAAATGGCGTCAGCATTGAAACAATTTTTGAAATTTGTGTTTTTGTAGCTACCCGGACCTTCTGCATTAGGTTTCAATGTAAGGGCCAAACGATCGAACAAATCGTGCCCAGATAGTGTTGCTACGGCAAGGGCAGTAAGGGTTTAATGAAATCCTTAGTTTTGTATGAGATAAAAATTTGAGAATATGAAGAGAAATACTTTTGAAAAGTATGTTTTATATACGCTCTTTTACTAATATAACCCTCGACTGGGGACTGTCGTCATAAAATCGACAAAGGCGCAAAGGCTAGAGCTAACCGAGCCCAATTCACTAAACTCGAACAGTCAGAAGAGGGTCTAATAATTAAAGACCTCGACTCAAATGCCCAAAGTGGTTCGGAGACGTCTGAATTCACAAAGCATAAAAAGGCTTCGCGGGCAAGCCAGCTATAGTCATCGGTCAATATGAAACCGAACAAAATAAAGCCCACAACCAATGAGTAAAGGTTGGCTCGATTATTCGAGAAGAACGGTTAAAAGGCTCAGGATCGAACCTCAACCATTCTTTATGAAGCAAACATTAAAAGACTAGTCGAAAAAAGTCCCCTACTTAAAGATCGAAGAAAATGATGGCAAAAGGAAATACGAATTTCATATATGACTAAGTAAGCCGAAGATTTACATTTGTGTTTTCATAGATCAAAAATATAAACAAAAAGGCTCGTATAGGCCCTATTTTGCTTCGTATGAAAAGAACCCGAGTTCTCAGAACGGTCTCTTCAGAATCATCTTCGGAGCTATCTTTGAGTGCTTTCTTAGTCCTATCCTAGATCATCTTCGCATCGAGTATGCGAGACAGAATGTCCTTCATACCCCGTTCAACCTGCTCGAGTGTAATCCTCCGGGATTTTCACCGCTCATATTCAACTAAAAGGGTAGAGCAAGCCTCGGTGACCTCTACATCTTTACAAGTTTCCTCCATGTCAGCCTGAGCTTTCTTTAGTTTCTCCTCTAGCTCGGACCTCATGTCACTCAGAGCGACCTGAATCGCGTTGACAGATGCCAGTTCAGTTTGAAGAGCATCGTTGACTAGAACAGCGGCCTCGAGCTCATCACTGATCTAGTCTCCTGTCTCGGCCTTTTCTTTAATTATCCTCAACTTCTCTTTCTCGGCGGCTCTCTCAGCCTCGAGCTGCTTGAACTTTTTTTTTTTTTTCAGTATCGACCTTGACAGAATAAAGTTCCTTCCCTTAGTTGGGGATAGTAGCTTCAAACTCACCAAGTTTGGTGGAAAAATCAGCATTCTGTCGGCTGAGGTTTTTATTATCCCCCTCTAGGAGTTTGTTCTTTTCAACTACGTCATCGAGTTCAGTTTTTAGCCGGAGATTCTCCCTTTTTACCGCCTCGAGCTCAGATCGGAGATTTGGGGGAGCAGTGACCCGGCTCAGCTGATCCTCTTTTTCTAGCAAGAGAAGTTTGAACTTCTCCGTCTCTCGGCCTTGAGTATCTATAAAGTCGACAGACCTTGGTGGAATCGGAGCTTGGATATACTCGGATATCGGAGGAAAAGGAACTTCAGCCTCCCCACCTGTGATTGGGATCGAAATAGCGGTTTCATCCTCGGTAGATGCAGCAACGGAAGGTCCCAACACGACTCTTGCAATCACAATATCGGCCTCGGGTTCATCCCTCAGGCCCCAAACATCATCCCTCGACCTTTTATTTTATTTTTGGCCCTTGGTCGAGGGTTTTCTCATTTTCTTTTCAGCAGCAGCAATAAGCCGAGCTGACCCTAATATGTCAAAATTCGAGCCCCGTGTTGCGGGCTCATCTGCTGGTGCGGGTCGTGGGTTCACAAAACCTTTGCCCAAACCTGGGTATCGAAAGGTTAAATAAAGGTAAGTTGGAACGTAAAAGGTGTGACAAGGATTAAAGGAAATGAAAGATTATCGTGATTCTGCGCAACCCATCGATCACGGGACAAGTCTGCCTATGTCTGGTCTTCATGCAGGTGTTGGCTGGTGATTGCTTCAATCTAGTTGGCAAAACCCGGAATGGCATTAGGAATCCATGTTTCGGCTGTAACATTGGAAAAGTTAAAAAAGAGAAGAAAAAAGGGGAGAAGAAACGCTAGAAGATACGTAAAGGAGGAAAATCTAAGAAACTTACGTTTGTCATTCCATTTTCAGGAAAAGGCATATAGTATGCCGGTATAATGTCCGCGGTCCTAACCCGGACAAAACGTTCTAGCCAGCCTCGGTCCATGTCCTCATCAACACTAGAAAGAATTAGATTTTTGCCTCGGTCGGAGACCTTTATCACGCCCCCGCGAAAGATCCTCGGGCAATATAACCGAATGAAGTGTGCCAACATAAAATCTTTGTTGACGTTATTCGCCAAAAGACGAAGGCAGGCCACGATCCTCTAGATATTCGGGCCAATCGGGGCAACGCACACATTATACGTTCGACACATTTCAAGAATGACCGGATCAATCGGAGGGTTGAGCTTGAGAGTAAATGGATACGTGTAAATGTACAGAAACCCTTCTTTGTAATCGGTGACAGATTCGTCATCATCGGGAGCAAAAATTTGTATTGGGGGGGGGGGGGGGTTCCCAGACACACTCGGCCCAAACTTGAGAAAGACACTCTTCTTTGATCGACGAGGGGTAACGTCTCACATCGTAACCCCGGCCAGAAGTCTGCACGGCTTTTTCAACAGCGAATTCGTGGTTAAAGTTGGGCTTCGAGGGTATTATGTCTTTGGCCATCGGCTAACAAGATACTTGTGTTTTATCCCAGGGGTTGGTAGCAGGTTCAGCAGTCGGAGAAAAAACTGATGGCACGTTCTTGGAAGGAGAGTCGGTATTCGTTGACATTTTGAGTTTAAAAGATCAAATATGAAGATATGAAGATCAGATATAGAGATACGAAGGTTTAAGATCAAGATATGAAGGTTTGGTTTGAAGGTATGAAGATTTGAAGACCTGCAATATGAAGATATGAAGATTTCGAGGCAAAACAATGGGGTTAGCAGAAATTCGAGAATATTTGCTGGAAAATGAAGAAGATTTTGAGATCCCGAAGCAAATAAAGCAAAGAGCAGAACTAAATTAACGGTGAAAGTGAAAATTGAAAGGTGAAAAAATGACTGTAACTCCCTTATATAGGCAAATCTCTGCGACGGTTACCGAAACCGACTAACCGAGAAAGGACACGTGTCCGAAATTTAATGAGACGTGACTTGAAGCGACGTGACCCAGAGGCGGTTACCGAAGCTGGCCAACTGAAAGGTGACACGAGGCCGAAGTCAGAAGGACGCAAGATGAAGAGACGTTTCAGTTCCCGCTTATTTTCAAGGAAATAATAAACTTACTGGAGAAGTCATCGGAAGAATTTTTTCCACTTCCCGTCACTTCGTTATAACTTTGGTCCGGAAGGTGTGGGGACTACATGTATACGGTAAAAATAGGATCAACTTGTGTCCGATGGGAACCGGAGTAAAAGATAGAGCCGACCGAAATAATATTTAAAGCGGGTATGTTACACCTCGGAAAATTTTCCGTTAATTCATAGTAAATAGACTAACGAAGGGTATGAAGTACAAAATATTTCTATAAGTGAGAAATGACATTTGATGGCCCCAATTAAGATTTCAAAGACATTCGAGACAAGGGAAGAAAGCTGCCGAAGAAAGGCAAGGTATATGTTATGTATCGAAAAGGATTTACGAGTACCAAGTTAACGATGATTTAATGATGCTTTGGAGAAGAGTT
Source organism: Lycium barbarum (assembly GCF_019175385.1). Taxonomy (NCBI): domain Eukaryota; kingdom Viridiplantae; phylum Streptophyta; class Magnoliopsida; order Solanales; family Solanaceae; genus Lycium; species Lycium barbarum. The sequence goes on along the minus strand of NC_083343.1, from coordinate 97,796,893 downwards.
ATAGCGTCCCTTAGAGTGTTAATGAGGTGATAAACAAGTGCTAAGAAGGTTCCCTGAGGATTGGAGATCAAACGAAGTGACAAGAAAAAGATCAGAGAAAAGATGGGTTCCACGGATGATTATACGGTCCGTATAAAGTTATACGGTCCGTATAATGGTCCGCAGAATTTTCAGAGTGAAGTCCCTCACTGGTGAGATTATACGGTCACTTATACAGACCGTATAAAGTTATACAACCCGTATAATGTGCTGTATAATGGTCATAGAGGCAAGGTGTTGAAAAGGTGATTTTACGATCACTTATACGGACCGTATAAAATTATACGGCCCGTATAAAGTGTTGTCAAATGGTCACAGAATCGAGTGGTTAAAGGGGCGATTTCACGGTCACTTATACGGACCGTATAAGTTTATACAGACCGTATAAGTGTCCGTATAATTTCCCGACGGATCAGATTTGGGTATTAATAAGGGACCAAGTCTCATTTCATTTCATTTCCCTTTCACACCCCTTCTCTCTAAAACATCTCTCTACACTTCTCCCATAAGAATTCAAGAGATATTAGTGATCAAATACATCAAACTAAGTGAATCAAGTGTCAGAAACCCATTAAAGTTCATCCAAGGTAAGGAATCCAAGTGAAGGTGAAACTAGGGTTTTACTCAAGTGAGGAGTTTTCACCCAAGGTTCATTCCTACACCATCTAAGGTAAGATTTATGGTATTTCCATGTTGTTTAAGGTATTTGAAAGTTGAAACACTTGGATTGTAGAAGGATATAGAAAAATGGGTCATGAATGTGGGAATAGTGTCTTTTGGAGTAATAGCTTGGGTTGAGTAATGATTCTTGATATGTTATGAATATAATCATATTATAAATGATATTGAGAACATGGGATAGACCTTGTATATGAATGAATGTAATCGTGTGTTATGACCATGGATACGGATGATTGGAAGTGAATTGAGAAATATGGATAATGTGGATGAATAAAGACTATTGTTATGATATTGTGAATGTATTATTGACTTTTGGGAGTTGATGTATGAGATGGAGGATCGTATAAATAAAGGAGATGTTGTCCAATTTTCTCTAGCTTTAGTATGTATGCTAGCTATCGATTTTCTAATGATAGTGTAACTCTAATGAAGGTAGAAACGTGAGCATTGAAGGAGAACGTGCAAGTGATAGAATAGTTGATTCAGAGCTGCAACTTTTTGGTATTGATTCTTTTGTGTATATTGTATGGGCATAGCGGGGTCCTGTCCCGCCTATATGATATGACATAATTTTCTTAGAGGCTCGTAGACATGTGTTTATGGTTAGATGTGTTTGGCCGTGTCGGCCTATATTTTGGATATCATTTTATTAGCCTCGTCGGCTTATGTACACTGATATGGGCATAACTGCAAATGATAATATAAATGTATTGTTGTTCGATGGAATTAGTATGGATAATGGATAGAAAGTATGATTTGATTATGTGGCCCACCTACACGTAAATGTGAAAGTATGTTAAGAGGTGTCCGGGTGGGTTAGAACCGGGTGCCCGTCGCGGCCCTCCGGTTGGGTCGTGACAGGGTAAGGTCGTAACTACCGGCGGCGACGAAAATCGAGGGGTCGCGAACACATTCAACTCTGCCTCAACACCGAGGGTATCTTGCCGGACACAGAAAACCCGAGCCTAAAAAGAGCACACTCGATGTAGGCTCGGATAATCAGTTATGGAGCAGGCCACGCGTCATCTAACCATTCTACCACTTGCGCTGACGACAGTGCGGGTGTCAGACCGTACGAACCAGCCTTATCCATTTTAAGGTTTTTTAGAAAGGCTTTTTCTACATTGTACTAAGGCCCATTTATTGTTATTTATAAATAGAGGGCTATCCCTTCCTTTTTTAGGTTAGCTTTTACTATCCAACAGATTGTAATCAGCAAAGTAGCATAAACATTTCCTCAAGTATTTTGGCGCGGTTATAAGAAGCTTCCCCCAGACCGAACCAATTCGCAGCATTTGTCAACTTTTCTTCTCTAGTTTCCATTGCTATTACTTACTAATATATGTCATTACATATTCGCTAAACCTTATATTATCAGCTAAATCTATCCACATATCCTATTCACCACTTACAAATTTAATTGTTATCCGCTATTTAGGGGTAAACAAAATGATTTACCGTCACATAAATATTTATGATTTATTTTAGACAATAAACTTTTACTCTCTTCATTCCAGAAAGATTGTCTTTGTTTGATTTGACAGAAATTTAAAAAATAATAGAAATTTTTATAATGTGTGGTCCAAAACTATTACTATTAGATATTTGTGTAGTTGAAAATAATTTCATTAAGCTAAATTATTTATAAATATAGTCATTTCATTAAGCTAAATTATTTATAAATGTGTCAATCTTTTTTAGACAAACTAACAAGAAAGTAAGACAAGTTTTTATAGACGGAGGGAATACAAAATTTTCGTGTCAAATCAGACTCATATAAATTGGGACGAATGGACTATTTAAATCCGAAATTCTAAAAGGGATCTCGCTTTTCAGATTCAGCATGGCACTGGCACACACATGGTGGGCGTATTAAATTAAACATCAGTCAAAGAAGTTCTCCCTATTCCTATAAATGTATGTATTCTTTTCCTTTTTATTTTTTTCTTCTGTTTTTGGCATTCTGAATATTGAAGATAGCCCCATGAAATATTCTCACTTTTGGCTTGCTTTTGACATTGTCCAAAAGTTAACTTTCTATAGAACTTTTTCAAAAATAGATGTAACCTTGAGGTAAAGTTTAGGGAATAAAACCAGGATCACTAAGAGTGTGATGGATCATGGATGGATGAATTATGAAGAAAGAGATGTATACAACTGTTGAATTACTATCACTAAGAGTGTGATGGATGGATGAATTCTTCCATCACCCTTAATTAGATTCATGCCATGGTTCACGAAGGAATTTTTTAGTACGTAGGAAATATTTCCCTTTTAATGAACTCTAAAAATCTGAATTAATCTGGCTAAAGCCTACCAACTACCAGATGATTATTCAAAAAAACTCTTAAATTGAGAATCTATTAAATATTTTCTGGTATCTTTATTTATGTGTCAATTTTCTTCTATTACATAAGAGAGGGGATTATCTAGAAAAGAGGGAATAGAAAGGAGAATTTTTGAACTAAATTATTTTTATCGAATGGAAAATTCTTACTTCTTAGTATCACTAGACTATAATTTCTAATTCTTTAAAAGTTTAGGCTCATGTAAGATTCAGCTTATTGCAATCACCTTAGATGTTCTTCATAACTGGATAGTATCAAGTATTTAACGAAACCTATCAATAAATAAAATTATGTGTTTGATATGGGATAAGATCCATCGACTTTTTATCTCTAATTAATTCTTTTGTTAAAAAAGAGTCGATATAGTGAAAGAAGAAAGAATCAAGAGATGATAAAGGATAGATATACATTTAAAGGGATTTCTATTCTATTCCTCTTAAATATCTCGTTCATCTATTGTTTATTTATCATTCATTTTCAAATTAGACTTACGTTTTGATATTCAAAGCCCCAAATAAGATGAATCACGATCCAAATATATGCAAGAGTTTGCATTTCAGTGACAGGCCTAAGGTCACTGTGCCCAATTGGGTATTCTTTATCACCAAAAATAAAATAAAAAGAGGGCGCACGATAACTAGGCTTGGCTAACGTACATCGACTGACCAAACTAAAGAAAATGACGACCACCTCCGGCAAGGTGGCTCTCTCGGAGACAAAACTTGTAAATCCACACGATGGTGAGAGTTATAGACTTCCATCCCTCACTTTTGGTAGCTTTCTTCCTCCCCAATTCCAATCGATTGCGGAGGAGGAGATTGAACACGATTTTGACTCAGACTCGCAGAAATCATTTCACCTAGAACCCTATGGTAGGGCATCTAATACAACACAATCGGCGGCACGGCAGCTTCAATTTTCTGAGGCTGGCACCTCCACTCAACAAACCCCGGTGGTGAAAATGAATTTAAGGAAAATCGGCTAGCTCAAAAAGATATGCCACTGTCCTATGTCCCTCCTAGAGCTAGAAATGGGAAGGTCTGTGTTACTATTGTGGATGAGGACTTGACGGAATTGAAAGAGTATTGGAAGTCTGCGTTGATTGGTTTTGTGATTGGGGACACTCCTTATGTTAAAATGATGGATAGTTACATATAGAATACTTAGAATTTTTTTAAGAAGCCCCAGATACTACAACATGATGAAGGGTATTTCGTTTTGATACTGTTGAGAATTGTGACAAAGTTCTTGAAGCTGGACCATACACTTTCCCCAATAACCCCTTTGTTATCGAGCATTGGGAGCTAAACTTTGAGTTTGACCCAGGCTGTATTACCACCATTCCTCTGTAGGTTACCTTCCCTGGGTTACCTATAGGGTACTGGTCTGCTGATGCGTTGGGGAAGCTAGAAAGTGCAGTAGGGAGACCATTATACACAGATAAGTTCACTGCAGCAAAAGACAAGATATCTTTTGCCAGGATACTCATTGAAGCTGATGTATCACAACCCTTAATTGTATCTATTGAGCTGATCACTCCAACTGGTTCTTGTCAGCAGCAAGTAGATTATGAATGGCAACCAAAATTCTGTACCAAGTGTATGAAGTTTGGGCACCTAGAACAAGACTGTTGGAGCACTGAGGAGGCTGGACAAAGGCCCAGCACCTTCCAAAAGGTGAGAAGGAGAAGAAGGAGGAGGAATAGGTAGAGAACTACTTAACAAAGACAAGGTTGGCAAGCAAGAGGGGTGGCGAATGTGGTACCTCAGCATACTGATAAGGAGGTTGAAAACGACCCTATTGCTAATGATAATCCTAAATCCTCTCAAATAGTCCCAGAAGCTATTGATCCAGGTGTGAATCCAACAAATAGTGAGACTGAAAACCATCCTATTGGAACTGATAAACCAGATACACCTCACCTACAAGTTGATAATCCAAGTATGTATCTAGCTACAAATGAGGCGTCTGTTGCTAGTAGAAGAGTCAGTGAAAGGGGAATGACTGCTCAGGCAAACATTCAGACAACAAATGCCTATAGTGTACTCCGAGATGATGGCACTGTACAATTGAGGGATCCTGGGGTTCTAAAAGACCCTACATGATTGTCACAACTAAGAATATAAGAGGGCTGAACCAGCCCTTAAAGCAGAAGGAACTGAAACTCTTTCTGCAGAAGAATAAGATGGATATTATGGGTGTTATTGAGACAAGAGTAAAGGAACAAAAATCGGAGAATATTCTAAGGAAAGTGGCTCTAGGCTGGTCACATTGTTGTAATTACCGTCATGCTTACAATGGCAGGATATGGTTGTTGTGGAAATCTCCTATTCAACTACATGTGGAGATTGTCCATGAGCAATTCATACACTGCAAAGTAGAGGATGCTACTAGTCAATTCTCCACTTATGTACCAATTATATATGCCAAGAATGAACTGCAGCATAGGGACCTACTATGGAATGAATTGATACTAGTAGGTAATGGCATATAGGGGCCTTGGCTTTTAAGTGGGGATTTCAATAATATCTTGACTACAGTTGACAGAATTGGGTAACCCGTGTTACTAACTGAAACACAGGGTTTCCAAAACTGCATTAGTACTCTAAAATTAACTGCATTGAGGTCTAAGGGCTGCTTCTTTACCTTCTGTAATAAACATAATCTTGGAACAAGAGTCTATTCTAAAATTGATTGGGCTCTTGGGAACCTTGCCTGGATAGCATCACATGGACAGGTTGAAGCTGATTTCTTGACACCAAGGGTATTTGATCACTCTCCCATAGTGATTCAAGTGTGCCCTCAGCCCCCATCCAAGCCAAAACCCTTCAAACTATATAAAACAGTATTATTCCACCCTGATTTTGGTGGGATCCTAGATTCAGTTTAGGCTGTGAGATATCATCGTACAAAAATGCATCAGTTCTAGCTTAAACTAAAAGCACTCAAGGTAGGGCTCAAAGGGTTAAATACTTACATGGCTTCCTAAGCTCAGAGATTACACACAGCAAGGCAAAGGCTGGAGATAACTCAAGCTCAAATCATTGCACAACCTTTATGTCTCGCCTTGATGGACCAAGAGAAGGAATTACTAAATGAAGTGAAGAAATGTAGTGATATAGAGGAGCAAGTACTTAGGCAAAAATCTAGAGCACTGTGGATTTCTTGTGGGGATGCTAATACACAATATTTCCATGCTCAATTGAAGATTAGAACCAGTAGAAACACTATCACATCAGTGTATGATGACATGGGGACTAAGGTGCAGGATCCCCACCTTGTGGAGGCTGAATTTATCAACTTCTTTTCTAAACTAATGGGGTCAGCTGCTGAGATACTGCCATGCCCAAATGTAGAGGTTATCAGAAGTGGTCCTTGCCTCACACACCAGCAGAAATGACACCTGATCCAACCTGTAACTGCTTAGGAGATTCTTCATGCTATCAAAGGCATGCCACATGACAAATCCCCAGGAATTGATGGCTTTCCAATTGAGTTTTTCACATCTCACTGGAATCTAGAATGATATTGTCAGTGTTGTCCAAGAATTCTTTGTTACTGGGAAGTTACTTAGAGCTGTGAGTTGCACTGCTATTACACTCATACCTAAGATACCATCCCCAACTCATGTAAAGGACTACTGACCTATTGCCTGTTGTACTACTATTTACAAGATCATAACCAAGATCTTAACAAACAGGATGGAGGAGGTCATTAGCCATATAGTAAGCCCTTCACAATCTGCATTTATAGAAGGGAGGAGCATAATTGATAATATCTTAATTATTCATAAGGTATTGAAATGGTGCTCTAGGAAGGGCCTACCCCCAGGTGTGTTATGAAAGTGGATATCAGAAAATCTTATGACTTTATTAAATGGAGTTTTCTAAAACAATTACTGCCGGAGTTGGGATTTCCTTTCAGGTTTATCTCATGGGTGATAAAATGTATATCAACAGGGCCATGCTCTCTTATGTTGAATGGTAGTCTAAGTACACCATTCCAAGGGAAGAGGGGGATAAGACAAGGGGACCCTATGTTCCCTTTACTTATTTGTGATTGCAATGAAGTATCTACAAAGGGAGTTATCATTATTGAAATAGCACAAGCAATTTAAATTCCACCCAAGGTGCAAAAAGATGGGAATGACACATATTTGCTTTGCAGATGATCTCCTAATGTTCTGCAAGACAGATACGAGGTCCATTTAATTGATGCAGGATGCTTTTCAAAGATTGTCAAATGCTTTAGGCCTGGCAGCAAATGTGGAAAAAGCTCAATCTATTTGTCTAGTGTTTCTCCTTCTTTGAAGCAAGACATTCTGAGTATACTGGGTACAGAGAAGGGGAACTTCCCTTTAAATGTTTGGGGGTTTCCCTATCCTCTAAAAAACTCATAATTGCACAGTGCATGCCTTTAGTGGAGAAAATCACAATAAGAATTAAGTATTGATCAGCTAAACTTTTGTCTTATGCAGGGAGGGTTCAACTGATCAAATCTGTGGTGTTTGGGATCCAAACTTATTGGGCCCAATTATTCATTTTACCTAAAGAATCCTCAAGATGATTGACAGCATTTGTAGATCATTCTTTTGGACAGGTGCAGCTTGCAACTCAAGGAAATCACTTGTTGCTTGGACCAAACTGTGCACCCTAAGGGCTGTTGGTGGCCAAAACATCCTCAACCTGTCTAGATGGAACCACTTTGCTATCATTAAACAACTCTGGGCAATCACTGAGAAGAAAGACTGTCTTTGGGTCAAATGGATTCATGAATACTATTTACACAATGCAAAAGTGGAAGAGTGTGTTATTCCAGCAAATGCAACTTGGGTAATCAGGAAAATCTTGGCGTCTAAGAAGCACTTGAATTTGGCAAACTCTCCACCAGGCAACCTCTCAAATATCCTTAACTCGATTGTGATCCAGGGAAAATTCTGAATCAAGAAGCTCTATCTTCATCTTATGCCTACCTACCAAAGAGTGCCATGGAAGAGTATTGCACTTCAGCAGAATATACACCAAGGCACAAATTTACCCTTTGGCTAGCTACTTGGAGAAGGTTAGCAACAGTAGACAGATTGCAAAGAATTGGGATCCATGTTCCAATGGACTGTATATTTTGTGACAGTGCAGTTGAGACATTAGATCACCTCTTATTTCTGTGTCCTGTTACTCATGCTCTTTGGAATAGACTGCTGGTCTGGTTAGGTATTCAAAGGAATATTGCGAGTTGGCAGGAGGAGGTGCATTGGGCGTGTAAATGGGCTAGGAAAAAGACAAGGAGAGGGGCAATAATATGCTGTGTTTTTGCTATGGTTGTCTCCATCATTGGAGGGAAAGGAACAACATGCGATTCCAGTCAGGCCACTTCCATTGTGACAGGATTTACAGGGAGATTGCCATCCACATCCATATCAGAGGCAAGGACTTGAAGAAGTGGAGCACTACACTGGACAACTTGAATAGCATGCCATAGAAGATCTTTTTTGGAATCTTATTTACTGCTATTTGTTATCTTTTGTAGTTTTGACCATTTGTAATACTTGTAAGTATTGATAGTATTCTGGATAGCAGCTAGGTACATTTAGGAAAACCATTATGGAAGCTGTAGTTTCTGTTAAATTTTGAGAGGTAGATGGTCAGCTTCTACTTGGTATTGTAACTATTACTTTGTATCAATAAAATCAATTGTTTACCAAAAAAAAAAAAAAAAAAAGAGACACACACAAATTATATTCTTCTTCAACTTATTTATTTTGTTTGAAAAACTATTTGGTATCTAATAAGATGCTAACGACTTTAATATCCTCCCTCTATTCATTTTTACTTGTCACGTTTTCCTTCTCGAAAGTCAAATTACAAGGATTTTGACCAACATCTTAAGATTTTTTTTTTTTAAAATCATATTAATATGAGAAGAGAAGTGCAACTTATAGTATTGTATGTTTTTGAACATCTAAATTATAATTTTAAAATATTAAATTTTATAATCTAATTCAATTTAGCTTGAAGACTAATCAATTTGACTCTCGAGAGGCGAAACGTGACAACTGACAAGTAAAAGTGAACGTAGCGAGTACTAATTTTCTCCTATATAAAAACTTCTAAAGTGTGTTTGGCGATTTTTGTATTGCATGGTTTTCCCTTCAAATTGGCTGGTCTTTAATTTTTGTCCTTCAAAATCGAACTTATGCATAGCGAGACATACGTTTTTTAAGGACGCTGACATAACTTGTGGATATTATGATGCGTAATTTGTGCCCTTTTAGACATAAGTTTATTTTGAAGGGCAAAAATTAAGACCAGCACAAAATAGGGGAAAAGTGCAAATGACTCGATTTAGAAAGATATGATCCAGAACCCGCATATTGCACTATATTTGGTCTAGAACCCGTATATTGCATTATATTCGGTCCTCCAAAATGTGTTAGGGGGTTCTTTAGAAAGATAAGATCCTTTTCGAATAAATTAGACCAATAGTTCTACCATAAGCCCAAGGAGAAGATATTGCACTTTCTCTGTAGCTTTTTCTGATGTCCAAAGGATCAAATCTGTTGTATCATTGCTTTTCGTTATAGGCCCCTCTTCATGGAAATCTTAAATGGTCTAGACTTGCCCCTCTTCGTGGAAATCTTAAATGGTCTAAAGTAGACTTTAGTGCAGTATCATACCTCTAAGCAGGGGTGTCAAATGAGCCTAATCAAAATAGGCTGAGGTAATAAATAGCTCATTTTTTTGCGCGGATTGCCCTTCTTTTAGGGTGGTCTTTAAATTTTGCCCCTCATATTTGTGGTCTTTAAATTATGCCCCTCATATTGCTGGTCTTTAATTTTTACCCTTCGCATTGCAACTCTGAGCGTTCATGCAGAAATCATGAGGTTCTGAGTTCGAACCCCCGCTCAAGCATAAATTAAAAACAAAATTGCAAGGCAAGGTTTGGGTCGCGTGTATGCCGGACCCGGCATACACTTGTTAAGGAATTACCAAATTTATGTCGGACCCGGCATACTCATGCCTTATGGGCAGACTTGGCATAAGTATGCTGGATCCGACATAACTTTAGTAATTCCTTAACAAGTTTATGCCGGTGGGGGCATACTTTTAATGGGCAAACTTTTATGCCGGACCCGACATAAACTTGTGAAGGAATTACCAAAGTTATGCCGGACCCGACATACTTATGCCAAGTCTGCCCATAAGGCATAAGTATGTCGGGTCCGGCATAAGTTTGGTAATTCCTTAACAAGTTTATGCCGGTGGGGGCATATTTTTAATGGGCAAACTTTTATGCCGGACCCGGCATAAACTTGTGAAGGAATTACTAAAGTTATGCCGGACCCGACATACTTATGCCAAGTCTGCCCATAAGGCATAAGTATGCCGGGTTCGACATAACTTTGGTAATTCCTTCACAAGTGTATGCCGGTGGGGGCATAGCGAAATTTAAACTCTGTCTTGCGATTATTTTTTAAAATTTTGACTGTGCGGGGTTCGAATCTGGAACCCATGGGGTTTAGCCGAAGGGCAAAATTTAAAGATTTCAAATATGAGGGGCAAAATTTAAAGACCACCCCAAAAGAAGGGCAATTCGTAGATTGGGCTAACATTGACCAAAAAGTTACTTGGCTGAAATGGGCTGGGTGATGACCCACCCAACTTGACCATTTTTTTTAAGGGTCTATTTTCTAGAAAAGTATTTTTTGTGAAAAATATTTTCTAGAAATACATTTTTTTGTAAAAAAAAATTCTTAAAAAATATTTTCGCGAATTTTTCGTGGAAAATATTTTTGAGTTTCATGGAAAATATTTTTAAGTTTCGTGAAAAATATTTTCCTTCATATCAAACACACCACAAACTTAGATACATGATACAAGAAAAGTGAAAATACATAGAGAAAAATAAAGTAAATCTCAAGCAATATACCCAAATTTAAATAAATCTTAAAAATGAGTTAGTATTGGCCTAAGTTGGAGATCACTTGAAAATGGACTATATTGGGTTGAATTGGAATCAGCCCAATACAAAATTATTTTGAGCCCAACCCATAAAATTTTGGCCGGGTTGGGCCGGCCACCATCTTTTGGGTCATATTTGACACCCCTACCTCTAACACTATCGACTTTTGATTCTTTTTATTTTTATTTAAAAAAATTATTATACATTGAGGGAGGGGCAGAAAAAATACCAAAATAGAAAGGGAATTACAAAGTGAAAATTAAACTCCCACAAAAAAGTAAAATTTTAGGCAAGTCTTTTGAGTCCTTTAAGGGTCCTTGACACTGGTTTACAAAAAATATTGACAAATCAAGAATTTTTTAAAAAGAATGAAGAAGAAACTGTGTGTGTCCATATATATATACATACTAATTTCTTTATATGTACGTTGTGAGTGAGTCCATCTCAATCATTACAATTTTTTCAAAATAACGTCAATATTGTCAACACATGTGTGTTTGATGAGTCCAATACCCGACTTGACAAATGTATATAAAATGAGTAGTTATTCAACTTGCATATGTAATTAGGTAGCTAGATCCTATGTATAATGAGATTAATTCATATGTACAAGGTAAGGATCATGTCAAACCCCCCAACATATCATGCTTACTGACCAAAAGTGTGATTGGCTTAAAAAAAATCATATGTTATTAGATTATACCAAGTCTGTCACGCCTCAAACCTGGGTGAGGCGGATCGGCACCCGATATCTTAACTTGACCTAGCGAATCCACCTGTAACATTTCATAGCCTATCATATAATCTTGAGCTATCTAAGGAAAGGAGATAACAAGATACTCTGATAAACATCTATCTGTATAACTGAAACATAACATTTATACATAGGCGAATCCAACATTTCAAGAGGATGAGTTCACCATTTTATAGTGACATCAATTTCGCGAGCAAAACTTTTAAAGGCTGCTTAGAATTTTTCTTTTTAAAAAAGACACAAAAATGCATTTAGCGGGTTCGATCCGGCAACCTTAAGGGATTAAACCCAACACTTAACTAGTGCTCCATTCGGTGTTGTTTGACCATGTGTTCCTTCGGTTAATATTAGCTATATCTTAAGAATTATATACATGATATATCGAGTTTTGTCAAGTGACCATGGGTTCACGTGACCCATTTTTCTATATAAATTCGCCCCTACATCTATACATAAATGAAAGTGACCACATGCGTCTATAAAGCCTCTAAAATAACTAAAACTGAATAACTGACATAATGTCGAGACAGGATCTCGACCTACCCGTAATCTCTATACATCAATGAGAACACTAAACCCAACTTAGCACTAGATAGAAATGGAGCTTAAAACACATCCGTTGCATGTCTGCAAATATCTAGCGAGGAAGTCTATCGTTCTGTAGTCAGAACTTGCAATATGAACATAGTGTCCCCCCACAAAAGACACGTGAGTACTATAGAAAACATTGTTCTCGCATATTTACCTACTCTCAATTTGTATATCGACTATTTAAATCAGGAGATGATTGTATACGGTAAAAACCGGATGCGAGGCAAACCGGTGGAGCGAGGGGGCCGACTGATCTGCCTTCTTCGTCATTGGAACGACCAAGCTCGGTGACCCGAGCATTCGCGGCTGTTGGTCCGTGTGCCGTTGGTCCGAGTAGCCGTTGGTCCGGGTGGCCGTTGCACGCGGGTCAAGCGCCAGTAACGTCCTGTCCTGGTCAACTACCCACCATGCGTGTGTCAGACGGCGCCGTCAGTCTAATCCCACCAAATCCGTGCAGAGTTGTCCTTATTGCTATTATTTTATTAGCTCACATCATATGAGACCCATGGAGGTCACACTATAAATAGAGCACATCCCCCTCCTTTGTAAGGGCTGGCTCCCTGGGTTCAACAACATTTTTGTACTAGAAGATATATAAAAATCCCTCTCTCAATATTAGATTTTGGTCCGGAATCATTGTGTTCATCTCTATTACTTGTTCAAACAAATAATACTTATATGTTAGTAGATGTATAAATCCACAGTGGTTCTCTAAGCATCATCGTTTTCTTCACATCTTAACCATACGAATCTTGTATCCATCAAATATATCGAGATTCAAACACATATCCTATACCCGCGTACAAATTCAATTGATTTACCAAATTCGGGGTAAACAGTTTGGCGCCCACCGTGGGGCTAGGATAATAGTGGTCTTTGATCTTGATCTCTATCTTACCCATCAAAATCGGAAACATCTGCTGTCCGTCTCGGAAGAAACGGACCAAATGGCTAACAGTGGGCAATCTGGTCACGTCAACAACAACGAGATCGTGGCCGAAAATGAAGGCAGCGGGCCGCGAGGATTGCCAAACCCCACTGACCCTTTAAATACCAACAATTCGATTACTTTGTCCGGGACACAAGTCCGGAAAGAACCGGATACCCCGAATGATAATATTGACTTGCGTTTAATTTTTGAAATGTTGCAGGAACAGAGAGCGGAGATTACTGAACAGGGAATCGCAATAGCCCGGTTGCAAAATGGAGGAGATGAAGCGACCCCGGGGAAGACGAAGGGTGTTTTCGAAATCGGAAGAAACGAGCCACGGATGGTCGAGAGTAACGGTTCCGGAGCCGGTTCCTCCACCGAGGTTCTAAAGATGCTCGAAACTTTGGCAAAACGGGTAGACTCAACCGAAAAGAGGGTCGAGACGTATAACTCCCGGGTGGATCAAATACTGGGGGCTCCAACTTTGCTAAAAGGGCCAAACTCGAAAAGGTACATTCAAAGGCCTTTTCCTCCGAGTGCGGCCCCGAAATTGATCCCGAAGAGGTTCAAAATGCCGGATATCCAAAAATATGATGGCACAACGGACCCTTGCGAACACGTGACCTCATACACTTGTGCTATAAAAGGCAATGATATGGAAGAGGATGAAATCGAATCCGTGTTGCTGAAAAAATTCGGGGAAACTCTGGCAAAAGGAGCATTGACTTGGTACGATCATCTGCCCGAGCATTCAATCACTTCTTTCGAAACGCTCGCCGATGCCTTCATAAAAGCACACGCCGGAGCAAAAAAGGTGCAGGCTCGGAAGGCGGATATTTTCCGAATTGCCCAAAGAAACGATGAGTTACTGCGTGAATTTGTCAGCCGGTTCCAAAGGGAACGAATGGAGCTTCCCCCGGTTCCGGAGGAATGGGCTGCACAAGCTTTCACAAAAGGGCTCAATGTTCGGAGCTCGACGACTTCGTTCAAATTAAAGGAAAGCTTGGTGGAATACGAGGCTGTGACATGGGCAGATGTCCATAACCGGTACGAGTCGAAGATTCGGGTGGAGGATGACCAACTCGAGCTTCCCCCGGGGCCCATAAATATGAACAAAAGTTTGGAGAGACCAAAGAAGAATTACGAACCGGAGGCCAGATCGTCGAGGGAGAGGTACCAGCCATATTCTCATCCGGAGAAACCAAGCTTCAGGTCGGACTAAGGTATGGACTCCTCGTGTTTTTCTATTGACCTCTTTCTTTTTTTGCAGGAAGTCAAGTACCGGATAAAGTTAGAATCTAGGTCTGAAAACACGTGTTGCACTCTTTTCCTTAGTACGGTTTTGTCCCAAAATGGGTTTTCCGACTAGGTTTTTAATGAGACAACAAGTACAACGTGTTACTCAACAAAGATAAGGGACCAGCACCCGGAAACTCGAGGTCACACCCTCCGAAGTGGGGGCTTGATAGCACTCACCCAACCTCGCAGCTCGGATAAATACTAGGGGACTTATACCCACATCGAGGTTTACCCCGGTTAGTGAAAAACGGAGGGGCTCAACAAGTCAAGACCGGACCAAACGATCATAATAAATCGTGTCCCATTCAACATTTGCTACGGCAAAACTAAGGCCCGGCCACCGGCCACAACCTCCGATGTAAGGACCAAACGATCATAATGAATCGTGTCCCATTCAACATTTGCTACGGCAAAACTACGGCCCGGCCACCGGCCATAGCCTCCGATATAAGGACCAAACGATCATAATGAATCGTGTCCCATTTTTCATTTACTACAACAAGGCAGAAGGAATTAAAATTCTCATATGTACAAACATTTTGCAAACACAAAGTCATCAAAGGCTGGTATAACAAAATCTTGGGTGTCTTTCTGTTAAAAAGACTTCGCCCCGATGGTAACCGCCATATTCCGGCACTGCCCAACTCACATACTCTATATCGAGGATTGTGCCCGAAATTCGACAAAGGCGACAAGGTCACAATGACCCAAGCCAAAGCTCGGCAAATTCTCCCAAAACGGGGATTGCTACATCAAAAACTTTGCCAAGGTTGAAAAAATACCGACCCTGAAGAAAATGCCTATCGTAATTCGGAGACATCTGAACTTATGAAGCATCGGATAAGTCCCACGGGCACGGTGAATTAACGACTATGAGTCGACCTGTCCTAAAACGGACCAACGACCATGACCAAAATAATGGCAAACATTCAAAAATAAGAAATAAGAAGGTAACGGCGAGCTGACAGGGCCAACGGCTTCAGAAGTTATCCACTCCCGTTACTCCGATAGATCGGAGATCCGGGAAGTGTGGGGCTATCTGTATACGGTAAAAACCGGATGCGAGGCAAACCGGTGGAGCGAGGGGGCCGACTGATCTGCCTTCTTCGTCATTGGAACGACCAAGCTCGGTGACCCGAGCATTCGCGGCTGTTGGTCCGTGTGCCGTTGGTCCGAGTAGCCGTTGGTCCGTGTGGCCGTTGGTCCGAGTAGCCGTTGGTCCGGGTGGCCGTTGCACGCGGGTCAAGCGCCAGTAATGTCCTATCCTGGTCAACTACCCACCATGCGTGTGTCAGACGGCGCCGTCAGTCTAATCCCACCAAATTCGTGCAGAGTTGTCCTTATTGCTATTATTTTATTAGCTCACATCATATGAGACCCATGGAGGTCACACTATAAATAGAGCACATCCCCCTCCTTTGTAAGGGCTGACTCCCTGGGATCAACAACATTTTTGTACTAGAAGATATATAAAAATCCCTCTCTCAATATTAGATTTTGGTCCGGAATCATTGTGTTCATCTCTATTACTTGTTCAAACAAATAATACTTATATGTTAGTAGATGTATAAATCCACAGTCGTCCTCTAAGCATCATCGTTTTCTTCACATCTTAACCATACGAATCTTGTATCCATCAAATATATCGAGATTCAAACACATATCCTATACCCGCGTACAAATTCAATTGATTTACCAAATTCGGGGTAAACAATGATGATTCAATAAAGCAAGCTATTTTATAGGAAACTCTTCTACATAATTTTCTCTCAAACCTTTTTAGCTGCCATATTTTCGTATTTTCTTGCTCTCTGTCTTTTCTATTGATTCTGTCCCTATATTTTACATTTGTCCGGGTCTCCAATAGTACTACTTCCATCAATACTCAATTCAACTATTGGAAATTCAGCTCTCTTCCCACACTACTTATAGTTACTTGAAATTTTTGCTTGGTATTTTTATTATTATACAAGTATTATAGCAGATCAGGTCATAGGCAGGTGATAGGCCACTTATTTTCAAAATCTCAAAATCCGTTTGTTTTGAAAATTGCTTTTTGTTAGAACTATTTTTGAAAAGTGTTTTGAAGAATAGTAGTTTATATTTGACTAATCAATTTGAAAAATACTTTTTTAATATTAGAATAGTACTTCATGTTTGGTCAATGTTCTAAAAATATTTCCAGGGAAAAACTACTTTTGCTTTGTTAATAGAGATAAGGGTCAAAAACACACCTTAATTATCACTGTTTTTTGAGTTTCATACCTAAACTATCAAAAGGTTGAGAAAACTACCTAAACTATCACTATCTAGTTTGTAAAACACACCTAAACTAAATGTGTGGACTTACTCTCCAAAAGACAAGTGAAGTTGAAATTTTCTCAAGAAAATTGTCCACATGGAATAAGTAATGCTATGGTGGCACCTACATGGAAATTAAAAAATATATTATTTTTTTTTATAAAAAAGCTGTTTTTTTTTAAATCAACATTTAAAAAAAAAGAATCTGGATTTAAAAAAAAAATTGTAAAAGATATATCAAAATATTTAGAAAATTAGAAAAAAAATGATTTAAAAAATGGAAAAGTTGATTTTTGTTTTAAAAATGTGAAAACTAAATAATCAGTTTTCTTATTTTTTTTTAAAAAAATAATTATTCCATTTTTTAAACTATTTTTTTTATTTTCTATAATTTTTGATATTGTTTTACAAATATTATATTTCAATTTGTTTTTTAAAACAAATAGTTTTTTTTTTAATTTCCATGTAGGTAACATTATGACATTATTTATCCACGTGCACGACACTTGGCAATATTTTTATATAAAATGTATAGTGTAGATCACATGCCATTCAAGAATAATTTGAGGTGTGTTTTGCAAATTAGATAGTGATAGTTTAAGTAGTTTTCTCAACCTTTTGATAGTTTAGGTATGAAACTAAAAAAAAAAAGTGATAGTTGGGGTGTGTTTTTGACCCTTATCTCTTGTTAATACTCAAAAAACACTTTTTCTCCCAAAAACTTGATCAAACACCTCAACTTTCTAAAATAAGTACAATATTTTTTAATTAAAAAAATACTTCTAACTTCTTAGAAGCTTGGCCAAATAGGCTATTAATCTCTAGAAATTCCAGCTCAAGTACATTAATCATAGTCGCAATGATATGATGCTTTGAGTTCAAGGCACAATTAATTATTTTTTCCATTTTACCCTTGATAAAAATGTTCATTAATGAAGATGAAACATAAATAGAGTAAACATTTAAAGAAGAGATATTATAAATTAGAGATAAATAAGGATAATGTCAGTCAAATACACCTATTTGATATATTTCTTAAGGGATGTAAAATAAAAAGCGACAAATAATTTTTCTTAAGAGGCGTGTAAAATAAAAAGCGACAAATATTTTTGAGACGGAGGGACTAGATTCTACTCATGCCAAACTTGCCTTTGCAAACTCCCTTTATGCACTCCACTATCAAATGTAAGTTATGCAACCAAATGCTGACTCTTCCCTCCAAAGTACTCAAACCTCCAAAACCCAAAACCTTAATCTCACTTCTTACATCTCAAACTCCAAAAACATCACCTAACTATCACACATCATTCTCTTTATTATCTCTTCTCCAAACCTATAAACTCTTCAACCATTTCACTCAAATCCTCTCATATGCCTTTACATCAGGCCACTTCACTAACCCTTACATTTCTAGCCAACTCCTCAACCATTCTCTTACAAATCCCAACTTTACCCTCACATTTTCACACACCCTTTTTACTCAAATCCCAAACCCAAATGTCTTTTCTTGTAATTTCCTCATTCGTGCGTATTCCCATAGTGAATTACCCGAAAAAAGCATTGATCTTTATAATCAAATGATCAAGAAAAGTATGGTTCTTGATAATTTTACTTTCCCTTTTGTGCTAAAAGCTTGTGGTAGGTTAGGTAGTTTTCATAAGGGTGTTGAAGTGCATTGTGTTAGTTTGAAAATGGGGTTTGAATTCGATGTTTTCGTGCAAAATTCGTTGATTTATATGTATTTTCAATGTGGGGTTGTTGAGTTTGCATATAAGGTGTTTGATTTTATGCCTGAGTCGGTTCGCGATGTTGTCACGTGGAATAGCGTGATTTCGGGGTTTTTACAATGTGGGTGTTGTCGTAAAGCAGTGTATATGTTTGGAAAATTGTTGCGCGAAAGTGATGTGAGGTTGAATGGTGTGAGTATTGTGAGTGCACTTACAGCTTGTGCGAGAATCGGGTTTCTTGATTTGGGGAAAAAGATTCACGGGCTGATTTTGGTCTATGGATTTGTTATGGATGTGTTTTTAGGTTCTTCTTTGGTTGATATGTACACAAAATGTGGGTGTTTAGAGGATGCTAAGAAGGTTTTCGACAGATTATTAGATAAAAATATGGTCTGTTGGACTTCTATGATTGCAGGTTATTTAAAATCTGATATGTGTAAGGAAGCAATTGAGTTATTTAGAGAGATGTTGGTGGCTGGGGTAAAGGCCGAACCTGCCACGATTGCTTGTGTTGTTTCTGCTTGTGGTCATTCAGGTGCATTGGATCTTGGAAGGTGGGTGCATAATTATAGCGAAAGGAGTGGAATAGAAATGAACGTTATAGTGAAGAATTCTTTGATTGATATGTACTCTAAATGTGGACTAGTTGATAAAGCTCTCGAAGTTTTTGATTCGTTAACTAATAAGGATATTTATTCGTGGAGTATGATAATTTCTGGGCTAGCTATGAACGCAAGGTCCAAAGAGGCTTTGCAATTATTTTCATTAATGGAAGAATCGAGTGAAGTAAGTCCAAATGAAGTAACATTTCTTGGGATCTTATCTGCCTGTAGTCATGGTGGATTTGTTGATGAAGGGTTTTACTATTTTGAGAAAATGACTAGGCAATACAAATTTTCCCCCGGGGTTGAGCACTATGGCTGCCTGGTTGATCTTTTGGGCCGTGCAAATCTTCTGGTTGAGGCAATGGGGTTCATTGGTTCCATGCCCATTCAGCCGGATGCTGTCATTTGGCGATCCTTGCTTTTTGCTTGTAGTAGACATGGGAATGTAGAGTTGGCCGAGGTTGCTGCCAAAAAGATTAAACAATTGGAGCCAGAGAAGTGTGGTGCACATGTACTTTTGTCTAATGTTTATGCCTCTGCATGTAGGTGGAAGGATGTGAAGATGGTAAGGAGGAATATGGGTGCTGAGGGAATCCAAAAGCAACCTGGATGCTCTTTTATTGAAATAGATGGTTTTGTTCATGAATTTCTTGTTGCTGATAGAGCGCACTGTCAGATTGACATCATATGTGATACACTTCTGGCAATGAATTTAGTTCTAAAATCAAGAGCACCTGAGCTTGCTTTCCTGGATTTCAAACATTAATATGAGAACATCCCCATTATTGCATGATATCATTCCCACATGTAAGCCCGCTGGCTCTTTCTTCAGATATAAATGGCTAAGACCAGAGGTAATTTGTGCTAATATCTGCATCAGATTAGAAGCTGGTGTCTTGAGCTCTCTGTATTGTGTTACTAATTTGACATTCTTCTGGGGAGAATGAGAAGAGTAGTATCTGTGGCTATTACATGTAAATCGGTTGAAGAGAGACATAGATGATTCTTACTAAAAGAATACTGCGTGTATTCTTTTAGTAAGAATACAAAAAGAAACCCTGCATATGTTGGTCCCAGGTTGGATGTTACCTTCCAGGAACTGTTGAAAATCTCCGGAAAATCTGGCACTGCAGAATTCAAGGCTAAATCTCTTGAGTTTGATCTAAGATTGTTTTTCTTTCATCTATACCTTCATTTAAGCTCCTCAGGGAGTGGTTATTTGCAACCAAGACACCCAAGAATCCTGTACAGGACCACTCAAAGAGAACGAGTAGGTATCTGCTTTACATGATCACTCGAAATGTGGAAATTTTTGAGCATTGATACAATGTGGATAATGTTTACAATTCAGTTCGAAGTTCTGTTATCTGAGACGAGCACACAGGATAAGGAAGATACTTAAATTACCCAAATCCTCAACCACCTCTGTATTACCTTGCTATATTCTGATAATCTGGTGACATCCAGGACAAGGACTCATACTTGTAATTTTCTCGAACAACCTTGAATGTAATGACCAAAATAAAATTCCAAACGCTTTATATGCTGGTAGCCTAGTACTGCTAAAATATGAACTTGGAAAATAATCCGTGTTTGTGAAGTTAACTGGCGTAAATTTGCCAGCATGAAAGGCAAGAAAAACCAGAAGCGCTCCTAAGCCAAGTGAATCATTCATTGCTATAAGTATTCACAACTTCTACTCCATACAATTTCATATGTTAAATTTCTAATAAAAAATCCGTACAAAAAAGACGTAACTGAAAATCTTACATGGAATTTATAGGAAATAAAAGATATCAACTCTGGGTTTTATTCCTTAATTCTATATAATTGTATGTTATTTTACAATAAAAGTTGAAACTCTACGATACAACCAAACCATAGTGCCATATTACAGCTTTGAGTCCACTCCAATAGTTCCCAACGTCTCCAAACGCGGCTCCCTGCAAAACTAATTTTTTACATGGTGAAATTCCTCCTTTTTGTTCAACAAAAAAAGAAATGAACGACAGAAAACAGAGTGATCACTGCTTGTGCAGACGAAACTAGAAAGAGTTTAATTTTTATACACAAATAATGTAAAGTTTGCGTATACTCTACCCTCCCCAGACTCCACTTGTGGATTACACTAGGTATGTTGTTGTTGTAATGTAAAAGAATATTTACACTAATCAATTAAAAGACGACAAAATTAGTACTAACCAGAAACACAAAGATTACGTGCTAGCATAGGTTAAAGTACACTAAGAAACGTCCAGTATGGTGTATTAGAAGAAATAATCATGGTATTAAGTTTTGTACTTGATTATCCAGTGTTTGGTATAATTTTTCAATTTCTGCAACCAATATAGGATCTCATCCAACATTGATAGCACCATGTACATATTTGAAATAGTGACAGAATTAATGTTTAGCTGCAAAATGGCCCTTGGCTGAAAAAAGAAAAGGTTCATATATGCTAAAATAGTATTGTATTATTGGATGGTTTCAATGTTCCATTCCCTTTAGCTTGACTATAATCTTTTTTTTTCCACGAGATGTTCGGAATTCATTTTGGGGTTCTGGCTAATATGGATTCGAATCATGTAAGACCCAGGCGAAACTAGTGCTTCCTACCAAGAATTTTTTCATTCACAAGGCTCGAACCCGAGACTCTGGTTAAGGGTGGAGGGATCCTATACATCCCTCCAGCCGGTATCCAGTACCCGCATAGATTCAACATACATAGGAGTATCAAATGTGCGGGTTGGGTTGGTCCGTATCAAAATTGGTTGAGTTAATAACTTGACGGGTCAAAAGTTACTTGAGTTGAAATGAGCCGGGCTGAAATAGGGTGAAAACCGGACCATAACTCAACCCGTGCAATTTTACTAAGTTTCAAATTCTTCATTTGATTTCTTATAATTTGTTTAAGTATGTAATAGAACTTTTTTTTAGTTATATATATAACATGTCAAATGAAAAATATAATGTCTTCTTTTCTCATAGATTAGTGTGGGTTGTATATCAACCTAATTTTTGAACATTTTTTTGTGTGGATTGCCCTTCAAAAGCACTGGTCTTTAAGTTTTCCCCTTTAAATTGGTGGTTTTTAAGTTTTACCCTTCCCTAGAAGCCTCTTGATTCCGGGTTTGAACCCTTACTCAGTCAAAAAATTTTAAAAACATTCGCAAGGCAGAGTTTTGCATGCCTCAGGCAAAATTTTGAATGCAAACTCTACCTGCAGGCATACAAAACTCTACCTACAGGCAGAATTTGCAAAACTCTACCTGAGGAAGAGTTTTGCATGTAGGTGGAGTTTTGCATTCAAAACTATGCCTGCAGGCAGAGTTTGCAACTCTACCCGCAGGCATACAAAACTCTACCTGTAGGTAGAGTTTGAAACTCTGCCTGAGGTAGAGTTTGGCCCGAATAGGCCTAACATGCTACAAATTCTACCTTGCGGTTTTTTTTTATTGATTGAGCCGGGGTTCGAACCCCAAACCATATGGTATTAGGCGAAGGGAAAATATTAAAGACCACCAATTTAATAGGCAAAAATTAAAGACCACCCAAAATAAGGGCATTCCTGCAAATTATCCCATTTTAAAATGGGATAATTACTTGGCATAGCTACCTCTAAGAAGTAATTATTGATAATAACTACCTTTTAATTTATTTATATTTAGTAGCTACAATGATTTTGCAAATTACTATTCATGTTTATACCAAAATACATTAGGTTTATGACTTGTGTTTCTCCCTCGTTCCTCTTTTCTCCCTCACCTCTCTCTCTCTTTCTCTTCGTTCCTCTTTCCGGCCAAGTACTTTTCCCTCTCTCTGGTTCCTCTCTCTTTTCTCCCTTGGCCGCCGCCGTCTCCTCTGTCTCCTTCGTCTCTGCGGCTAAATACCAAATCTCTGGCCAAGTTAGCTTTCAAACGTATTGTTGCTTCAATGGTGGCCACATCTCCCCCTCCGCCTCTTCCTCTTCCATGACGACACAATCAGATCTGAGAAACGCCACTGCCTCATCCACTGCCATTACACTTCTTAGATTTGACGGATACCGGAATTCATGGCTTCTTCTCCTTGTTGTATCTTAGATCTAATTGTATTTGAAATTTTGCATCTGAAAATTTGTTAAAATACAGTAAAATACAGTCATTGGCTGATTGTGTTTTGGGGGGCAAACTAGATGTATTTGACTGTATGTGTTGGTTAAATGATCTATGTACATATGTTTGTATACAATATTTCGAGTAAATACAGTGTATTTGAAATTTTGCGTCTGATATATTCAAATATAGTTGTTGGCTGATTGTATTTTGGCTGCAAATTAGATGTATTTGATTGTATGTGTTGTTTGAATGATCTATATATATGTTTGTATACAATTTTTCGAGTAAATACAGCGTATTTGAATTTTTTTTGAAATACATTCAAATACAGTCGAATACATTCAACTACACCAAAACAAAAGAATACATTAATATATAAACACACTAAAATACACAGCCCCATCGTGTATTTAAATGTACTTATATACATAATTTTGAATACAGATGTATTCAGGGAAATTAAGGTTGCATATATCCAAATACATGTGACATCAGATAAGATTGGATACAATTGAACAATGTATTCAAATATACTGAAATACAGTCAAATAGAGCGAAAATGCCTAAATGTAGCTACGAATTGTAAATAACAAAAAGGTAACTATGGATTGAAAACAAACATTAAAAGGTAGTTATTTATGTAAGTTGTCCTTTTTAAATAGGCTGACTAGGACGGGTCATGATTTTGCCAGGCCTGAATATACATGTCGGTTGAGAGTGTCAAATTCCCTCAAATTACAAGCAACGTTCTTGAGGGATTTTTTTTCCGTTCAACTATATGTATAGGAGTAGTGTAATATTTACTTTCCATAATTAGATAGTGTGGAAAAGAAGAATAATAAGACGCTGATTATAGCAGAAGTTACCATAAATTATATATCCTAAAAATTGTTTACCCCAAATTTGGATAATCAATTAAATTTATGAGTGAGGTATAAGATATGTGGTAAACTTTAATCTATTCTTTGATTGAGAGAAAATGGAATAGAATCAACTATGAATAATCTAAATAGTAATTGATGGTATGCGCTAAACGTATATGCTAATATGTTGAATATTGTTTGATTGCACAAATCTAAAGATGAACATAATAAATCCGGACCAAAATCAGATATTGAGAGAGAGATTTGTATATATTTGCTAATACAAAATGTTCTAGAGTTCAAGAAGCCAACCCCCAAAAGTAGGGTAATGACCCCTATTTATAGTTTTGCCTCATGAGCTTCATACAACATAAGACCCTAAAGAATAAAGAATAACCCTAAAATGGATAAGGTTGGTCGTACGGTCTGACACCCGTACGATTGGCAACACAATGTGGCAGAACGGTATTGACGCGTGGCAATTGTGTAACGGATCACCCGGACCAACGACCATGATCAAACGGACCAACGGCCACGATCAAACAGACCAACGGCCACGGTCAAACGGACCAACGGCCACGACCAACTCGGCTATGGAGAAGCCAGACCAAATGATGCCCTTCCTTTTCTTCGGTTCAAGCACTCCTCCGGTCCAGAAAGAAAGTTTTCGTGCACGTGCTTGTCCTTTTCTTCCCTCGGTCTCCGGTCTAACCGGTTTAACATATATCCGATTTTTACCGTATACAGATAGTCCCCACACTTCCCGGACCGTAGTTTTATCGGAGTAACGGGAAGGGGATGAATAAAAAACCGGTGGTTCTGAATGCTCGTTCTTATCTTTTCATTTTGGCGGGAACAGTTATGTCACGTCCCGTCTGTCACCAGGCACGTGTCTCATCCCGGGCTGTCAGCTCTGACAACCGCCATAACGCACGTCGTTTCAAGTCACTTCTCATTAATTACGGGACACGTGGCTTTCCCCGGTTGGCTGGGATCTATAACCGCCTCGATCCCATGCCTATATAACGTCCTTTACCTCTTCATTTGAACATTTTTACCTCTTCAACTCACTTCTTCTCTGTTTTCAATTCTTCACTTCTTCTCCACTTCACTTCTTCACTTATCATCTTTCAACTCACATTTCTTGTTGATTCGCCGCTTATACTACGTAAAAAGGAACGATTCTGCCAACTTCTCCACTAGTCGTTCTTGTGTCTTGCTGCTTCTTCCTCTCGTTCTTTACCAGTTTTGAATTCTTTGACTGTTCCCTTCACTTTTTAACTTCGTTTTCGAATTCACCCAATCTCTCTTTTCCATATTTTCAAATGTCTGCCAACACCGAAACCACTTCCCATGATGTCCCCTCGGTTTCTTCTCAAGGAACCGAGCCAACTTATCCAGCCAAGGGGAAGGTCACCTCCGAACCTACCGCTTCGAACATTGTACCGGCCAAACCTAATTTCAACAAAGATTTCGAGGTTGAAAAACCTTCTCCTGTATCCGATAGAGGGTTTGATGTGAGACAATATCCCTCATCCATTACCGAGGATAAACTTGACTTAGTCCGGGATGATTGTGGATGGGACAACCGTTTAGCCCAAGTTTTTGCCCCCGGGACAGACGAGTCAGTCACCGACCATCGGGAGGGCTTCTTGTACATTTATACTTACCCTTTCACCCTTTCAGTTCTTCCACCTTCTCATCACTTGTCTTCTTATTTATATTAGTCGTGGGTTGGATTCCTCCGGTCGCCCGGAATCTCAACGAATGGATTACTGCTCTCCTCAGCCAACATGCCTACGATGATCGGACGTGGGGACACCTGTCACGTGGCCGATGGGTCGCCCAGAACCACAGTAATACTTTGCTTCTATCCGTATTCATTGCATGTTCTACCTTTCTGTAACATCTTCAATTTTCAGGTTTACCTAAGGGCTCGGTGGATCCAAGGCCGAAGTCAGCAGCTGAACCCGCAACGTCGGCACCCGAGTTCAATTCAGCGGGTGCATCTCGTATCCTTGCTGCCGCCGCCAAGAGAAAAAGGCCCTCGGACAAAGGGCAGAAACCGAAGAAAAGGGCGAGGAGCGTCGTTAGGACTTTAAGGGATGAAGCAGAGCCCGAGCTTCTCGTTTGGAGGATCAGTGTGGCCCCTTCTGTGGCTCCCATTCTGGAGGGGGTATCACCGTTTCACCATTTCCTTCAGCCGGGGAAGGACCTTCAGTTTCGGTATTACATACAGATGGGGAATAAATTCATTACCCGTCTCTTTTAAGGTCGATTGAATTCGTTGATATTTTAGGTGATGCTTCTTCCGAAGAAACCCCTCTGTAAAGGACAAGATCCGTGAAGGCACCTGCTGCCGAAGCCGCTCAAAGGATTGAGCCGGTCTCAGCGACCGAAGTCCCCACGGATGTTGGTCCGCTGCCCGACTATGAGACTGTCGCAACTTCAGACATCCCTGCCTTTTTTGAAGCTGCTGAGGTCCCTCCGAGTTCTCCAACTCCGGCATCAAGGCCGGATGAATTTGATGACATGTTCTCGGAAACTCCTCCTGCTACCGGCGAAACTGTTGGTTTCGGACATCTCCCGATCCCTAGAGCCATGAGGGCGGCTGTTCGGACCACCGAGTCCGGTGCTAGGGATAGCTTGGTGCGCACCTTTCCGGCCCCAAGTGTGGAACCGAGGAGGGCAAGGTCGGCTGTGATCACCGTTCCCGAGGATTGCAATTTTCTTTCTCGCCCAGTGGGTGTGGCGAGCTACCTGAGGCCCCTTGTCTCGGACTCGGACAAAGAAAGATGAATGGAGTCCCTCGGCAGTGTCTCATCAACGAGGGTATGCACGCGGGAAATCGAGTAAGTTTATCAGCTATCCTTGCATAATTTCATTGAGAATTTTAATCTCGTTTATTCAAGTTTTTAACTTGCTTCATTTGCAGAGTGTGGTGCGCGTCAACGAGGCTTTCGTCCGTGCCCAACAAGAGGTGGACGACCTCAAGGGCCAACTGGATGCTCAAAGCCGCGAAACGGAGAAATTTCTGCACCTTCTGCGGGTGAAAGAGGATGAGTTGAACCAAGCAGTTACTCTTTCCAACCTCCGACCCGAGCTCGATGCAACAAAGGCCAAAAATCATCAATTAAAGGGTGAGCTGGCCGAGATGGTCGAATATAACCGGCGTCTCAAAGCGGACAAGATCGGCCTTAGCCGAGACAACACTCATTTTTCCTCAAGGCTTGGTGAGCTCGAAACCACCATCTCTAAACTCCGGGGGGAGCTGGATTCGGTGAAGTTCGATGCTACGAGCTTGGCCGAGAGGAATCGGTTGCTCGAATCTGAGAGCGCCCGCTACAAAGAGCGTATGAGGGTGTTTGAGGAGAAGGCGGAGAAGAGGGCCCAGATATGCGATGATCTAAAAATCGAGCTTGAGGAGACGGTTGATGCTAATGACACTCTGAAGGCCGAGCTCGAGTCGGCCACTCAAATGTAAAATGTCCTCGAAGAGGCTCGGGATGTTCTGGTGGCAATGCTAGCCCAGGCCGAGGCCGATGTGGAAGAAGCTCTAAAGAGCGTGGAGGCCGCCGAGGCTCATACAACTATTGCTGCTGAGTATGAAAAGTGGAAATCTCGGAGGATCACCCTTGAGCAAGCCGAGCATGGCTTTGCGGATCTTCCGGCCCTGATACTTGAAGCTAAAAGGGTCAAGGAAGAGGCTAAGGGAGCCCTCTGGGCTGAATCCGACGACTCCGAGTGGACAGTGTCCGAACACTCCAGATCCAGCCATACCGGATAGACCGGGGCCTGTACTTTGTTTTTTTTTTTTTTTTTTTTTTTTGCCTTTGTAGGGTTTTCGATGTAAAAAACCTTTATATGAATGGAACATGCATTTTTCTTGATTTTCTTTATTCTGTTTGAATGTTTGTTATGACTTTTGCCCAAATTGTCGGTCCGTTTTAAGGAGTCATTACTGTGCCTAAATATCGGCTTTTCTCTTCATCCGGTACATTTTGTCCAGGAATTTGATCGAGTTTTTGCCCGTGGGACTTATCTTACGCTTTGTGAATTCAAACGTCTCCGAATCACAATGGGCATTTTTAGGGCCGGTATTTTTGGGCTATTTTTTAGGGCCGGTATTTTTCGGCTATTTTTTAGGGCCGGAATTTTTCGGACACTTGAATCTCAGCCTTAGCTAAATTTTGATGTAACAATCCCCGTTTTTGGGGCTAACGATTTTGGCTTGGTTCACTATGACCTTGTTGCCTTTGTCGAATTTCGACTGTAGTGCTCGGAATAGGGTATATGAATGAAGTAATGCCGAAATACGGCGATAATCATCGGGGTAAAGTGTTTTAACAAGAAGACATCCGAGATATCGTTATCCGAACTTTCGATGATTTTTGTATTGCAAGTATTTGTACAAGATATGAGAATTTTGTTTCCTTCTGCTTTTGCCATAGCAAATACTAAATGGACACGATTCATTCTGATCGTTTGGTCCTTACATCGAAACCTAATGCAGAAGGTCCGGTTCTTGGTTTTACCGTAGCAAATACTGAGTGGACACGATTCATTCTGATCGTGGTCCTTATATCGAAACCTAATATAAAAGGTCCGATTTTGATTTGTTGAGCTCCTCCGATTTTCGCTAACCAGGGTAAACTTCGATGTGGGTATAATAGTCCCCTAGCGCTTATCCGAGCTGCAAAATCGGGTAAGCACTATTAAGTCCTCATTCGTAGGGTGTGACCCCGAGTTTCCGGGCGTTTGTCCTTGTCTTCGTCGAGTAACACGTTGTACTTATTGCCTCATTAAAAACCTTATCGGAAAACCCATTTTGGGACAAAACCGCACTAAGGAAAAGAGTGCAACACGTGTTTTCAGGCCTAGATTCTAACTTTATCCGGTACTTGACTTCCTGCAAATAAGAAAGGTTAATAGAAAAACACGGGGAGTCCATACCTTAGCAGTAGTATCTTTTCAGATGAGCCACATTCCAGTTATTGCGCAACCGTTATCCGTCCATGGATTCCAACTGGTACGATCTTTTGCATGTTACATCGGTTATCTTGTACGGTCCTTCCCAGTTCGGACCCAGTTTTCCTTCGTTGGGATTCTTGGTGTTCAAGGTAACTTTCCGAAGCACCAAGTCCCCAACTTGGAAATGCCGAAAATTGGCTCTCTGATTGTAGTACCTTTCCATTCTCTGTTTCTGCGCTGCAATACGGACCAACGCGTTTTCGCGAAGTTCATCCGTGAGGTCGAGTTTTACGGCCATGGCCTCCTCGTTTGACTCCTTATTGGTATAGCTGAACCGGAGAGTCGGTTCACCAACTTCTACGGGAATAAGGGCTTCGACCCCGTAGACCAACGAGAAAGGAGTTTCTCCCGTGCTTTATTTCGATGTGGTTCTGTAAGCCCATAATATGTCCGGTAATATTTCCCTCCAGTGATGCTTTGATGCTTCAAGTCTTTTCCTCAGATTTTAGATTATTGTCTTCGTGGATTCCGCCTGTCTGTTCGCACACGGGTGATACGGAGTTGATACAATTTTCTTGATCTTCAACCCTTCGAGAAAATCGTTGACTTTGCCGCCCACGGACTGGGGACCGTTATCACAAGTTATCTCGGCAGGGATGCCGAAACGACAGATGATGTGGTCCCATATGAAGTCGATGACCTCCTTTTCTCTAATTTTTTCGAAGGCCTGTGCTTCAACTCATTTGGAGAAATAGTCAATCATAAACAAAACAAATCGGGCTTTATCTGGTGCCCATGGAAATGGACCAACAATGTCCATTCCCCACTTCATGAAAGGCCACGGTGACACCACCGAATGCAACAACTCCCCGGGCGGATGAATCATGGGCGCATGTCTCTGACACCCGTCACATTTCCGGACAAAATGCTTTGAATCTTCCTCCATCCGGTTCCAGTAATAACCAACCCTGATAATCTTTCGGACCAGAGCTTCAACACCGGAGTGATTGCCGCAGGTTCTTTCGTGCACCTCTCTCATCACATACTCTGTTTCTCCGGGACCCAAACACTTGGCCAGGGGTCCGAAGAAGGACCGTCGATACAATTGGCCATCTACCAAGCAGAAACGCGCAACTTTCGTCCTTAATGACCGTGATTCTTTTGGGTCATTCGGGAGCTTTCCATCACGCAAGTAATCGATGTACTTGTTGCGCCAATTACAAGTTAAACCCATTGTGTTTATTTCGGCATGTCAGTTTTCTATCGTCGTATTCATGAAGTGCACAGTAGTCCCGGGGTTGATTTCTTCCCCTTCTACCGAAGATCCCAAATTGGCCAATGCATCGGCTTCACTGTTCTGCTCCCTTGGTACATGCTGTATGGTCCATTATTTAAATCGGTGTAGTATAACTTGGATTTTTTCAAAATACCTCTGCATCCATTCGTTCTTGACCTCGAAGACGCCATTCACCTGGTTAACGACCAAAAGAGAATCGCACTTCGCCTCGATTATTTCGGCCCCCATACTTCGAGCTAATTCCAAACCTGCAATCCTAGCCTCATACTCGGCTTCATTGTTAGTCAATTTAACAGTTCTAATGGACTGTCGAACGGCATCCCCGGCCGGGGTTATAAGGACTATTCCTATCCCGAAACCTTTGAGGTTCGAGGCTCCGTCCGTGTGTAGCGATCAAATACCCGAGGCTTTCCCGGAGGTCATCAGAAGTTCTTTCTCAACCTCGCGGACCATAGCTGGGGTGAAATCTCCCACAAAATCGGCTAAGATCTGGGACTTAATGGCCGTCCGAGGCTTGTATTCGATATCATATCCGCTAATTTCTACGGCCCATTTAGTTAGTCTACCCGATAATTCTGGTTTGTGCATGATAGTTTTTTGGGGGTAAGTAGTCACTACACATATCGGATGACATTGAAAGTAAGGCTTGAGTTTTCTAGA
This sequence comes from Lycium barbarum, assembly GCF_019175385.1. Taxonomy (NCBI): domain Eukaryota; kingdom Viridiplantae; phylum Streptophyta; class Magnoliopsida; order Solanales; family Solanaceae; genus Lycium; species Lycium barbarum. The sequence continues at coordinate 97,765,770 of NC_083343.1, read as the reverse complement.
AGCGCTTACCAATGCCAATGCTAATTTTTCCAAGTGGGGATAACGGGTCTCCGCATCCCCCAAAGTTCTACTTACATAATAAATAGAGAATTGCGTACCTGATTCTTCTCGGACCAAAACGCCGCTTACCGCTACCTCAGTGACAGCAAGGTAGAGAAAAAACTGCTCGTCCGCTTTTGGTGTGTGCAACAGCGGTGGCTGGACAAGTATCTCTTTAATTCTTGTAAAGCTCTTTGACACTCCGGTGTCCAAACGAAGTCGTTCTTTTTCCTCAGTAAGGAGAAGAAGCGATGACTCTTATCCGAGGACCTCGATATGAAGCGACTCAGTGCCGCTATCCTTCCGGTGAGCCTCTGCACTCCTTTGACATTATTCACTACCTCGATATCCTCGACGGCCTTGATTTTGTCCGGGTTGATTTCGATCCCCTGGTTTGACACCATGAAACCCAAAAATTTACCAGACCGAACACCGAAGGCACATTTTTTTCGGGTTGAGCTTCATGTTATACTTGCGGAGTACATCAAAGGTTTCCTGCAAATGCTTTAAATGGTCCTCTGTTTGACCACCATGTCGTCAATATAAACTTCTATTGTTTTCCCTATTTGTTCTTCGAACATCCCATTACCTAGGCGTTGGTAAGTTGCACCGGCATTTTTAATCCAAAATGCATGACATTATAATAGTAAGTCCCATATCGAGTAATAAAGGAAGATTTCTCTTGATCCTCCGGGTGCATCCGAGTTTGGTTATACCCGGAGTAGGCATCGAGAAAACTTAACATTTCATGCCCGACCGTCGCATCGATCATTCTATCGATGTGAGGCAAAGGAAATGAATCCTTCGGGCATGCTTTGTTTAGATTCTTGTAATCAACATACATTCAAAATTTATTACCTTTCTTCGGCACCACTACTACGTTAGCTAGCCAGTCCGGGTACTTTACCTCCCCGATAGAGCCTATTTTTAAAAGCTTTGTTACCTCATCTTTTACAAAGGCGTGTTTTTCTTCTTCTTTGGGCCTTCTCTTCTGCTTTATCGGGGGAAACCTCCCGTCTAAGCTGAGCTTGTGAGTTGTTACTTCCGGTGGTATACCTGTCATATCTATATGGGACCTTGCAAAGCAGTCGGCATTAGCTCGAGGAAATTCAATTAATTTGTTCCTGAGCTCCAAGGTTTTCCCCGTGCCGAGGTATACCTTTCTGTCCGGTAGATATTCGAATAAGATGATCTGCTCCAGCTCCTCTACTGTTGACTTGGTTGCATCCGAGTCATCTGGCATGACGAATGATCTGGGTACACCGAAATCATCCTCTTCATACCCCGGATCTGACCCCAAGTGCTTTGATTGCTATTTGATGTCCTTTCCCCCGGTTGAATCTTCTTCCTTTTGATTCGATTTTTTGGGCTGAGGTGTCGCTTCCTCGACCGCAAACGTCTCCCTTGCAGCGGGTTGTTCACCTCGGATGGTTTTTATCCCCTCCGGAGTCGGGGATTTTAGCATCTGATGCAACGTCGACGGCACGGCCCTCATGCTATGTATCTAGGGTCTACCCAGTAATGCATTATACTTCATATCTCCTTCGATTACATAGAACACCATTTGCTGGATAGTGCCATCGATGTTTACCGACAATGAGATCTCCCCCTTTGTGGTTTCGCTCGCCATGTTGAATCCAATGAGTACCCGGGCTACCGGTAAAATCTGATCGAGTAGCCTTAGCTGTTCAACCATTCTCCACCGGATGATGTTGGCCGAGCTACCTGGGTCAATCAAAATACGCTTAATTTGAGTTTTAAAAATAAGAATAGAGATTACCAATGCATCATTGTGTGGTTGAATGATGTCTTCTGCGTCCTCGTTGCTGAAAGAGATGGAACCCTCCGGTATATAATCCCGGCCGCGCTTTTCACGCACAGCAGAAACCTTGGTTCATTTTATCACCGGCCCTCGTGGGGTATCGGTGCCGCCGATTATCATGTTGATTATATGCTGGGGTTCTACTAGCTCGGCCCTTTTATGAGTCTCCCTTTCCTTGTGGTGACCTTTGGCTCTTTCACTCAGCAATTCTCGGAGATGGCCATTCTTTAGTAACCGGGTTACCTCCTCTCTTAACTGGTGACAATCCTCAGTTCTGTGTCCATGGGTTCCATGACATTCACGCATCATGTTCGGGTCTCATTGGCCCGGATCCGACCTTAGAGGTCTCGGCCATCTTACATCCGGGACACGGCCAATAGCCGAGACGAGGTCCGAGGTGTTCATCTCTGTAAAATCGGACCAAATGGCTAACAGTGGACAATCTGGTCACTTCAACAACAACGAGATTGTGGCCGAAAATGAAGACAGCGAGCCACGAGGATTACCAAACCCCGTTGACTCAAACCCCGTTAATTCGAGGGAGGGCCTCAACCGGCAAAACACGGTGGACTAGGAGAATGCCGCCCAGCCGGGAACCGATCCTTTAAATACTCACAATGCAATTACTTTGTCCCGGACACAGGGCCGAAAAGAACCGGATACCCCGAATGATAATATTGACTTACGTTTAATTTTTGTAATGTTGGAGGAACAGAGAGCAACGATTGCCGAACAAGGAATCACAATAGCCTAGTTGCAAAACAGAAGAGATAAAACGACCCCGGAGAAGGCGAAGGGTGTTGCTGAACCCAGAAGAGATGAGGCACGGATGGTTGAAAACAATGGGTCCGGAGCTGGTTCATCCACCGAGGTTCTGAGAATGCTCGAAACATTGGCGAAACGGGTAGACTCGACCGAAAAGAGGGTGGAAACATACAACTCTCGGGTGGATCAAATCCCGGGGGCTCCACCTATTCTGAAAGGGCCGGATTCGAAGAGGTACATCCAAAGGCCTTTTCCTCCGAGTGCGGCTCCGAAATTGATCCCGAAGAGGTTCAAAATTCCAGATATCCAGAAATATGATGGCACGACGGACCCTCACGAACACGTGACCTCATACACCTGTGCTATAAAAGGCAATGATATGGAAGAAGTTGAAATTGAATCCGTGTTGCTGAAAAAGTTCGGGGAAACTCTGTCAAAAGGAGCATTGACCTGGTACGACCATCTGTCCGAGCATTCAATCACTTCTTTCGAAATGCTCGCTGATGCGTTCGTAATAGCACACGCCGGAGCCAAAAAGGTGCAGGCTCGGAAGGCGGATATTTTCCGTATAGCCCAAAGAGATGATGATTTACTGCGTGAATTTGTCAATCGATTCCAAAGGGAATAGATGGAGCTCCCCCCGGTTCCGGAGGAATGGGCTGCACAAGCTTTCACAAAAGGGCTCAATGTGCGGAGCTCGATGGCTTCGTTCAAATTAAAGGAAAGCTTGCTGGAATACGAGGTTGTGACATGGGCAGATGTCCATAACCGATACGAGTCAAAGATTCGGGTGGAGGATGACCAACTCGAGCTTCCCCCGGGGCCAGTAAATATGAACGAAAGTTTTGAGAGACCAAGGAAAAATTACGAACCGGAGGCCAGATCATCGAGGGAAAGGTACCGGCCATATTCTCATTCGGAAAAACCAAGATTCAGGTCAAAGAAATCCAGGGTTGGCCCAAACCATTTCTCCGGTCGGGGTGATAAACGGGTCGAGCGCACGTCGAACAGTTGAGGTTTCTCATTCAGGAGCGATGCCGGAAGCTCTGCCGGCAACAAAGACTTGCCGAGGATATCGGAGTACAATTTTGTTGTCAACACCTCAGACCTCGTCTCGGCTATTGGCCGTGTCCCGGATGTAAGATGGCCGAGACCTCTAAGGTCGGATCCGGGCCAACGGGACCCGAACATGATGTGTGAATATCATGGAACCCATGGACACAGAACTGAGGATTGTCGCTAGTTAAGAGAGGAGGTAGCTCGGTTACTAAAGAATGGCCATCTCCGAGAATTGCTGAGTGAAAGAGCCAAAGGTCACCACAAGGAAAGGGAGACTCATAAAAGGGCCGAGCCAGTAGAACCCCAGCATATAATCAACATGATAATCGGGGGCACCGATACCCCACGAGGGCCGGTGATGAAACGAACCAAGGTTTCTGCTGTGCGTGAAAAGCGCGGCCGGCATTATATACCGTAAGGTTCCATCTCTTTCAGCAACGAGGACGCAGAAGGCATCGTTCAACCGCACAATGATGCATTGGTAATCTCTATTCTTATTTTTAAAACTCAAATTAAGCGTATTTTGATTGACCCAGGTAACTCGGCCAACATCATCCGGTGGAGAGTGGTCGAACAGCTAAGGCTACTCTATCAGATTGTACCGGGTACTCAGCGAATTCAACATGGCGAGCGAAACCACAAAGGGGGAGATCTCATTGCCGGTAAACATCGATGGCACTATCCAGCAAACAGTGTTCTATGTAATCGAAGGAGATATGAAGTATAATGAATTACTGGGTAGACCCTGGATACATAGCATGAGGGTCGTGCCATCGACGTTGCATCAACTGCTAAAATCCCCGACTCCGGAGGGATTAAAAACCATCCAAGGTGAATAACCCGCTGCAAGGGAGATTTTTGCGGTCGAGGAAGCGACACCTCAACCCAAAAAATCGGATCAAAAGGAAGAAGATTCAACCGGGGGAAAGGACACAATCAAAGCACTTGGGGTCAGATCCGGGGTATGAAGAGGATGATTTCGGTGTACCCAGATCATTCGTCATGCCAGATGACTCGGATGCAACCAAGTCAACAGTAGAGGAGCTGGAGCAGATCATCTTATTCGAATATCTACCGGACAGAAAGGTATACCTAGGCACGGGGAAAACCTTGGAGCTCAGGAACAAATTAATTGAATTTCCTCGAGCTAATGCCGACTGCTTCGCAAGGTCCCATATAGATATGACAGGTATACCACCGGAAGTAACAACTCACAAACTCAGCTTAGACGGGAGGTTTCCCCCGATAAAGAAAAAGAGAAGGCCCAAAGAAGAAGCAAACCACGCCTTTGTAAAAGATGAGGTAACAAAGCTTTTAAAAATAGGCTCTATCCGGGAGGTAAAGTACCCGGACTGGCTAGCTAACATAGTAGTGGTGCCGAAGAAAGGTAATAAATTTCGAATGTGTGTTGATTACATGGATCTAAACAAAGCATGCCCGAAGGATTTATTTCCTTTGCCTCACATCGATAGAATGATCGATGCGACGGCCGGGCATGAAATGTTAAGTTTTCTCGATGCCTACTCCGGGTATAACCAAATTCGGATGCACCCGGGAGAATCAAGAGAAAACATCCTTTATTACCCGATATGGGACTTACTGTTATAATGTCATGCCTTTTGGATTAAAAAATGTCGGTGCAACTTACCAACGCCTAAGTAATGGGATGTTCGAAGAACAAATAGGGAAAACAATAGAAGTTTATATTGACGACATGGTGGTCAAGTCCCTGGAAACAGAGGACCATTTAAAGCATTTGCAGGAAACCTTCGATGTACTCCGCAAGTATAACATGAAGCTTAACCCGGAAAAATGTGCCATTGGTGTCCGGTCTGGCAAATTTTGGGTTTCATGGTGTCAAACCGGGGGATCGAAATCAACCCGGACAAAATCAAGGCCTTCGAGGATATCGAGGTAGTGAATAATGTCAAAGGAGTGCAGAGGCTCACCGGAAGGATAGCGGCACTAAGTCGCTTCATATCGAGGTCCTCGGACAAGAGTCATCGCTTCTTCTCCTTACTGAGGAAAAAGAACGACTTCGTTTGGACACCAGAGTGTCAAAGAGCTTTACAAGAATTAAAGAGATACTTGTCCAGCCCACCGCTGTTGCACACACCAAAAGCGGACGAGCAACTTTTTCTCTACATTGCTGTCTCCGAGGTAGCGGTAAGCGGCGTTTTGGTCCGAGAATAATCAGGTACGCAATTCCCTATTTATTATGTAAGTAGAACTTTGGGGGATGCGGAGACCCGTTATCCCCACTTGGAAAAATCGGCATTGGCATTGGTAAGCGCTTATAGAAAACTCAAGCCTTACTTTCAATGCCATCCGATATGTGTAGTGACTACTTACCCCCTGAAAAACATCATGCACAAACCAGAATTATCGGGTAGACTAACTAAATGGGCCGTAGGAATTAGCGGATATGATATCGAATACAAGCCTCGAACGGCCATTAAGTCCCAGATCTTGGCCGATTTTGTCGCAGATTTCACCCTGGCAATAGTTCCCGAGGTTGAGAAAGAACTTCTGCTGACCTCGGGGAAAGCCTTGGGTATTTGGTCGCTACACACAGATGGAGCCTCGAACCTCAAAGGTTCCGGGCTAGGAATCGTCTTTAGAACCCCGACCGGGGATGCCGTTCCACAGTCCATTAGAGCTGTTAAATTGACTAACAATGAAGCCGAGTATGAGGCTATGATTGCAAGTTTGGAATTAGCCCGGAGTATGGGGGCCAAAATAATCGAGGCGAAGTGCGATTCTCTTTTGGTCGTTAACCAGGTGAATGGCATCTTCGAGGTCAAGGACGAACGGATGCAGAGGTATTTGAAAACAATCCAAGTGATACTACACCGATTTAAAGAATGGACCATACAGCATGTACCGAGGGAGCAGAACAGTGAAGCCGATGCATTTGCCAATTTGGGATCTTCGGTCGAAGGGGAAGAAATCAACCCCGGGACTACGGTGCACTTGATGAATACAACGATAGAAAACGGACATGCCGAAATAAACACAATGGGTTTAACTTGGGATTGGTGCAACAAGTACATCGATTACTTGCGTGATGGAAAGCTCCCGAATGACCCAAAAGAATCACGGTCATTAAGGACGAAAGCTACGCGTTTCTGCTTAGTAGACAACCAATTGTATCGACGGTCCTTCTTCGGACCCCTGGCCAAGTGTTTGGGTCCCGGAGAAATGGAGTATGTGATGAGAGAGGTGTACGAAGGAACCTGCGGCAACCAGTTCGGTGCTGAAGCTCTGGTCCGAAAGATTATCAGGGCCGGTTATTACTGGAACCGGATGGAGAAAGATTCAAAGAATTTTGTCCGAAAATGTGACGGGTGTCAGAGACATGCGCCGATGATTCATCAGCCCAGGGAGTTGCTGCATTCAGTGGTGTCACCGTGGCCTTTCATGAAGTGGGGAATGAACATTGTTGGTCCATTGCCATGGGCACCAGGTAAAGCCCGATTTATTTTGTTTATGACCGACTATTTCTCCAAATGGGTTGAAGCACAGGCCTTCGAAAAAATTAGAGAAAAAGAGGTCATTGACTTCATATGGGACCACATCATCTGTCGTTTCGGCATCCCTGCCGAGATAACTTGTGATAACGGTCCCCAGTTCGTGGGCGGCAAAGTCAACGATTTCCTCGAAGGGTTGAAGATCAAGAAAATTGTATCAACTCCATATCACCCGTGTGCGAACAGACAGGCGGAATCCACGAACAAGACAATAATCCAAAATCTGAGGAAAAGACTTAAAGCATCAAAGCATCACTGAAGGGAAATATTACCGGAGTTATTGTGGGCTTACAGAACCACATCGAAATCAAGCACGGGAGAAACTCCTTTCTCGTTGGTCTACGGGGCCAAAGACCTTATTCCCGTAGAATTTGGTGAACCGACTCTCCGATTCAGCTATACCACCGAGGAGTCAAACGAGGAGGCCATGGCCGTAAAACTCGACCTCACGGATGAACTTCGCAAAAACGTGTTGGTTCGTATTGCAGCCCAGAAACAGAGAATGGAAAGGTACTACAATCGGAGAGCCAATTTTCGGCATTTCCAAGTTGGGGACTTGGTGCTTCGGAAAGTTACCTTGAACACCAAGAATCCCAACGAAGGAAAACTGGGTCCGAACTGGGAAGGACCGTACAAGATAACCGATGTAATGGGCAAAGGATCGTACTAGTTGGAATCTATGGACGGGAAACGGTTGCGCAATAACTGGAATGTGGCTCATCTGAAAAGATACTACTGCTAAGGTATGGACTCTCCGTGTTTTTCTATTAACCTTTCTTTTTTGCAGGAAGTCAAGTACCGGATAAAGTTAGAATCTAGGCTTGAAAACACGTGTTGCACATTTTTCCTTAGTACAGTTTTGTCCCAAAATGGGTTTTCTGACAAGGATTTTAATGAGGCAACAAGTACAACGTGTTACTCGACGAAGACAAGGACAAACGCCCGGAAACTCGGGGTCACACCCTACGAATGAGGACTTAATAGCGCTTACCCGATCTTGCAGCTCGGATAAGCACTAGGGGACTATTATACCCACATCGAAGTTTACCCCGGTTAGCGAAAATCGGAGGAGCTCAACAAACCAAAACCGGACCTTTTATATTAGGTTTCGATGTAAGGACCAAACGATCAAAATGAATCGTGTCCACTCAGTATTTGCTACGGCAAAACCAAGAACCGGACCTTCTGCATTAGGTTTCGATGTAAGGACCAAACGATCAGAATGAATCGTGTCCATTTAGTATTTGCTACGGCAAAAGCAGAAGGAAACAAAATTCTCATATCTTGTACAAATACTTGCAATACAAAAATCATCGAAAGTTCGGATAACGATATCTCGGATGTCTTCTTGTTAAAACACTCTACCTCGATGATTATCGCCGTATTTCGGCATTACTTCATTCATATACCCTATTCCGAGCACTACGGTCGAAATTCGATAAAGGCAACAAGGTCATAGTGAACCAAGCCAAAATTGTTAACCCCAAAAACGGGGACTGTTACATCAAAATTTAGCTAGGGCTAAGATTCAAGTGTCCGAAAAATACAGGCCCTAAAAAATAATCGAAAAATACTGGCCCTAAAAATGCCCATTTTGATTCGGAGACGTCTGAATTCACAAAGCATAAGATAAGTCCCACGGGCAAAAACTCGATCAAAGTTCCGAACAAAATATACCGGATGAAGAGAAAAGCCGATATTTAGGCACAGTCCGAATTAATGACTCCTTAAAACGGATCGACAATCGGGAAAAAGTCATAACAAACATTCAAACAGAATAAAGAAAATCAAGAAAGATGCATGTTCTATTCATATAAAGGTTTTTTACATCGAAAATCCTACAAAGGCAAAATAAAAGGAACAAAGTACAGGCCCCGGTCTATCCGGTATGGCTGGATCCAGAGTGTTCGGACACTATCCGCTCGGAGTCATCGGATTCAGCCCCGAGGGCTCCCTTAGCCTCTTCCTCGACCCTTTTAGCTTCAAGTATCAGGGCCGGAAGATCCGTAAAGCCATGCTCGGCTTGCTCAAGGGTGTTCCTCTGAGATTTCCACTTTTCATACTTAGCAGCAATATTAGTATGAGTCGCGGTGGCCTCCACGCTCTTTAGAGCTTCTTCCTAATCGGCCTCGGCCTGGGCTAGCTTTGCCACCAGAACATCCCGAGCCTCTTCGAGGACATTTTGCATTTGAGTGGCCGACTTGAGCTCGACCTTGAGAGTGTCATTAGCATCAACCGTATCCTCAAGCTCAGTTTTTAGATCATCACATATCTGGGCCCTCTTCTCCACCTTCTCCTCAAACACCCTTATACGCTCTTTGTACCGGGCGCTCTCAGATTCGAGCAGCCGATTCTTCTCGGCCAAGCTCGTAGCATCGGACTTCACCGAATCTAGCTCCCCCCCGGAGTTGAGAGATAGTGGTTTCGAGTTCACCAAGCCTTGAGGAAAAACGAGCGTTGTCTCGGCTAAGGCCGATTTTGTCCGCTTCGAGATGCCGGTTATATTCGACCATCTCGGCCAGCTCACCCTTTAATTGACGATTTTCGGCCTTTGTTGCATCGAGCTAGGGTCGAAGGTTGGAAAGAGTAACTGCTTGGTTCAACTCATCCTCCTTCACCCGCAGAAGGTGCAGAAATTTCTCCGTTTCGCGGCTTTGAGCATCCAGTTGGCCCTTAAGATCGTTCACCTCTTGCTGGGCACGAACGAAAGCCTCGTTGACGAGCACCACAATCTGCAAATGAAGTAAGTTAAAAACTTGAATAAACGAGATTAAAATTCTCAATGAAATTATGCAAGGATGGCTGAAAAACTTACTCGATTGCCCGCGTGCATACCCTCGTTGATGAGACTAGTAGGGACTCCATTCATGTTTCGTTTGTCCGAGTCCAAGACAAGGGGCCTCAGGTAGCTCGCCACACCCACCGGGCGAGAAAGAAAGCTGCAATCCTCGGGAACGGTGATCACAGCCGACCTTGTCCTCCTCGGTTCCACACTTGGGGCCGGAAATGTGCGCACCAAGCTATCCCTAGCACCGGACTCGGTGGTCCAACCAGCCGCCCTCGTGGCTCGAGGGATCGGGAGATGTCCGAAACCAGCAGCTTCGCCGGTAGCAGGAGGAGTGTCCGAGAACATGTCATCAAATTCATCCGGCCTTGATGCCGGAGTTGGAGAACTCGGAGGGACCTCAGTAGCTTTGAAAAAGGCAGGGATCTCCGAAGTTGCGGTAGTCTCGTAGTCGGGCAGCGGACCAACATCCGTGGGGACTTCTGTCTCTGAGATCGGCTCAATCCTTTGAGCGGCTTCGGCAGCAGGTGCATTCACGGATCTTGCCCTTTGCAATGGGGTTTCTTCGGAAGAAGCATCACCAGAAATATCAACGAATTCAATCGACCTTAAAGGAGCCGGGTAATGAATTTCTTCCCCACCTGTATGTAATGCCGGAACTGAAGGTCCTTCCCCGGTTGAAGGAAATGGTGAAACGGTGATACCCTCCTCCGGAATGGGAGCCACGGAAGGGGCCACATTGATCCTCCGAACGAGGAGCTCGGGCTCTGCTTCATCCCTTAAAGTCCTAACGATGCTCCTCGCCCTTTTCTTCGGTTTCTGCCCTTTGTCCGAGGGCATTTTTCTCTTGGCGGCAGCAGCAAGGATACGAGATGCACCCGCTGAATCGAACTCGGGTGCTGACGTTGCGGGTTCAGCTGCTGACTCCGGCCTTGGATCCACCGAGCCCTTAGGTAAACCTGAAAATCGAAGATGTTATAGAAGGGTAGAAGATGCAATGAATACGGATAGAAGAAAAGTATTACTGTGGTTCTGGGTGACCCATCGGCCACGTGACAGGTGTCCCTACGTCCGATCATCGTGGGAATGTTGGCTGAAGAGAGCAGTAACCCATTCGTTGAGATTCCGGACGACTGGAGTAATCAAACCCACGGCTAATATAAATAAGAAGACAAGCAGTGAGAAGGTGGAAGAACTGAAGTTCGACAAAACATACAAAGCAATTATTAAAAGAGTTCAGACTTACGATTGTTATTCCACCTTTCCGGAAAAGGCATGTAGTTGTCAGGAATAATGTACGAGGTCCGCACCCGGACATATCGCTCCAACCATCCCCGGTCTCTATCTTCGTCCATTTTTGAAAAAATTGGATTCCGGCTACGCTTAGCGAGTTTTATTACACCACCCCGGAACAACCTCGGGGAGTATAACTGTATTAAGTGAGCCAGCGTGAACTCCTTTTCTGTATTATTAGCCAACAGCCGGAGGCAGGCCACGACCCTCCAAACAATCGGACCAATCTATGCCAAGGTTACGTTATAAGTCTGGCACATGTCTAAGATGACCGGATCGATCGGGGGGTCGAACTTGAGGGTGAAAGGGTAAGTATAAACGTACAAGAAGCCCTCCCGATGGTCGGTAACTGACTCGTCTGGCCCGGGGGCAAAAACTTGGGCTGAACGGTTGTCCCATCCACAATCAGCCCGGACTAATTCAACTTTATCCTCAGTAATGGATGAGGGATATCGTCTCATATCAAACCCTCTATCGGATACCGGAGAAGGTTTTTCAACCTCGAAATCTTTGTTGAAATTAGGTTTGGCCGGTACAATGTCCGAAGCGGTAGGTTCGAAGGTGACCTTCCCCTTGGCTGGAGAAGTTGGCTCGGTTCCTTGAGAAGAAACCGAGGGGACATCATGGGAAGTGGTTTCGGTGTTGGCAGACATTTGAAAATATGGAAAAGAGAGATTGGGTGAATTCGAAAGTTAAAAAGTGAAGGGAACAGTCAAAGAATTCAAAAATGGTAAAGAACGGGAGGAAGAAGCAGCCACACACAAGAACGACTAGTGGAGAAGTTGGCAGAATCGTTCCTTTTTACGTAGTATAAGCGGCGAATCAACAAGAAATGTGAGTTGAAAGATGATAAGTGAAGTGAAACAGAGAAGAAGTGAGTTGAAGAGGTAAAAATGTTCAAATGAAGAGGTAAAGGACGTTATATAGGCATGGGATCGAGGCGGTTACAGATCCCAGCCAACCGGGGAGAGCCACATGTCCTGTAATTAATGAGAAGTGACTTGAAACGACGTGCGTTACGGCGGTTGTCAGAGCTGACCGCCCGGGATGAGACACGTGGCTGGTGACAGACGGGACGTGACGCAACTGTTCCCGCCAAAATGAAAAGATAAGAACGAGCATTCAGAACCACCAGTTTTTTATTCATCCTCTTCCCGTTACTCCGATAAAACTATGGTCCGAGAAGTGTGGGGATTATTTGTATATGGTAAAAATCGGATATATGTTAAACCGGTTAGACCGGAGACTGAGGGAAGAAAGGGACAAGCACGTGCACGAAGACTTTCTTTCTGGACCGGAGGAGTGCTTGAACCGAAGAAAAGGAAGGACATCATTTGGTCCGGCTTCTCCATAGCCGAGTTGGTCGTGGCCGTTGGTCCGTTTGACCGTGGCCGTTGGTCCGTTTGATCGTGGCCGTTGGTCCGGGTGATCCGTTACATAATTGTCACGCGTCAATACCGTTCTGCCACATTGTGCTGTCAATCGTACGGGTGTCAGACCGTACGACCAACCTTATCCATTTTAGGGTTATTCTTTATTCTTTAGGGCCTTATGTTGTATGAAGCCAATGAGGAAAAACTATAAATAGGGGTCATTACCCTACTTTTAGGGGTTGGCTTCTTGAACTCTAGAACATTTTGTATTAGCAAATATATACAAATCTCTCTCTCAATATCTGATTTTGGTCCGGATTTATTGTGTTCATCTTTAGATTTGTGCAATCAAACAATATTCAACATATTAGCATATACGTTTAGCGCATACCATCAATTACTATTTAGATTATTCATAGTTGATTCTATTCCATTTTCTCTCAATCAAAGAATAGATTAAAGTTTACCACATATCCTATACCTCACTCATAAATTTAATTGATTATCCAAATTTGGGGTAAACAGTATTATTCCTTGGTTATTAGTAGCAGAAAACAAGACATGCCCCTTCTACCGTACTTGTGTTAGTACCACTGTCATGACGTGATGCTCGCATGTTGAAGATTTCATTAAGACACTAAACAACCATAGACAAAGTTTACAGTATAGTACTGTACTGATAAAGATTTCTGCTAAAATTTGAATGTTTATATCTTTTTGCATGGACATTGTTCCACCCAAGTCGAAGAACTCAACTTTGTTTCAGTGATATTGAGAGACAAGTTACATGTATATGAGGAAATCATAATATGTTTCTCGTATTTGTCTATTTGCTCATCTCGCATTATATATGCTATGCATCTGCATAGCTAATGATCTTGTGCGAGTATAGTGTAACCTTCAATTTCTTCAATCGTTAATATCATACCAGCAGCACCAGCATCACTGACTGTCCTTTTGAATTTTGTTGCCGCGCTACTCGTTCCACATAACCTTCATTTTTTCCTTCATGATTCTCTAGGCTATAAACAAAAGCACCAAAATAACTGTTGTTCAATGCTGGGTACAATAATGGAAGAAATTTTGGAGAGAATTCATTTGGTTGTGAAGTTGCTTCACCATCACTTATTTGCCTATTCTAAAAATGGAAAAACTCAAGAAATTTTTTAACTTAGATGGTAGATTTAGAAAAATTATCTAGTACAAACACCAGCAGCAGAGGGATCTATTAAGTACTGCCATCCAGTAGCCCCTAGAGTTGATCAAATTATTAAATACCAGATCAACTTTTCTGGTTTCAGAAGACATATGCTTGATTACATCTAAGATTTATTTTTGTTTTATCTACATCTTCATTAAAGCTCACTGGTTACGCTCTGCATAAGTCAAGACTAAATTTCTTTGTTCTTTAAAGCTAGAAGCTTTCCCACAAACTCTGCAATGAGGGGTTATACTATGTCAATCTTAGATCAACAGCACTCTGAACTGAATTGTAAAACTATGCACATCGTATGGATGCTCGATTTTTCCACATTTCGAGTGACGATGTAAAGCAGATACCTATTCGTTAATGGGACTGATCTAACTGCTCGCATGGATTACTAACTTCTAGACCTGTCAGTGGTATGAGTACTGTGCAATCTCAATCTAAGGTGCCAAGAATTCTATATTGGCTTGCAGTCCAATACTGGAAAGAATTTTACTACTTCCGTTGTAACCATATACAACAACAACAACGTACCAGTGTAATCCCACAAGTGGATCTGAGGAGAGTAGAGTCTACACAGACCTTACTCCTACCTTGAGAGGTATAGAGACCCGTTTCCGAAAGACCCTCGGCTCAAGAGTAACCGTATAAGTCGCATAAAAACTACTGTCTATACTAAGTGTAGATCAATAAATTTGTGTTTTTTTTTTTTTTTTTGAAGAGATCAATCAATTGAATTGAGAAATGTATAATTAAGTTACAAAATCATGGTTAAAACTGCCTGATCATGTATGAAAAATTGAAGCAAAAAACACGTGGACGGCAGGATTTGAACCTGCGCGGGCAAAGCCCACATGATTTCTAGTCATGCCCGATAACCACTCCGGCACGTCCACCCACATGTTGTGTAAGTGTTTGCATTTCTTTGTAACCAATGATTGTCTCTTAAGTACCTTTTTTTATAGCTTACAATTGAATCATAGATAAATGGTTTGTTACGTATTATCTTTGAAATCCATTAATCATCACATTAAGTTAGGTAGGCATTTCAAATGAGGGATCATTCTAACTAATTAAGGTGTTTGTTTTTGGGTTTCAAACTAGGTTCAGGACTGATTAACCAATTATATGTATTGCTTTGAGTTTAGATCAGTGAAGAACTTATGCACGGTATATCATGCTTATTGGCTTTTTGCTCCCCTCTCTAAAATTAATCAATACAATTGGCAAATGAAAAATCCAATACGACTTCATTGATAATTGAATCAGCAAATAAAAATGTTTATCTATCCCTTTTTTTTTTTTTTTTGTTCTATGGTTAATTTATCTGAAGCATATGTTGCATTACCGACCATATGATCAGTAGCCAATGAAAGTTTTATATTCCGTGTTTTATGTAATTGTGATAGCATTAAAGGTCACAAAATTGAAGGCAACAATCTGAAGATTCTGAGAAGTGTGGGGGAAAATATAATCGAAATTATAATTACAATTGAAAAATAAAATGAAGAAATAAAAGTATCTTCATACTGAGGCACGTATATCTCGCTTTCTTTAACGAGATTCAAGCTCACTGCAGCAAATCTAGCGGTCCAGCAGTAATCTTTCTGACTTGTCCCCTCTAGGATACAACAGCCCGATCACGTCGTATAACTCAACAAACTCTGGACAAGATGTTGAGTCCAAAGCTCTATCAAGCACCTTCCTTCAACTAAATAAACTCTCTTTTATTTTCCTCACTCTTTTAAAAACTTTCCAATGTATTTTCTTACATACCACAAGTTAAGGATGGATAACTATTTATAGGAAAAGAAAGTTATCCTTGTAATAATTGGATGAAAAGTATGGTTTAGTGGAGTATTAAATTGATAATAGTATGGAGAATATGGTTGAGTAATCAGTAGGAGTTAGAAGGAATAATGGTCACATTATGGTCTCTTTATGCCACCAAAAATGAAGAGACCAATTCTGCCTCTTTGTGGCTGCCAACGGAAAAGGAGTTACAAGGCATTATTGCCATTAACTGATGTGATTTAAAGGGAAACTTAAGGCCAAAATCTGCCTTATGAACGTGGGAGAAGAATTGGACAATCCGGCACTTTAAAGGCTGCACTTTAACATATTGATATGTAATGTTAAAATGCTCAAAATACTACAATCCTCCACTCATTTTAATATAAATCTAAGAGAGTTTATTAGTTGAAGGTAGACTATTATGCATTATGCAGGTGTGCTCTGTATTGAACCTTCTCTTAGTAGAACAATAATTTTTACTTCAGAGTCGTAGTGATCTCAGACTTGAACTATGACTGCTTAAGGGAAATAAAGAATTATTGCTTACACATAATAATCAAGGTGCTGACATGAGCTTTCACAACCAGCACATTATGGCCTTATGCTATCTCGATTTTCATGAGTACTTCTGAGAATGAGCCTAGTTCTCATAGGAAGCGACCTACTTCCACACTCACATAGGTGAAATCAGTCAAGGGTGCTTCTGTAACTTTAACACCCCCTCATACGAGCTACATAATTTCCTTAAGAGTTTATAAACTCAACCTCCACAAATCGTTATTGAATAATGCACTCACACCATAGGGAGGAAATAAATAAAATAGTGCATTTTCACAACAAGTCATCATATGATTCATTTTCCCCATTGAACCTGGTTATAGGATCTCTATTCCCTAGGTTGAGTTTCCTCATATATAACTCATGAACTTATAGGCTTCAATCTCATCTCCCTCGATGTGCTCCAGACCCTTTCTCTTGTCAAGGCCTTGGTTATTGGATCTGCAAGATTATCACACGATTTGACATAATCAACATTGATGGTACCACTTAGCGGTTTTGAACTCTAACAATAGCGGCGGTGCTATCACAATGATTAAAATAAGAGGGATTGATTTTTCAAAATAAGGTATTTGAAATAATAAATCTGTTAACCAATTCACTTCTTCACTAGCTGAAGCTAAAGCAATTAGTTCAGCCTCCATGGTAGAGTTAGCAATAATAGTTTATTTTTTTGATTTCCAACAAATAGCACCACCTCCCAAAGTAAAAATATAGTCAGTGGTAGAACAAGAATCACCAGATAAAGTGTTCCAATCTACATCAGAAAAGCCTTCAAGTACAACAGGATATTTTTTATAAAACAAGCCATAAGATTTTGTACCAACTAAATATTTCATAACTCTCGTTATGGCATGTCAATGTTCATTACCTGGCTTGCTTATAAACCTGCAAAGTACTCCAACTGCATACACAATATCAGGCCTAGTGCAATCAGTCACATATCTCAAACTTCCAATTAAACTAGCATATTCCTTTTGATTGATCACATCATTTTCACTTTGTACAGGAAATAAGTGAACACTTTAATCAAAAGGAGTTACAACATGCTTGCAATCAAGAAAGTTATATTTTTTCAAAATTTTCTCAACATAATATGACCGGTCAAGGAATATTCCATCACATGTTTAGTAATTTTTATTCCAAGAATAAAATTTGCCTCACCCAGATCTTTCATATCAAAATGGATTCTAAGAATATTGTTTGTTTCACCAATAACATTCATGTTAGAGACAAAGATCAATAAATCATCAACATAGAGGCAAACAATAACATGTGAATTATGTCAAGATTTATGATAGATGCACTTATCACACTCGTTTGTTTTAAAACCATTTTCAATCATGCAGGACTCAAATTTTTCATGCCCTTACTTTGGTGCCTGGTTCAAGCCATATAGGGATTTAGTAAGCTTACATACTTTGCTTTCTTGGCCTGCTTCTACAAAACCTTCGGGTTGTTCCATATAAATTTTCTCATTTAGGTCCCCATTTAAAAAAAACAGTTTTTACATTCATTTGGTGAATATGCAAATCAAAAATTGCAGCAATAGCATTTAAAAGTCTTATGGATGTAATTCTAGTTACCGGAGAAAAAGTATCAAAAAAATCTAGGCCTTCTAGTTGTTTAAAACCTTTAGCAATTAGTCTAGCCTTGTATTTATTAACAAAACCATCCGATTTTAACTTTTTTCTTAGGACCCTTTGCAGCCAATTGTTTTACAACCCGATGGTAAATCAACTAGCTTCCAAGTTTTACTGGAAATAAATGATTTCACTTCATTATTTACCGCCCCTTTCCAAAAAATAGCATCAGATAAAACTTCTTGTAAATTTAGATGGTCATCTCCAACATTAAAAGCATAAAAATTAGGACCAATTTTTTTTTTCTACTCTAGCTCTTTTACATTTTCTTAACTCAAAATCATCATTTTCTTTATTTTTCAAAACAGAAGTAGAAGAACTAGGTACTCATAAAATATTTTCTTTAGTCCTATGACCCCTACTATTTTTAGAATCAAATGAAAATTTATTTTCATGAAAATAGCATCACCTGATTCTATCATTATATTATCTTCAAGACTAAAAAAT
Source organism: Lycium barbarum (assembly GCF_019175385.1). Lineage (NCBI taxonomy): Eukaryota > Viridiplantae > Streptophyta > Magnoliopsida > Solanales > Solanaceae > Lycium > Lycium barbarum. Next base: position 97,747,455 of record NC_083343.1, on the reverse strand, counting down.
CTATAGGTTGTACTATTTGAAGCATAACCAAACAAAGCACAAGTAGTAACGTTTTTACCCAATCCATTAACCTCAGATAAGCTAAACAACTCCAAACTCTTAGATATCCCAAATTTGGCTTGTGGTCTCTCCACAACTCAAACAGTGTTAATTTTGTCTTTTATGAGACACACAATTCAACACATAACAAGCAGTCTAAATAGCTTCACCCCAAAAATTTAGACTTGCACTTGACTCAATAAGCATGTCATTTGTCAACTCAACTAAAGTTCTATTTTTTCTTTCTGCTATACCATCAGATGCAGGAGAATAAGATGGAGTAGTTTCATAAATTATTCCCAATGATCTAACAAAAGGATTAAACTCATTAGACTCATATTCACGACCTCTATCACTTCTAATTCTTTTTATTTTTCTACCAAACTGATTTTCAATTTCATGGAGATAAATTTTAAAATTTTCAAAAGCATAACTTTTATTTTTCATCAAGAAAACTTATGTATACTTAGAAAAATCGTCAATAAAAGTGATAAAATATCTATTTCCTCCACGAGTTAAAATTCCCTCCAAGTTCACAAATATCAGCATGAATTAACTCTAACAATTCAATTTTTCTCTCAACTTGAAAATTAGGCATTTTGTGATTTTGGCTTTACTACAAGCCTCACATTTTTCAAAATGCTTTTTAATCATTGGGATTAAACTTAAACTACTCATGATTCTCACATAACGATTATTAATATGACACAAACGAGCATTGCAAATATTAGTAGAAGAAAGCATGTAAACAAAATTAATAACTTTATTCATCTCAACATTCAACTTGAACATCCCATCACAAGCATACCCCTTTCCCACAAAAATACCCCTTTTCACTATTACAGATTAATCAGACTCAATAATTTGTTTGAAGCCTGCTTTATTAAGAAGAAAACTAGACATCAAATTTTTTCTTATAGAAGGAGTAAAAAGTACATCTTTTAAAGTTAATACCCTTCCAGAAGTGAAGCTCAACTTGACATCTCCCTTTTCAAGCACTTGAGTAGTGTGAGAATCACCAAGCATGATGGTTTTGGGCTTCTCAAATGGAGTATACACTTTGAACCAATCTTTGTCATAGCAGACATGACGGTTTGCACCAGAATCAGCCCACCATCCATCAATATTTTCAACCATGTTTATATTTGTTATCACCGCCACAAGTGGCTCTTCGGTAATGTTCTCCTGAGGTGTAGGGCCACGTTTTCGAAACTTGAAAATCGAGCAATATGCCCACTCTTGCCACAGACAAAGCATGGTCCTTCATTTTGTGCTTGGTTATTACCACCATTATTTTTCTTGGGAGGTCTACAATTATTTATCTCGAGTATTTTCCTCTTAGGCTTCATAGAGGTATTTTTGTTAGCATTAGGAGCAGCATTACTTGAAGTAATTAAATTTACCTTGTTTGTGAAGGGTTGTAAGGTGCTCTCTTCCGTTTGCAATAGTGCATCTTGGCCCCTTGCCTCTTCTTCCATGTGGATTCGCATAATCAACGTCTCAAGTGAAGTTTCCTTTTGTTTGTGGCATATAGTTTTTTGAAATTCCTTCCATGAAGGTGGAAGTTTATCTATTATGCCACAAACAATAAGGTTATCTCCAATTTTTATCTCTTCGTACATGAGCTCTCCAACAATGATTATAAAGTCTTGAGCTTGGTCTACCACTGATTTGTTGTCCACCATTTGGAAACGAAAAAATCTACTAGCAGCATATTTTTTCGCTTCAGCCTCCTCGGTTTCATGGAAGAGTTTTCTACTTTATTTGGATTCTTCTCAATTAACACATGAGAAACATTGAGAAGACTTAAGTAGAAAAGTACTTTAGCTGTCAATCTCTTGAAATGAGTACCGTTGAACCGAAATGACTTGTTAAGATCTCCCCTTTGACATCCGCAGATTTTTCAATTGTAGCCATTGAATCTCCTTAAAATTGTTGGTGAAAATACAATCGAAATTACAATTACAATTGAAATTTAAAATGAAGAAATAAAAGTATCTTCAGGCTGAGGCGCGAATATCGCCCTATTTAAGGAGATTCAAGCCCACTGCAACAAATCTATCAGTCCAACAGTAATTTTTCATCCCCTCCAGGATACAATAGCCCAATCACGTCGTATGACTCAACAGACTCTGAACAAGATATTGAGTCCAAAGCTCCACCAAAAAGAACACCTTCCTTCAACTAAATAAACTCTCTTTTATTTTCTTCTCTTTTAAGAACTCTCCAATGTATTTTTTTTTACCACTACAAGTTAAGGATGAATAACTATTTATAGGAGAAGAAAATTATCCTTGTAATAATTGGATGAAAAGTATGGTTTAGTGGAGTATTAAATTGATAATAATATGGAAAATATGGGTGAGTAATGAGTAGGAGTTAAAAGGAATAATGGTCACATTATGGTCACTTTATGCCACCAAAAACGTAAGAAACTGAGACCAATTCTGCCTCTTTGTGGCTGCAAACGGAAAAGGAGTTACAAGGCATTATTGCCATTAACTGATGTGATTTAAAGGGAAACTTAAGGACATAATCTGCCTTATGAACGCGGGAGAAGAATTGGACAATCAGGCACTTTAAAGGCTGCACTTTAACATATTGATATGCAATATTAAAATGCTCAAAACACTTGCAAGAAGTTAAAACAAAGCCACTCGATATGAGCGGTATAGCAGATTTAGTTGAGAATAGAGTCATAAAAAGAACCAAAAGACATGACCAACAGTACTGGCAATTTATTTTCTTTAGTAATATTGTAAGTTATCAGACATATATAAACAGACGAAATAAGAAGAAAGTAGGATAAAAGGGGTAACACTCCTTTGCCTTGATATCATCTTGTAACGGTTCCACGTTATAAGTGCTAGGTCGAGATGTATCACTTCTATACGTGAAAAAGGGTAAAAGTTTACATATGATGCTCCAACATCCATGAAAAGAAGGGAAATTCAGAACTTGTGGTGATGATGACACTAGGGACCAGAGTCACCGGACCAGAGAAAGAGAACCTCACATCATATAGATTCATAGCCTTCCTCTCTTTGGTTCCGATGTTGATAAATTACAGCAGCACCAACAAGTAGTGCAATTCCAAACAGTGCCAAAGCTCCAACAGCATTGTGTAATATTACAATCTCACCTGTCTGCAGTAATGAAGAAAAAAACAAGTTCAGTAAATCGGATGAAAAGGGAACACAACAGAAATAATAAAGCAAAGGAAAGATCGATGAAAAAAAATTAGATGTGTGAGGGGTGAATTTCTCTATGAGCTCAATCATCGAAAAAAAGAAGAAGAGGCGAACGCGTGAAGAGTCAACTGATGGAAGTTTCCAGTATCATTAACTCGAATGCATATAGGCCTATCAAACACCTTCACTGTCCATATAGACTTTATATATCTTGGTTGAAAGGATCTTGTTTAGACATAAGTAGGAAATTCAGTACTTTAGACCTAGAAAACTTTTAAATGAATCAAGATGTTACTTACTCCATCTGTGGAATGCAGGATAGAACTAGGCTTTGGCGATGGTTCAGCAACCAAGAGATAGAACAACCCCATCACTCCTGTATGTCTCTGGGAATTGCTATAGTTTGATAATAAAGTTACAGTCTCCCCTTCCGAAATCTTGACAGAGCCAGGTCTAGGATAACAGCTGGACATCCCAACAATGTAACCAGCTTCATTTCCTGGTTCCTTTCCTTCCCCATAGATTGGAAGAGATGAGCATATGACACGTCCATCCTAGATCAGTGCAGCGGAAAAAGAGAAAAAAGTTAAGAAAATAATCAACACCAAACTCCAACAAGATGCTCCACAAATCAGCACAATTAAACCTGCTTTGCCAACAACGTCAATTGAGAATGATATGCTATACAAACACACAATAAAACACGACCATTAATTGTCTCAAAGGGTAGGAGGCTCCATTTATTATAATAAAAAACGTAAAGTTTTCTGCAGCTAATTGAAGATAAACTGAAATGATACCATTCTGACAGTCTGGAACATAATAGTTTGAATCAGCAAAATAATCTTCTGAAGTATGAAAATCATGTCATATAAATGCTAACAACACACTTTGTTTTTATCCAATGTTAAAAGAACAAGATTAGATATGGATTCAATCAATCTGGTCTTGCAAGTGGTGGCATATATAACCAGTGTTAAGATGCAACCAATAAGCCAAGTATCAAGTTTATATACAAAAATCTTTGTTTTTATCAGTAAGTTAATTGTCTGAAAACGTATTAGAAACGCATACAAATAATCCAGATTGTAAGCAGAACATGACCAAAGAAACAAAATATAATTGCTCAGAGTACCTCTCCATGGAGGGCTATACCAGTCCCTCCTGTATGTTGGTGAGCAACTCCGTAGATGACATCTCCTCCACTAGGAAAAGTTACACTTATCTTCTTTGTATGAGTGCAATTGACATTTGCCACAGATGCCGGACATGACTCCACTAAATATTCGATCTGAATTAAAAGAAATTGCCTGAACATTAGCCAGATATATTTAGGTAGTAGCAAAGAGATAAAAATGATTTGATTTATGAACTGAATTATCATTCATTCTTGTGATTATCAAATGTACAGGATGATGCACAATATTGTATAGTAACAATTAATTTCTTGAAATGGTCAATTTTGCCATTTCAAAATGGGATAGATCCAAGTAAAAGCTGGTCAAACAAATGAACACTGTAGAGTGCTTTCTACAATATGGAGATTTTGCCGAAGAAGCATGTCATTAGGTCTTTTAGGTCTCGCGAAAATTGTATAATACTAAAATTTAGGACTATAGCTGTGATTATTCTGGATGTGCAGCAATAGATGTTTCGAAGCTGATCTATGTATATTAAACAGGTCTTTAAGGCATTGGTAGCACAAATATATATAGATAAGGAAAATAACACATTATAGGGCACTGCTTATACCTGGCAGTGATGTCTTGCCACAGTGACTGTTGAAGTTTCCGGCTTTTTCCATGTATCGGTGACATCAAGTATATAAATTTTGACAGGCACAATGGAGGCATCCCAATCAATATACTTTACTGTGTACTTCAGGTACAGGCTTCTCCTCGGTCCTTGGAACCCGTCTTTAACCTTGCATCTTGTTTCATCGTAACAACATCTCAAGCCTCCGAAATAATCTGGCTTTAGATCTCGGTCATACTCGTCCTTCGTAATGTTGTAAAGATCACACCTACATTCAGTGCATCCCAATCTATCTTCGGCACCTCGTGTATCAATTGCATGTACATTGAGCAACCATCTCTCCTCGTATCCAGGAGGTACTTCGACTGGATTACCGACTTCTATTCCATAAGGGTCTGGAACATAAGTGATTGTTTTTCGGGTCTCTGACCCGAGGCCAAAATATTGAGAAAGACCCCCATCACATATCCCTGAGTTTCTCTTGATAATAAAATCTGATTGGTGGAACCCCATATTGCCATGGTACTTTGCTATTTCCACACCTTCTCGATGATAATATCTTACAACAACCCAGTGGTGAAGATATGTCTCATGGAGGGGTATAGAATTCCCTGCCTCATCAACTACTTCAGCATCGAAATTTTTGATAGCAATATGGCCTTTTGGGAAGTCAATATTGTAGTAAAACTTGTTGGAGACAGATCCAGGTTCCAGCACAAACACTGGTGAGAGAAAGACAGCAGATTTCACACCGTTTTCTTCTGTGAATTGAGATTGTGAACTTGAAACTGTTATTAGCAGTAAGAGTGCAAGTGAAAGCAACTGGAAATTTGAACAGCCTGACATCTTTTCCTCTTTCCCACTTCACTATGCTAGTATATCTGTTGACAACAGTATCCTCAACCAATTAACACCCCATAAATTTAAGTTCCGAATATTATGTGAGTTAAGCAAAAAGAGTCTAATATTGGTTTCTGCATAATAAGAATGCATATATTCGTCTGTCACTTGTTGTTGCAGATAAAAGGAATTAGATAAAGGGTCATGTTACTATAACAAGCCTTTTCCCCTATCTGGTACTTGAAAGCCAAATACATGCAATTTGTACAATACTCCCCCCGTCCCAAAATAAGTGTCGTTTTAGCAAAACAAATTTGTCCAAAAATAATTGTCGCTTTAGGAATTCAAAACAATAATTAGTACTTGTTTTCAACTATACCCTTAATATTAAAGAACAACTTCTTCTTAATAGTCTCAATTCACAAAAACAATAGCGCAACTTAGTAAACGATACCTTGTATTTATTGTTTTGCTTAATGGGAGTGAGAGCTAAAACGACACTTACTTTGACGGAGGTAGTAACATATACTAGAAATTTAAAGAAAAGATTAAACTTAATTAAACAGTGTAGTTTCACAGATGTTAGCAGTTCATCTACTTTCTTCTCAGGTTACCAATTCACTCATAGTGTAAAAATTGTACACAAGGCTTAATTATATTCTTCGAAAACTGACCTATTATAACCGATTAAATTCTTTAGTCTTTTACACTGAATCTTTTGATAAGAGTATACTGATGATCATCTTGACTAACAATATAGAAGGAAAAAGAAAAATGAAAGATCATCAAGCAAGAGAAAGAAACAGATGGAGATAACTATGTCAGCACGATGATATTCTTAATAGTCTCAATTCACAAAAACACCAAATAAATAGCGCAACTTAGTAAACGCTACCTTGTATTTATCATTTTGCTTAATGGGAATGAGAGCTAAAACAACACTTACTTTGACGGAGGTAGTAACATATACTAGAAATTTAAAGAAAAGATTAAACTTAATTAAACAGTGTAGTTTCACAGATGTTAGCAGTTCATCCACTTTCTTCTCAGGTTACCAATTCACTCATAGTGTAAAAATTGTACACAAGGCTTAATTATATTCTTCGAAAACTGACCTGTTATAACCGATTAAATTCTTTAGTCTTTTACACTGAATCTTTTGATAAGAGTATACTGATGATCATCTTGACTAACAATATAGAAGGAAAAAGAAAAATGAAAGATCATCAAGCAAGAGAAAGAAACAGATGGAGATAACTATGTCAGCACGATGATATTCTTAATAGTCTCAATTCACAAAAACACCAAATAAATAGCGCAACTTAGTAAACGATACCTTGTATTTATCGTTTTGCTTAATGGGAATGAGAGCTAAAACAACACTTACTTTGACGGAGGTAGTAACATATACTAGAAATTTAAAGGAGAGATTAAACTTAATTAAACAGTGTAGTTTCACAGATGTTAGCAGATCATCCACTTTCTTCTCAGGTTACCAACTCACTCAATAGTGTAAAAATTGTACACAAGGCTTAATTATATTCTTCGAAAACTGACCTGTTATAACCGATTAAATTCTTTAGTCTTTTACACTGAATCTTTTGATAGGAGTATACTGATGATCATCTTGACTAACAATATAGAAGGAAAAAGAAAAATGAAAGATCATCAAACTAGAGAAAGAAACAGATGGAGATAATTATGTCAGCACGATGATATCCATATTTCCTTATCTATACATATTCCCTTTTGAGGGTAAACACTTATATGTCAGAATCCATTTTTATACATATTCCTGCATAAATGTGGAATACTTCGAGCAACGGATTGCTCTTTTTATCCATATATCCTTATATATAGATATGATAAAAGACACACCTGAACTATATTTTTTGCGAGTTTCCCACCCACACTACTTGTTGTTCCTTTTTTATCCATACTTCCTTTTATATATATATATATATATATATAATTTTTTTTTTGTTTTTGACCATTAACTCTTGAACTAATGATTGGATGCAAGCTCATATATATGGCATGCATAGAATCTTCGCGCGTAAATTAGAACAAGAAAACAGAAATTAAGAAGAAGAGACAAGCTTACCTGATAAAGGATTATGGGGCAAAAGTTCACTGGAGAGACACAGGCACAGAGTAGCAACTCAAAATTTGGAATTCCAGTAACAGGCTTTATGGGAGAAAGGAGCTCTCAAATGAATAGACCATGACTATTGTATGATATGAAGCATAATTACGTATCAAGATAGGTGTTTCTTTAGGAGGACACGTGTCCTCATCTGCTGAGGACAGTGCTTACGACATCATCTGAAAGATCTATGTATTTTGGATGGGATTTACGTTGGAATTTAGGGAAATAGTCAAATGATTTGTGGACAAAATTTGGGAGAGTTCATATTCTCTTGATAGTGACATGCTCACAACGTCTTGATGGCAAAGGAAACAGGTAAACCCAACATCTAGAAGATGGTTAACATTAACATAGAAATTTTGATTTTATGTCGTAGATAATTTACCATAAGTAGTCAAAATATATTTATAATTTGGTCTCAAAATACTTGTCGTGCTTATAAAAAATACTTATTATTTTACAAGTTCAAGAATAAATTAATTATCTTTTTAATTTTATTTATAGTATTAATTGTTTTATGACCCATAAATAAAATAATCATTTAATGAGAGGGATTATATATCCTTAAGACATAATAAGTTTAAAATAGTCAAGAACCTCTTAATTAATATTTTTTTAGGAAGAGTGTAAATGAAAAAAGACGACAAGTATTTTGAGACGGAGAAAGTACGTAATATCAATGTATAGATATACACCTTTACGAGAAGCTTGTCATACAATCATATTTACATTAATATATATATATTATTATTTTAATTTAGCATTTAACCAACTAATACGATTCATTGTATCCATCGATTTGATGCACTTGACTGATAATAAATTAGATGTCAATTTGATTTATATTTTCGATTAACATAAATCATATTAAAAAGTCAAAAAAGTAATTTGACAAAGATCACATAACGTTGATAATTAAACAAATTTAAATTATTTAAAATTGTGAAAATTTATGGAAGGATTTTATTACTAGGACTTAAGTTATACTCCACCGTCCATTTTTACTTGTTCTGTATTGAGCCTATTGACTTGTCACACCCCTTAAGGATGCATAAATAGAATGACAATTTTATTATATCACTTCTAATTATTACTAAGTTATCTGATGATCTATCTATATATAATAAGAGAGGCAAAAGCATGATAGGATGACAAGTGTCTATCACAAGAAATTTTTTATTTTAAAAATAAAATAAAACTAAAATAAAAAGAATGAAAAGAAAAGACAAAAAAAAAAAAAAAAAAAAAACCAGAAAAACTAAATTTAAATACACCTACGTTTTTTGAATTGAAAACTGACAAATTTTTTAATTGGAAAATAAACCTATGTTATTTCTTAATTTTGAAAAGAAAACCTTATCTTTAAATATACTTTATTTTCCTTTCTCTTTTTTGACCTTCTTTTTAAAGTTAATTTGATCCATAGTAATTTTTTAAATATTATATTTCATACTTTAAACGAAATCAACTTAGCCTTTTAAATAAATAAATATATACGATAAAAGGTTAAAAATTTAATTTTAAATACTAACAACTTCTTATCTGCATTGAACTTGAGACGACAAACAAAAATGTTATATTTAAATGATATAAAAATAATTAATTGATTTTTTTTTAATAAAAAATAGTGCACATAAATAACTGCCAATTCATATTAGAGCTAACTCCTCCTTTATAGTAACTACAAGGGAAAAACAAATACAGATTTTTAAAAATATAAATTACGTGTATTACAACTTCCTTCTGAATACAGATTTTTGAATTTGAATTAAATAAATTTATATCTAATTGAGAATTTTGAATTTCAAATCTATAAATAAAAAATAAAAAACAGCAAAGTAGTCACGTTCTTTTAACTAGGGGTGGGAGTTCGGTTTTTCGGTTCGGTTTTATCAAACTTCGGTTTAGCTATTTCGGGTTCGGTTATTTGAAGGTGCTCACCAAATACCGAATCAAACTAGTTCGGTTTGGTTCCTTCGGTTTCGATTTTTTAAAGTTCGGTTCGGTTCAGTTTCGGTTTTTTCAATTCGATTTTTTTTAATATAATATTAGAAGCGATTCCATTGACACTAATTCATATTCTCAAAAACAATAAAACATAAAACTGATAAATTGAAATCAAAATCAAACAAACAGGATATACAAGAACAGAAAACTATAATCATGACATAGGATTACTAGGTGTTATATACATACCGTAAGAATAATTAAGAAAACACATAAAGGACATACATTAATCCTAAAGAAACATCCTAGTTACCTTTCTTTGTTAAGGATATTTGATTTTTTCAATTGAAGTGAAAAATTAGGGATACAAATGCAAAAGAGGACTTATAACAATTGGGTTTTTTTTTTTTGCTTTAAACTTAATGGGCCTGAATTATTTTAATTTTTTTGGGTAATGTATTAAATTTCGGTGTGCGTTCGGTTTTATCAAACTTCGATTTGGCTATTTCGGTTTCGGTTTTTTGGACGATGGACACCAAACACCGAACCAAACTAGTTCGGTTCGGTTTGTTGAAGTTTCGGTTCGATTCGATTTTTCGGTTTTCGGTATTTATGCCCAGCCCTACTTTTAACTCCTTTGTAGCAACTATATTCCTTCTTTGTAGCAAGTAAATACAAGGGCAGTTTTTGTCTCCTGATTTTTATTTTATTTTTTAAATATTTAAATGGTGTTTTGGCTCCTTATATAGCAGTTTTTCCACCAGATAATTATACGTAACCAGTAAATCATGTTTTCTTTTGCTTCTTCAAAAACCAAAAGTCACGTCCTTTTTCTCTTCTTTTCTCAATAAGGAACAATTATGAAACGCTTAAAAATCCAACGTAAGACCAGACGTCTTTATTCTATGAAAGTTGAACTTGGCATTTCACAGCCTTCTGCTTCATCTTGCAAGGTTTTTTTTTCTGGGACTATAGTAAAATAATCTGCTGATTTTTTATGTAATTTTTTCCATCGATGTAACTTTGATCAAATTTTTTTCTTTACAGATACTGCACAAAATACATTGCGAGAAATTTCTATACAAAATTATACCAACAATCTTTTTGGTATTTTATTTTTGGATTGACGCTGTTACTTTTTTATTTTTTATAGGAAAATCCAATTTTTCCATCGCTAAAGGGAAATCTTCAGTGGCTAACTTTTGCACTAGCTTGGGAAGTTATGAACAAACAGTTAGAGAAAGCAAGATAGTATGTAGTTGTGTACTCTTACTTATGAATTTTCTTTTCTTTTGGTTGATTTTAACTGCATTATATATCATCCGACCTTTTCTTTTTCATCAAAAACTTGGTTATGGGGCATAATTTTTTGTCTGTGCATTTATTTTTTACAACTTCATTCACTTAATTTCATCATAAGCAAGAAGGATAACTATGTAAGTGAGTGAAGGTTCGTATAGAAACAAAAAAAGATATCATTACAAAACTTTCCTTAAAAAATCTTTCCTTTTGCTATAAGTTTTAATAATAGCATTGGTGTAAGAAGGTTTCTTTTGCTTTTATGGAGCATCGGGTTTTTCAGGTTAGTTTTCTCTCACTTTTATGGAGTATTTATTTATTAATTTGTAAAATACTACTCCCTCTGTTTCAATTTATTTGAACCTATTTCCTCTTTAGTCCGTGCCAAAATGAATGACCTCTTTCCTAATTTGGAAACAAATTCACTTTATTATTGATTTACAGCCACACAAATTTTCAAGGCTTATTTTGAACTATAAGTTTCAAAAGTCTTCCCTCTTACTTAAATGTCGTGTCCAGTCAAATGGATTCAAATAAATTGAAACGGAGGGAGTATGTTATTTCGGATTCAGGATGGAATATATAATGCCACGTAGACCAACGGAAGTAGAAATATTCATATGGAAATGGCTAAAGGAACACGCGAGGTACCTTTTTGTTAATGAAGTTTCTCATGTATGTTGTTTGTTGATAGATTTTTCTACTGTGTTATGCAATAATTTTTCACAATAAATGCAAAGTTTTGTCTTAGGTTGGGACGTGGGTCTTTGAGATAATATCTTAGTCCTCATATTTGATAGTTGATACTTTTTATATATAAGATTTGCTATGATCAATTCTTTTATTATTGACCGCGCATCGCGCGGGTACGAATACTAGTTGGAATTAATATGACATACTTTAAAAGTTGTGCGACCACTTCCTTGAACTTTCCAACCCAATAATTAAGAAAATAAAGGTAAATAGGTATGAAATTATAAATTAACTTTTGATTTTCCAAACCAAACAAGAAAAAATGAACAACTATTTTAATATACTGGACAAATAAAAATGAACGGGGCGGTAAGACAATTACGAAGCCCGGTAATTGTTTTCACACCTGTGAAACTATGATGTCCTCCCAGGCCATTCTCAACCACCTCAACACTAGGATGCCAATACCTGTTCATATTTAATTTTATAGTAATTTTCATTTATTTTTTTCTTGACAGAGAAATGAAAAAATAGAAGAACCACAAGAAGTACATATTATCAAAGTGGTGAGTCTCACTCAGTATTAAATACCGACAAAGTAGTTTGACAAAGATCACATCACGTTGATAATTAAACAAAATTTAAATTATTCAAGTTGTGAAAAATTATGTGAAGGATTTTATTACTAGGAGACTCTAGTTATATATTAAAAAATTAATACATCAAAAGGAACTTTAAACATTTGGGAACATGGTTCAAGGCGGCATGTCACGACTTAAGACAATTATAAGGGCCGGTAATTGCTTTCGCAACTGTGAAATTATGATTTCCCAAGTCATTATCAACCACCTAAACATTAGGCGCCAACACTTATCCATTTTTCAATTTATAGTAGTTTTCAATTTTTTTTGGACAACGAAATGAAAACTAGAAGAACCACAACAAGGATACATCATCAAAGTGGTGAGTCTCACTCATGATTAAATACCGAAAAGCGGGATGAGATTTAACAAACTTAGACAAGATCAAAGCTGGTTATTAGGTTACCATGATGTTGAGTTATGATAAGAATGTGTTTTGATGATTGACAAACAGGGTTGAAGAACTTGATTCATGTGCGTATTAATACTAGAAGAAAGGTTCGAGTTGGAAATTTTGGAGGCGGTGCATAATTATTGTGATTAATCAATTCTTAATATTATATTATGCATTAATTATTTGGTAGCTGAAGTTTCTAGTTTCAATAAGGAAATGTTTAATTAAAGCTACATGCTTGGAAAGGAAGCCACATGAATGAAGGAAGTCAAGTTTGACTAGGAAGAGTTTTTAAGGAAAAATTCCTTATTTCTTGAAGCTGATATGTGTCTAATTTGGATAGACATTAAAGATCTATTTCAACACAAATTGGAGACATATTCACGCCCATATAAAGCACCTATTAATTTCAGACATCGAGGCTGGAGCAGATGCGAGATGATGTGAATGAACCGGGTACTTGAATCTGGTCCATGAACATGTTCCAACTCAGAATCCTACTGCGAGTTGGATTCTTGAAATTAAAGATTCTGAGGTAAGGACTTGGCGGACAAGTTACATGATTTCTTGTCTTAATTTTCCAAGATACGCTTCAGACCCCTAAAGGGATTATGAAGTCGCATGCACGCAAGAATCCTAAGTCAACTCAAACCTTAATTCTCTTAATGGGCGTCATCATGTAGAGTTTGTGTTCAACCGACTTACTGCGCACCAAAAGCTATATATATCCAAGTCTTGTCTTGCAGAAGGTTGCCCACTTACAAAGAGAGAAAATCAGAATATTGAGCAATATTGTCAATGCAATAGTAGAGAGTTCTGATTAATGAAGTACCACCTAATACAATGAAGAAGATTGAAGAATTTGTTTCCTAGAGTTTATGTACATGTTACAGTTCTTGAATCTAGATTTGTGTATTAGTATTGTTTATCGAGTTGTACCTTTATCAGCTTTCATAGAAGCAATTAGTAAACGTTAGTCAAATTCAACTTCAAGTTGAGATAACTTGGAGTGAGCTCAATAGTCTAGGGAGATTGTTGAGATAGGATTTAGAGTTTAGTTCCTGGTTTACAGAGTTTGTAATTTGCATAGGCACACAGTTGTAGTGGAGTTTGGGAAAAATCCTACAGAGGTGTACGCCGTGTTTTTTTTTTTTTTTTTTTTTGTCGTGATTTTTTCATCTTTGTGAACCGGGTGGTTTCCACATAAAAATATTGTGTTCTTACTTTACTGTTCTTTACTTTTCCGCAAACGCTAGCTTGGAATATGTAGGGTAACGTGTTCTATCCTATACGTGAAAATCTGGTATACAGTAGGATAGATAACTGGTCGTGCAAATTATCAATTGGTACCAGAGTAGGTTCTCTTTAAGAGGCTAACGCCTTAAGAGAAGATCAAAATGAATGCTGCACTATCAATTGGACATAATGAAAATTTTGATAATGAAAAAACTGATGAATAGGCACTAATGGCATTAGAAGTCTCTAGTTTAGAAGTGGAGGACAATAGTGAGGTAAATCTTTTTGAACTAAAAGTTAAACTCGACTTGTTTTCAAAGAAAAGATTAACATCCTTTATGCTCACCTTGATAGATGTCTTTCGGGATGTGAGATTTGAAAGAAAGCAGTTATTTTTTCCTCAACAACTGAATGTAAAAAAACTCATTTTTTTAAAAAAACCAATAGATATATAATTTAATTAAAATATGAAATTAATATAGTACTATATCGACAAAATATTTCTTAAAAAATATAGGATGGTTGTTGGTGATAGCTAGCGTGGGTGGTTGTGGCTTGTGGGTGCGGATTGAGGATGGTTTTGGCTGATGGTCTTGGTTGTTGTACTAGTTAATGGTGATGGTATCTCAGAATAATGGTTAACAGTTGGTAGTGGATGGAAGCGACTGAAATTGTACTGGATCATAGTGATAGCTAATAGTGGTTAGCGTTATATAGTGGTAATTGTCAGTAGTGATGGGTTGTTGTTGTTGTGGTAATGGTGGTAATAATCGTAAATGGTAGCTAGTGGTGGTAACGACTGATTGTAGTGATTGCCTGCGGCAGTAATTGTGGTTAATGATAGTGGTTGTAGCTGGTCGGAGGTGGTTATTGATAATGATGGATGGTTGCGACAATTTTTGACAATGGCGGACGACGGTGGTTAGTGGTGAAAGTGCATAGAGTATCAGGGGTGAAGTCACGCCCCAAACCTGGGTCTGGGCTTGGGACCGGTACCCGATTTCTTAACTTAATCGAGCAAACCACATATATGACTTGACATAACATGAAACATAGGCATGTGCGAAATATAAATCATAAAAATGTTTTAAATATTGAAGTTTAAATAAGTCTTATAATTAAAGATACTGAATTAGTTTTAAAACATAAACATGTAGCCACCATGGCTAAAACAATATTTGATAACTGACATGACATGCTAGTATAAGAAGCCTCTGACATGAACATCAAGTTTAAACTGCTTAATGGGACAAGGCCCGGCATACCTCAACATCTGATAGGCCCAAATTACACCTTTAATATTAGGAGTAAGCGGCCGTTGTCAAATATAGAACCCAATAAGGTTGGGGTCGAATCCCACAAAGAATACAATGAAGAAATATACTTGCTAAGTGTAACACTCAATTATTGGTCTATATTTCAAGGGAGAGGGGAGTATAATAGTAATTGGTTTGAACTTTGTTCATTAATAACTAAGAGTTGTTATAAAATGTGAACCATTGTAAAGGGACTAAGGTTGCGGTTCCAATGGAAAGTAATGCAAATGAGTATCAATTCAACTTCTTTATATGTCTAGATGCAATTAAACATGGGCTACGTAATTTTATCAAAAGTCTCTCAACCAAATTGATAAATGTCATTACTAAGCTTTCTCAAGCCTTAGAATGTGAAAAATGTGAACACCCACTATGCTTCATGTTAGCTTTCCTATCTCTAGCTCAAGCTATTAGATGGATTTAATGAACCAAATCTTTGCTATCTAACTCTTTTCCTAACTTTCACTTTCTTTCTTAAGCAAAGTAAAAGTAATTAGGCACAAATAATATTTGCAACCATTAAGAGACAATAAGGCAGTTGATAGAACACATCATTAACATATAAATGAGGTTTAAATATGACACCCAATCATATAACTCACACATTTGGTCCCACAACCTTAGCTAATGGGTTAGCTACTCATTTCCATTAAGTTAAAGACAAAGGTAAATAAAGTATTCATAAAGCTTACAAAGGTTTTATGGAAGAAGACAATAAAAAGTGGAAGATTCTCCTTTTTAAAGCTCCAACCATCAATATTCAATGCTTTACTACTAAGAGACAAGAACTGAATAATGAATGTCTTTTTAAAAATTCTAGGGGTGTGTTTATAACATCCCAAAAATGTGCAACAGTTTTAGACAAAAATACCCCGCGTGCATCACATGCGAACCACAGGTCATGCTTTTCTTCATCCTTGGCATGTTTTGCTTCATTTTGCTCCGTTATACTCTCCGAACATCTTATCCTACAAAACGACAAAAACACAAGAAAAGTAACACCAAAAGTACTTGAAGAGTCATAAAAGTCTAAAGAATTAGCATCGAATGTTCCGTAATTTCACGGCACATCAACACCCCCAAACTTAGACTCTTACTTGTCCTCAAGCAACTCAAACAAAACTAGACAAATTTTCAAGTATTTGAAAGGTAGTAATGGCTATGATGGTGATAGCGATCAGTTACAAGCATGCATTTAAGATATGATTACCCCTCATTCCTCTTTTTGCAAAACATGGTGCATTCAACCAAAGTTTGTGCATTAACTACTCGCTTCACTTGGTGACACAATCTTATTAGCTTTAAGGAAGTGACTTCGAATTCTAAGCCAAGAAGCAATTCTTTCATTGAGATTTGTAATCCGTATGCCCTCATAAAAGACCAATCAAAGTCCCAAAACACACATATTCACAATAACAAATGGGACAAAAGATGAGGAAGAAGAGAACAACTCACACTCACACTCACAAGGAACATGTACAAGCGCACAAATGCAATGCCATAAGCTTTCCCTTAAAGTATTTCTCCACTAATGTAAACACACCTTGCTCAAAATCAATTAGGACTTGCGGGTTGTATTGAAGGTTTAAGGTCAAGGTAGGATGCATTTTGGATAAGAATGACTTGAAACCTCCCTAAGCAATACCAAACACGCTTTCTTCACAAAATTCGCTTATGTCTCCATCTTTTCATACTACCCATTAGTCATCCCTTTAGTCACCACGGTTATTCAAAGCTTTAAATCACATTTATTCCTCTAGTCACAACCTTTATTTACAAAAAGATTATTTATATACAAACACACTTTTTTTTTTTTTTATAAAGCCTTCTCACCTTTTAATCACTTCCATATCACCAATTTCCAATTGCCACCCCCAAACTTAGGCGTTTTGGCCGATGTTTGCATTTCAGAATCACTTAGGGAGATAGGGTGCCAAAAGATGAGTCAATATGAACAAAAGGGTAAGGCTTGTAATATGGTTATCACCGAAAGAAAAAGAGTCAAGGCTCTAAAGGGGTTGACTAGGCAAAACATGCAATGGGTAGGAAGTTTAAGACTTAGTAACGATCCAAAGAAAGCCTAATATCCTCTTTCAAACAAAGTTTAGTTTAGGATTTCGCTTTGAGATACTTTCCAGGCAAGTTCTAGATCACAATTATGCACAAGACTTGAATGAAAACACCTCACAACAGATGGCACATGGATTACTTCACTATTTTCAAATTACTCCTCAACCAAGAACTCAAGGCAAACTAAAGATAACTGTTTAGTAAGCAATATGTCACCAAAATGAGTCAAGTCAGTTATGCTATTCCCTTTTTGAGTATGCACACTACAAACCATTTTTTTAGAGGTATATTATCAAAACAAGATGAAAAACATACATGCCATAAACTGATCAGACCATCACCATATAAGTTAAGATACTTTGCTATACTCAAAACAACAAACAAAACAAAACGACACAGTCCATACTAACTAAACATTACAGGTTCAATAGAAAATACAAACTCTTGGGAAAGAACACTGGCAAAGAAAACCCAAGAGCACCAAAATATATCCACAATCCAACCCCCACCCCCAACAAAATAGGCATGTATTATCCCCACTGTATTAAATGTAAAATAAGAGGTGAGTAGCTCACTGGGGACGCGTCAAGCGTCTGAGTGAAAATCCTTGTGGGGGGAGTCTGATCAACCGGAAGCATTTCTAAAGGGGGAACCATCATGGGTGTAGTATCAGCAGGGTCACCACTCAAAGGCTTCGCAGGTGGAGGTGTGCAGGTCTCGGGACCAACTGGCTGTGGGAGTGGTGTATCAGCAGGAGGAGCGGAGGAAGTACCAGCTCCATCTCCCTATGAGTGTGGAGACACTGTATCAGACCTCGTGCTGCCAAACCCAGGCTATGTCTTAAGGGATTCCTGCAGTGCCACAAAGGTGTCTATGCCTTCCTCATCAACACCCGTTACAAATGCCTCACTGCGGGCTCTTTCCAATCTTTTGCTAACTGGGTCAACATAACTTTCATCCTCTGGTTCTTCCTCACTCTCCTCCTCTTAGATTCCTCTTCGTCATCCACATTCTCCTCTACCCTTTCAGACATCTCATCATCCCGTGGTCCAATGCGCCTAGTAGAGAACAAGTCCAATCCCAATCTTAAAATGGGTGCACTAGGCTCCATATTAGAGATTTTTAGGCCCCTGATATCCTCCCTGACCTTAGCCAGGTCTACTCGAATGGCTGGGAGAGCATCATCACCACCACTGTCAATCCGCTCAAGTCTGAGCTCTATCGCCTTGACACGCCCTTGAATATGATTTTACTTGCGTTTGACCTATTTGAGTGCATCTGAATAGGGTCGCATGGCTGCTTCTATTGCCTTTTTGACATAGTTTGGCATGTGGTTCATAAGTTGATTCACCTTGGCGTCTGCCGCCCTAATCAACCGCATACCCTCACTAGTGATGCATTGCCCTAGGGCAGCTAAAATAGACATTGGAATGGAAGAAGCAGGACCTGAAGTAGTAGATGGGGCAATCGAAGGCTCGGGCCTCAAAGAGGTAGAGGGAACTGTTAAGGGCCCGGAACTCAGAGTAACCGCAGCTGGAACAGTGGCCTGACCCTCTGTGTCAATGATATGAGCATCAAGCTCAGTAACAGAGGCCCATGGCTACTCATCAGTCCAGTTCCTCTTTTTGCTACCTGGTTCCAACCTGGTAAAATCAACTGTATGCTCAACCCTTACTATGCTATCCAACCAATCAATCGCACGCACCCCCGCCCACCGGCATAGTTCTATAACGAGCATGGGTAGGGGAGCGAAGTATTTTTCTGTGTGGCACTGTCACTACCCAGCTAGGGGCCGTGACGGGTACCCGGGGCTAGCCACCGAGCACCACTCGTTCTGCTACTCATCTTACTCATTTAATGCTCTTTTATCGATTTATACTTAGGACATAAGAAAATCATCTTTCCAATTGAGAACATAAAAATACTTTTATATGCATAAGCCCCTCGGCCATCAAAATAATATATACATGTACATAAAAGCATCTCGTGAGACCATCTAACCCACACTGCGCATCTATGAGCCTCTACTGGAGTACTGAACACAAAGACAGGACAAGACCCCGTCATGCCCAAAAATACATTTACATGACTATATACACAAAAGAATAACCATAAGCACTTGCGGGACAATGGAGTGCTGCTCAAATCAGCTGACAGCTACTACGGATCTGGGTCGAGCTCTCCTCCCTGTCTACCTATGGGTATGAACACAGCGTCCAAAGAAAACGGACGTCAGTACGAACATTGTACTGAGTATGAGGGGCATAAACAATGAAATAGACAATGATACAAAGTGAGATGTCAATATAAAGCAACTATATCTGACTGTCAAGTATGAAGAAAATAAGTCATGCTATCTTACTCATACTCATCATCCTATCATATATGCATAGTGTATAAGCTGCCCGCCCATATAGGTACGGTGTAATAATATATGAGTTGCCCGTCCATATCGGATCGGTGTGATAATCATAGCACTAGCTTGCGTCCAGGCCTCCCGCGTCTGGGGTACCATCTCATGTCGCCCACTAGTGGTGTCTGCCCATGTCATCTGGCCATGGTGTATAGCTGCCCGCCTTAGTGGTGACTGCCCGACCAATTAGGCGCGGTGTTATATCATTATCATCATAACATACTTATTATCATATGCTTATCTTATCATAGTACATGCATAAGGCTCAAGATCGATTATGCTTTATCGGGGTGACGTAAGGTCGTGATCCCCCGATCTCATTATGGAGCAATCATTAACATTCTGCCTCACCTTGAAGGGATTAACACATAAGGTGAGTGTAAGAAATAATCAACATCATTATCATTACAGCTTCATCATATCATATCTCTTACCTTATATAGACATTTATGGATATAGTCTTTTAGCTTTCCGAAATGTTGAAACTCACGAAGATGAAAGAAAATCATGCTATAGGATTCATGCCATTAGAAAGAAAGGACTAGCCTCACATACCTTTGACGTTTAACTAAGCTAGCGCTTTCTTGTTCTCCTTCGATATCACGTTTCTACCTTCAAGAGAGAATTCGCACTATCGTTAGTTAATCGACTATAAGAACGCGTTACTAATTCTAGGGAAAATTGGGCAGCGCTTCCTTTATTTATACTACTTTTCCCATATTCTATATCAATTCCCAAACGCTCACAATAACATCCATAATACTGCAATCACAATCATCATTTATATACATTGACCACAATCCACCATTTCTCCACATTTATAGTTATAGCTAACTATCGTGTTTCCTCGTGTATAATACTTATTTCATGTTCTAAATGTCATTCATAACATTTTTATAATCACAACTTATCAATGATCATGGCTCAATTCAACCCTTTACTCAACAATGCTACTATTCACACTTTCATGACCCATTTCTTACATCCTTCTATAATTCAAGTGTTTCAACACTTCCATACTCTAAATAACATGTAAATACTATAAAACTTACCTTAGATGTTGTAGGAACAAGCCTTGAGTGGTATTGTTCTTCTTGCACCCAAAACCCTAGTTTACTTCTCTTCTAATTCCTTAACTTGGATGAGTTTTGATGAGTTTCATACACTTGATTCACTTGGGTTCTTGATATTGATCCTTGATTTCCTTTGTTTTCTTGTAGATGAAGGGTGGTAAGTATTCTAGAGAGAAATATCGTGGAGGTGAAATGAATTTAATGAGCTTGGGTCTCCTTTTAATGACTTAAAATATAATCCGGACTGAACAGTACCTGAAGTGCACAGTGGTCGTAAACCCAGTTTACGGTCCCGTATTCCAGTTTACGGGCCGTATTTCATGGTCGTATTTAAGCATATCAAAACCAGAAAGGTATGCTGAAGTCATGGTGATTTACGATCACGGTTTACGGGTCGTATTTCGATTTACGGTCCGTATTCCAAGTCGTATTTAACCATTTGAACATTTGGCAGAAAGTTGAAGTTTTGTAAGTTGAAATACGACATGGCAGTTTAAGGGCCGTATACCACTTTACGGTCCGTATTTCATTTTACGACTGACTGGGCCAAAATGCAGATCTGTAACTTTTCACATTTTCAAAACCTATGATTAATCATTGTGGGGCATAGCCTATCTCTTATTGCAATTGCCCTTGAAATCTTACTTAGGGTCGTCAAACGTCATCCCCTTCTTATTAAAACATCGTATACCCGTATTCTTCGTTAGTCTATTCGTTATACGTTCACGAGGGATTTCCAAGGTGTATCATTCTTCCCCCCTTTTGGAACATTCGTCCTCGAATGTTAAGTCATCGGGGATTCTAGAAAAATTTCGCCAGAGTTTCCCCTGTAATATGGCACTACCATCCTGTCACAAAAACCCATAATATCATTGCCTCACAGGGCTACAACACAATATCGACATATCTATGGCCATACACGACCAAAAACATGAAAATAAAACATATATTCCTTAAAATGTTGGGGCTTCATCTTGAATCTCTCCTGGGGGTTGAAATAAATGCGGGTACTTGAACTTCATACTCTCTTCCACTTCCCAAGTTATCTCTTCTCGGTTATTGTTTCGCCACAAAACTTTAACTGAAGCTACCTCTTTATTTCGAAGTTTTCGCACTTGTCTGTCTAGAATAGCAATAGGCACTTCTTCATAAGTTATCTATTCTGTCACTTGCACATCATCTATCGGGACAATCTTTGTGGGATCTCCAACACACTTGAGGAGCATCGAAACGTGGAAGACTGGATGAACTGATTCAAGCTCCGAAGGCAAGTCCAATTCATAGGTTACATGACCTATTTTGCGAGTAATTTTATAGGGTCCAATGTACCTAGGACTTAACTTTCCTTTCTTTCCAAATCTCGTCACCCCTTTCATTGGCGATACTTTCAAAAACACCAAATCACCGCCTCGAAATTCCAAGTCTCGTCGGCGATTGTCTGCATAAGACTTTTGACGACTTTGGGCTATCAACAATAGATCTCAGATCACCTTAACGTTTTCCACCACTTGCTAAATCAATTCAGGGCCTACTAGCTGTGCTTCTCGTATCTCAAACCATCCGATTGGGGATCTACATTTCCTTCCATATAAAGCCTCGTATGGAGCCATTTGAATACTGGAATGATAGCTATTGTTATACGCAAATTCGATTAGCGGCAAATGATCGTCCCAACTTCCACCAAAATCCAGCACACATGCTCGAAGCATATCTTCCAAGGTCTGAATAGTACGCTCGGCTTGTCCGTCGGTCTGCGGATGAAATGCTGTGCTAAGCTTCACTTGCGTGCCTAGAACTTCTTGAAAGGACTTCCAGAACTTGGCTGTAAACTATGCTCCTCTATCTGTGATAATGGATAACGGAATACCATGTAGTCGCACAATTTCCTTGAGATATAACCTCGCATAATCTTCGGCTGAGTATGTAGTCCTAACTGGGAGAAAATGGGCTGCTTCCGTCAATCTATCCACAATCACCCATATAGAATCATACCCGCCTCGAGAACGAGGTAACCCCACAATAAAATCAATGTTGATCACTTCCCATTTCCAGGTAGGTATTTTTATTGCTTGTAATAAACCTCCTTGGTTTTGTTGCTCAACTTTTACTTGTTGGCAATTCGGACACTGTGCCACAAATTCTGCTATGTCTCTCTTCATTCCATCCCAATAATACATCATCTTAAGATTGCGATACATCTTGGTCGCACCTGGGTGAATGGAATACCGAGAACAATGTGCTTCTTCTAGAATTCGTTGGCGCAATTCTGCCACATTCGACACACCTAGCCTGCCTCGATATATGAGAATTCCATCCATAGAAACTTCAAATGAAGACTTCTCCTTTCCATGAGATGTGTCTCTGTAATGACATAATTGAGGATCTTCGTATTGCCGTTCTTTCACTTCTATATCCAAGGACGAAATTGTGGGATCATTAATACTAATCCTGGCATTACCTGAATCATTTACACGTACTCCCAGGTAAGCTAATTGGTGGAGCTCCTGAACCATCTCTTTCTTTTCTGGAGGGACTTCACTTAAACTGCCCATTGATCGGCGGCTAAGCGCGTCGGCTACTACATTTGCTTTTCCGGGGTGGTACAAAATGTTCACATCATAATCTTTTAACAATTCTAACCACCGCCTCTATCGCAAATTTAGCTCCTTCTGCTTGAAAATATCTTGGAGACTCTTGTGATCTGTATAGATATCAACATGCACACCATATATGTCATGTCTCCACATTTTCAATGCATGAATAACCGCAGCTAATTCCAGGTCATGGGTTGGATAATTCTTTTCATGTTTCCGTAGTTGTCTTGAAGCATATGCAATAACTTTACCCTGCTGCATCAATACGCATCCCAATCCGACACCGGAAGCTTCACAATATACCACATAGCCATCTGACCCTTCCGAAAGTGTTAAGACTGGAGCTGAGGTCAATCTATCTTTCAACTCCTGCAAGCTGCGCTCACAAGCATCATTCCACTGAAATTTGGCTGACTTCTGGGTTAGCTTCGTCGATGGGGCTGAAATAGATGAGAAGCCCTCTACGAATCTTCTATAATAGCCTGCCAAACCCAGAAAACTACGAACTTTTGTAGGCGTTGTAGGCCTTGGCCAAGTCTTTACAGCTTCAATTTTCTGAGTGTCAACTCGAATGCTATCATCTGCAATAACATGGCCCAGAAATGTCACAGAATTTAGCCAGAACTCGCACTTTGAAAATTTTTCATACAATTCTCGAGCTCGAAGAACGCCAAGAACAATTCGCAAATGATCTGCATATCCTGATTCTGTGCGAGAATACACCAGAATATCATCAATAAATACTATCACAAATAAGTCCAAGAGAGGCTTGAATACATTGTTCATCAAATTCATAAACACGGCCGGAGCATTAGTCAGCCCAAACGACATCACTCGGAATTCATAGTGGCCATATCTCATTCTGAAGGCCGTTTTGGGAATATCCGCTTCTCTAACTCTTACTTAATGATAACCTGACTTCAAATCTATTTTAGAAAACCACTTGGCACCCTGTAGTTGATCAAATAAATCATCAATTCTTGGAAGAGGATGTCTGCTCTTTATCGTCACCTTGTTCAACTGCCTGTAATCAATACACATTCGTAGGGAACCATCTTTCTTTCTCACGAACAAGACCGGTTCTCCCCACAGTGATGAAATGGGCCTAATAAACCCTTTCTCGAGCAAGTCCTTCAACTGCGCCTTTAGCTCTTTTAATTCCGTCGGAGCCATTCGGTAAGAAGGAATAGAAATAGGCTTGGTATCCGGCAACACATCAATGGCGAAGTCAATCTCTCTTTCTGGAGGAAGACCTGGAAGTTCGTCTGGGAACACATCTGGGAATTCATTCACCACCGGAACTGATTGGAAATTTGGCGACTTTGCCTCGGTGTCATGAAACCGAACTAGATGGTAAATATAGCCCTTGGCTTTCATCTTTCTTGCCTTAAGGTAGGAAATAAACCTGCCTTTTGGAGATGCTGCATTACCCTTCCATTCAAGCACGGGCTCTCCCGGAAATTGGAATCGAACCATTTTCAATCGGCAATCAACATTAGCATAACACGAGGCCAACCAATCCATACCCATAATTACATCGAAATCTAACATTTCCAATTCAATCAAATCAGCTTCGGTCTGGCGATCACATATCACAACTACACAATTTTTATACACTTGTCTTGCTATCACGGGATCACCAACCAGAGTAGAAACCTCAAAAGGTTTGATTGGCTCAGGTCTCACCCCAATACAACCAGCAACATATGGAGTAATATAAGAGAATGTAGAACCCGGATCTATCAATGCATATGCATCACGGGAGAATATATACAATGTACCTGTAACCACATCCGGGGAGGAATCGAGATCCTGTCGTCCAGCTAAAGCATAAACACGGGGCTGAGTGGCACCCGAAGTAGATGCTACCCCTCTGCCTCTACCTCGGCCTGCTGACATCTGAGGAATCTGCCCTGCCAGGCGCACTGAGGAGGAACCAGCGGCTGAACCTGTGGGCTGAACTCCAACTCTGCCACTCATCGACGGGCAATCTCTCATCATGTGCCCAACTTGGCCACAAGTATAGCAAGCATCCGATCCCGGGCGACACTGTCCACGAATTCTTTCCAAACCGGAGGAGGCGTATTCTCCCGGAGTCTATAAGATGCCAACTCTACGGATTCAGTTTCGGAGGCATGGACAATCTTCAATGTCCTCAACATCTCATCTATGAACATTGCGGGTCTTCATCCGGCTTTGACCCGAATAACTCCGGAGGATTTAGGCTCATAAAGTCGCGGGCTTTGGTACTTCCGGCCCGACCACTCGAACTCACAATTTGCCGCTGTGCCTGAGCAGCAACCAACTGTGTCAATAGATGTATGGCCTCGGTCATCTGTTGAACCAAAGCAACTGGTGGAGGAGTTGGAGCTGGAGCTCCTCCTTGTTCTCCCACATTAGGCGGGGTAGAGGAAGTATTAGATGGAGCCTCATTATGCAATTCACCCTCTTCAACATTCATCGGAGGCTCTCTTTCTACCCGCCTCCTTGTCGTAGTCTTGCCCTTCTGGGCGGCTGTAACTTTCCCCTTTGGCGGCATTCTGAAATCATAACACGCTATTAGGGAGGATAAAATATTATACACGGCTCTATCGCACGATCTCTTAAGAAGAAAAATGGTTATTTTTCCTAAATGCCCTGTAGCCTCTTGTTTATTGATGTGGCGCGCAACACACCATAAAAAAGACTCTACTAGACACGGCTCGTAGACACTTCCTAGGACTGAACCACTCCGATACCACTTTTGTCACGACCCAGCTAGGGGCCGTGACGGGTACCCGGGGCTAGCCACCGAGCACCACTCGTTCTGCTACTCATCTTACTTATTTAATGCTCTTTTATCGATTTATACTTAGGACATAAGAAAATCATCTTTCCAATTGAGAACATAAAAATACTTTTATATGCATAAGCCCCTCGCCCATCAAAATAATATATATATGTACATAAAAGCATCTCGTGAGACCATCTAACCCACACTACGCATCTACGAGCCTCTACTGGAGTACTGAACACAAAGACGGGACAAGACCCCGTCATGCCCAAAAATACATATACATGACTATATACACAAAAGAATAACCATAAGCACCTGCGGGACAATAGAGTGCTGCTCAAATCAGCTGACACCTACTACGGATCTGGGTCGAGCTCTCCTCCCTGTCTATATGTGGGCATGAACACAGCGTCCAAAGAAAACGGACGTCAGTACGAACATTGTACTGAGTATGAGAGGCATAAACAATGAAATAGACAATGATACAAAGGGAGATGTCAATATAAATAAACTATATCTGACTATCAAGTGTGAAGAAAATAAGTCATGCTGTCTTACTCATACTCATCATCCTATCATATATGCATAGTGTATAAGCTGCCCGCCTATATAAGTACGGTGTAATAATGTATGAGCTGCCCGTCCATATCGGATCGGTGTGATAATCATAGCACTAGCCTGCGTCCAGGCCTACCGCGTCCGGGGTACCATCTCATGCCGCCCACTAGTGGTGTCTGCCCATGCCATCTGGCCATGGTGTATAGCTGCCCGCCTTGGCGGTGACTGCCCGGCAAATTAGGCGCGGTATTATATCATTATCATCATAACATGCTTATCATCATATGCTTATCTTATCATAGTACATGCATAAGGCTCAAGATCGATTATGCTTTATCAGGGTGACGTAAGGTCGTGATTCCCCGATCTCATTATGGAGCAATCATTGACATTCTGCCTCACCTTGAAGGGATTAGCACATAAGGTGAGTGTAAGTAATAATCAATATTATTGTCATTACGGCATCATCATATCATATCTCTTACCTTATATAGACATTTATGGATATAGGCTTTTAGCTTTTCGGAAAGTAGAAACTCACGAAGATGAAAGAAAATCATGCTATAGGATTCATGCCATTAGAAAGAAAGGAATATCCTCACATACGTTTGACGTTTAACTAAGCTAGTGCTTGCTTGTTCTCCTTCGATATCACGTTTCTACCTTCAAGAGAGAATTCGCACTATCGTTAGTTAATCGACTATAAGAACGCGTTACTAATTCTAGGGAAAATTGGGCAGCGCTTCCTTTATTTATACTACTTTTCCCATATTCTATATCAACTCCCAAACGCTCACAATGACATCCACAATACTGCAATCACAATCATCATTTAAATACATTGACCATTTCTCTTCCATTTCTCCACATTTATGGTTATATCTTACTATCGCGTTTCTTCGTGTATAATACTTATTTCATGTTCTAAATGTCATTCATAACATTTTTATAATCACAACTTATCAATGATCATGGCTCAATTCAACCCTTTACTCAATAATGCTACTATTCACACTTTCATGACCCATTTCTTACATCCTTCTATAATTCAAGTGTTTCAACACTTCCATACTCTAAATAACATGTAAATACTATAAAACTTACCTTAGATGTTGTAGGAACAAGCCTTGAGTGGTATTGTTCTTCTTGCACCCAAAACCTTAGTTTACTTCTCTTCTAATTCCTTAACTTGGATGAGTTTTGATGAGTTTCATACACTTGATTCACTTGGGTTCTTGATATTGATCCTTGATTTCCTTTGTTTTCTTGTAGATGAAGGGTGGTAAGTATTCTAGAGAGAAATATCGCGGAGGTGAAATGAATTTAATGAGCTTGGGTGTCACGGGCCTAACTTTTTCTGCGCTTCAGCGGAACATTAGGTCTCCTTTTAATGACTTAAAATATAATCCGGACTGAACAGTACCTGAAGTGCACAGTGGTCGTAAACCCAGTTTACGGTCCCGTATTCCAGTTTACGGGCCGTATTTCATGGTCGTATTTAAGCATATCAAAACCAGAAAGGTATGCTGAAGTCATGGTGATTTACGATCACGGTTTACGGGCCGTATTTCGATTTACGGTCCGTATTCCAAGTAGTATTTAACCATTTGAACATTTGGCATAAAGTTGAAGTTTTGTAAGTTGAAATACGACATGGCAGTTTAAGGGCCGTATACCACTTTACGGTCCGTATTTCATTTTGCGACCGACTGGGCCAAAATGCAGATCTGCAACTTTTCACATTTTCAAAACCTATGATTAATCATTGTGGGGCATAGCCTATCTCTTATTGTAATTGCCCTTGCAATCTTACTTAGGGTCATCAAACGTCATCCCCTTCTTATTAAAACATCGTATACCCGTATTCTTCGTTAGTCTATTCGTTATACGTTCACGGGGGATTTCCGTGGTGTAACAGGCATGATCTTTCAATTCTTCCCTTATAATCAGTCGCACGTCGACAATAAACCCAAACATGAGGGAAGCAATAAGGATACACTTCTCAATGTTGATATCGATGTCATTCTTTGATGGCTTCATCCTTGAGGAAACTAGAGATTGCCAGAATTTCGCCTCAAAGTTGAGGGTGCTCTTATGAATACCAACTGCTGGGTTAATCCATTTTGGTGTGCCGGATGCAATAACTGTTGCCACCCAAGAACGCTGATATTATGGCTCTTTGATCCTGTTATCATATTCGGAAGTACGCGGAGGCCATCCGCCAATTGGGTTACCTTCCCTTTGCTGAAAGATGATCTCATTAATTTTATTGGTAGAGCAATCAACATCCACACCTCATATTGGAATCCACTTGAGATGATCAAGATTCATTTTTGGTGTGCGGCGACTGAGCTTTGTATTCAACAGAGCCTCATAATTTGCATAGAACTCCCTCACAAGAGCTGGGCAATACTCGCCGGGTTCTTGGAAGTAGGTCCATCATAATGTGTTCAATTTGCATATAATCCCTGAACATATGTCCTGCAATCCATTTAGAGACACCCGCTTCTCCGCAGTGAACCCCCGAGTTTCATTGCCATCCGGTTTGACCGTCCTCCAGGCTAGATACAATTCCCTGGAACTTGGGGCGGTGAACCGCTTTTCCTCGGCTTCCTTTCTTCTACCCCTCGCAAGGGCTTCAAGAACTTCCAGTGAAGGGCTACGCGCTGTCGCCTCTTCAGACTGGGGGACAGTATCTACAAGAGCTCTTTGAGTTGCTTTCTTGCCTTTGCCCTTTGGTTTGTTTGTCCTTGCCATCCTGCGAAAACGCCACCAAAATACCCAATATTTATGGTTTTTCTTTATAAGGGCAAGCATAAGAAAGAAAATAACACAAGAACAAAACCTAGGAAGAATTAACACATAAAGCAGTAAAGGATGTCACCATTTGCAAACAACACCTGCACCTGAGAACCACAGGTGATGTCGTAGGTGCTGACACCTGAATTTTATTTTGACTAAAATTCACTCTTAACACCTGCGTAGAAGTGCGTGACTCAGGTTCAGGTGCTACACGCAGGTGTTGCCTTACTGTTTTTTTACTGACTTTTTTTTTTTTTTAAAAAACAACAACACATACACAGACCCAATCTTACACACACACCCACACACACACACATCTATATGTGACTATTTCCCTTAAGAAGGTTGTCACGCCATCTATCATTGGGAAAAGCTGGGAACTCATTTGGACAAATGTGGTTTGTTCAATCAAAAGGAGCCCATAGGTTCACTTAACAATTTCCCCTCGAAATGTACAACAAACATTCAGATACTTGGGAGCACTACGGGTTTCAACATGATCAATGACAATTTGGGTACTCAAGACTTCTCAATGTTTTCAATAACTCACTTATTTCCACAATTTCAAGGCATCAATATTCATTCAAGCATTTTATGAAGCATGTTAGGGGTATTCATGGATAGCAACATTCTTTATGACTATGGGTATTCAAGAATTCCCCAATTTCATCAAACCCAACATGCACACAAACACTCCATAATCATGATGTGACACTCTATATTAGGTACTCAAGGAAGAGAAGAGTAGAGTGTGCATACCTGGGATTTAGAGATACTTGCAAAAAATTAGTGCTTTGTTCAACTTTCAGACTTTCTAGAAACCCTAGTTATGATTTGATTGTTGTAGTGTTGATTTGATTTAGGAGAGAGAAGGGAAATATATATATGAGGGGAGAGGGACGGTTATGGAATGGGAAGAGGGAAAGGTTGTAACTGATGGGATTCAAACGACACCTATCGTTTAAAAACAAAAAAAAAAAAAAGATTCGCTGGTCGGGTCAGGTAGAGTGACCTGCAGTATTTTTCTTACCTACAGCACATGTGTTTCGCAGATGCTGTCACAGACATTACCTACGAGTCACATGTGTTGACACAATGCTGCACTTACTGACAAAGATTTTTCCATTTCCCATCGCAGGTGATACCAGCATGCACCACCTGCGAGACACAGGTGATGCTACAGGTGCTGTCACTGAACACTTTTCCATTTTTCTCTTTTCAAGTGTATTCCCTCTCATTCCTACACACTTAAACACACATTAAAAAATCACGAAAGTAAAAACAATATACATATGAAAGTAAAAGCTTGGGTTGCCTCCCAAGAAGTGCTTGATTTTTCATTGCGGCACGACGTTGTTACCCTCCTTTCACGGTTCATTGAGGTAGATCTCCTCAATACTCTTCGTCTCCAACTCATTTGGAAGGCCCAAGTATTGTTTAACCCATCGCCCATTCACTTTGATACGATCTCCATTTGGACAAGCAATTTCAATTGCTCCATGTGGGAACACGTATGTTACTTCAAAGGGACCAGACCATTTGGATTTCAACTTTCCGGGAAACAACAGGAGCCTTGAATTGAGCAACAATACGCGATCCCTGGGGCTAAATTCTCTTTGCAAGATCTTCTTATCATGGAAGTGATTTTTGCGGGACTTGTAGATTGAAGAGCTAACATAAGCTCTAAATCAAAATTCATCAAGCTCATTAAGTTGTTCCATCCTCAATTTTGAGGCATCACCCCAATCTATATTCAACTTTTTCAAGTCCACAATGCTTTATGTTCAAGTTTCACGTAAGATGACAAGCTTTGCCAAACTCCAATTGATAAGGGGACATGTCAATTGGTGTCTTGCAAGCCGTTCGGTAAGCCCATAGAGCATCATCCAATTTCCTTGACTAATCGGTTCGATTAGCATGCACAGTTTTGGAGAGGATGCTCTTGATCTCCCGATTTGACTACTCCACTTGCCCACTCATTTAGGGATGATAAGGGGTGGAAACTTTGTGCTTGACTCCATATTTCTCAAGAAGAGTCTTGAATAGCCGGTTGCAAAAATAAGAGCCCCCATCACTAATGATTTCCTTTGGAGTTCCAAACCTCGAGAAAATATACCTCTTCAAGAATGCGGTGACCCTTATTCCTTCATTATTAGGGAGCGCGACAGCTTCCATCCATTTTGACACATAGTCCACCACCACAAGAATGTACTTGTTATTGTAGGAACTAAAAAATGGACCCATAAAATCAATGGCCTATGCATCAAACAATTCAACTTCAAGAATAGGTATCATTGGTAGCTCATGCCTCCTTGAGATACCCCCATGCCTTTGACATCGATCACAAGATTTCACAAAGTCATGTGCATCTTCATATATTATTGGCCACTAAAAGCCACTTTGAAGAACCTTGGCAGCCGTCCTCGAGCTACTGTGGTGTCCACCAATCGGGGATGAGTGACACGCCTTAATGATGGGCATCATTTCTACTTCTGGTATGGACCTCCTTATGATATTGCTGGCACAAACCCAGAATAGATATGACTCATCCTAATAGAATTTTCGGAAGTCCCTCAAGAACTTTTTCTTTCGGTGGAATTTCAAATCCTCCGGCATGATATCACTAGCGTAATAATTTGCAAAATCGGCATACCATGGAATCATATCATATGACCCCGCCATCACTTGCTCATCCGGGAATGACTCATTTATTTCTAGGCCATCCAATGGATGCCCAGCCTCTTCAAGACGAGACAAATGGTCCGCCACTTGATTTTCACAACCCTTTCTATCTTTGACTTTAAAGTCAAATTTTTGCAAGAGAAGGACCTAACATATCAACCTCAGTTTTGCATCTTTCTTTGTTATGAGGTAACATAGAGCCGTATGGTTGGTGTGAACAATCACATGGGTTCCCAACAAGTAAGCTCGAAACTTCTCGAAAGCAAACACAATAGCCAACAACTCTTGCTCGGTTACTATATAATTCATTTGGGCACCATTTAGAGTCTTGCTTGTATAGTAGATTGAATGGAAGATCTTATCACACTTTTGGCCAAGAACGACCCCAATGGAAAATCCACTTGCATCACACATCAACTCAAAGGGCTTAGACCAATCCGGGGAAATAATGATAGGAGCCGAAGTGAGTCTCTCTTTAAAGCCCTCAAATGCCTTCAAGCAAGAATCATCAAATACAAACTTGGACTCCTTCTCCAACAACTTGCATAGAGGGTTGGCTATTTTCGAGAAATCCTTGATGAATCTTCTATAAAATCCAGCATGCCCAAGGAAGCTACAAACACCTTTTACGGAAATTGGGGGAGGAAGCTTAACAATAACTTCAGTTTTAGCTTGATCAACCTCAAGCCCCTTTTCTGAAATCTTGTGTCCCAAGACGATTCCTTCTCTAACAATGAAGTGACACTTCTCCCAATTGAGAACAAAATTCGTCTCTTCATATCTTTTCAATACTTGGTCAAGATTTTCCAAGCACTCATCAAAAGAATCCCGAACCACAAAAAATTCATCCATGAAGATTTCAATGGACTCCTCAACCATGTCGGAGGAAATGGACATCATGCAACGTTGAAAAGTTGCGGGTGTATTATATAACCCAAACAACATCCTCTTAAAAGCAAAGGTCCCATAAGGACAAGTTAAAGTGATTTTTTCTTGGTCCTCTAGGGCAATGGTGATTTGATTGTACCCGGAATAGCCATCAAGAAAGCAATAATAATCCCTTCCCGCAAGCCTATCAAGCATTTGGTCCATGAATGGCATTGGGAAGTGGTCCTTTTTGGTCCATTTGTTCAACTTTCTATAATCCATGCAAACCAACCATCCGGTGACCGTGCGAGTGGGGATCAATTCGTTTTTGGCATTTGCAACCACAGCGATTCCACCTTTTTTGGGAACGCATTAAACTGGACTAACCCAAGAGGTATCCGCTATAGGATACACAACACCGACATCTAACCAGTTGATGATTTCAGTCTTCACAACCTCTTGTATTGGAGGATTCAACCTCCTTTGATGCTCAACGCTTGGTTCAAACTCTTCATCAGGTTGAATTTTATGAGTAAAAATACTGGGCGAAATCCCTTGGATATCCGCAAAACACCAACTAATAGCTTTTTTGTATCTTCTTAAGATTACCGACAACCTCTCTCTTTGCTCATCCGTTAACGGGGAGGAAATAATTAAGGGCAATGTGTTGTTAGGACCAAGGAATTCATACGTCAAATGTGAAGGCAGAGGTTTGAGTTCCAAGGCCGGAGGCTCAATAATGGAAGGCTTTGTGGGAGGAGTTTCTCGGTTTTCTAAATCAAGATCAAGCTTCTTTGGATTGTAGTGGTATGACCCCAACCCAATCAATGCATTAACCGTCTCCTCGAAGTCTTCTTCATTTTCCCCATCATAGTTTATTATCACCGCCGCTAACATATCACCCACATGTTCATACTCAACAGTTGTCTCTATGGCTTCATCAATTGTATTAATAACCAACACAACACTCATATCCGCTGGTTGTTTCATTGACTTGCAAATATGGAAAGTGATCTCTTCATCATTCATTCTAAATTTTAGGTCACCCCTCTTCACATCTACAAGAGCACGTCCCGTAGCCAAGAAAGGTCTTCCCAAGATTTTGGGCACCTCGAAATCAACTTTACAATCCAAGATTACAAAGTTAGCTGTTAAAATGAACCAATCAACTCTCACAAGAACATGATAAAGGATACCCACCGGTTTCTTTACGGTTCTATCTGCCATTAGCAACCTCATTGTTATGGGTCGGGGAGTGCCCAAACCCAACTTGTTAAAGATAGCAAGCGATATCAAGTTGATGCTTGCTACAAGATCACATAAGGCTTTTGCAAATTTGTACATACCAATAGTGCAAGGAATGGTTAAAGCTCCCGGATCTTCCTTCTTTTTAAGCAAGGATTTTTTCACAATAGAGCTACAATGGTGTGTAACTCTCACCGTTTCAAAACTAGCATGTCTCCCCTTGGTCACAAGGTATTTCATGAATTTGCATAACCGGGCATTTGTTCAAGTACTTCGACCAAAGGGATGTTGATTGAAAGTCCTATCAATCTCTCAATGAACTTGAGAAACATACCATCATCCACTTTCTTAGCCAATCGTTGAGGAAATGGAGGAGGCTTTGGAACGGGTGGTAAAGACCTTGGCACCTCCTCTACCGCTTCCTTGCCTTTTGAAGCTTCATCATTTTCCGGCACTTCTTCAATAATAATGGGCTTTTCAATACTAGCCCACTTCTTCTTTGGAGTCACTTATTCCTCAACAACAATGGGCTCTTCAACAATTTTCTCATCATCAGCTACCACATTATCTTTCACCGATGTCTCTCCCCCAATTGTCTTGTCACTCCTATTAGTGATTGTATAGCATTTATGATCATCATCATTCTTTGGGTTTGCAACCGTATCACTAGGGAACGTGACCTTTTTTCTTTGGTTGAGAGTAGATAAAATTTGGCCAAGTTGCGATTCTAATTGCTTGATGGAAGTTGAGTGAGAACCTACAATTTACCCCAAGCTTTTCATTTCATCCCTTGTCTCTTTGCAAAAGGAATCGGTTGACTCCACCTTTTTCAATACTCTTGATAGCAGATCCTCTATTTTAGAACTAGCGGGGTTGCTAGTGGATAGTTGGCTTGAAATAATTTGGTTCCCCTTTGGTAGGACATAAGGATTTGAGCTCCGGTGGGTGTTATAGTTGTTATTTTAACCACCTTGATTGTTGTTATAACCACCTTGATTGTTATCCCGCCAATGAGAATTCCCACCATCTTTGTTCCACCCTTGATTTCCACTATCCTTTTTCCAACCTTGATTCCCTTGACCTTGCTGCCAAGATCCTTAATTAGGACCTTGGTAGTTCGGATAGGAACCCCCCGCTTGATTGTTGATAAAGTTGGCTTCCTCCTCACACACTTGGAAGCATTGCTCATCCATAGAATCCCCTCCATAAGATCCTACCACTTACTCGCTTGGAGACTCCACCCAACACATGTTTAGTGAAAAGATCCTTTTGGGTAACCAACTTTGCCATGGTCTATATCTCTCTTCTTCCTTCTTTTTTGTCTCCCTAGACAAGACTATTTTGGAATGACCTCTTCCAACCATTTCCGACTCCCTAGTGTGCCAAGCTTCGTTGGTCTCAGTCAATATATCTAGGAGAGCACTCATCACCGCATCAGAGTTTTTCATCACAGACCTACCCACAATATTATTTGCCACCGACTTGTTGACCGTACCAAGTGACCGGTAGAATGTTTGGAGAAGAACACTATTGGGAAACCCATGGGTTGGACAACTCTAAACTTTCTTTTTGAAACGATTCCAAGCATCGTGTAGAGCTTCAGTCGGAAGTTGACGAAAGTTGTTGATTTCGTCACGGAGTTCTAACATCCGAGAAGGATGGAAGAACTTCGTGAGGAATGCTTGAGCCAACCCCGCCCAAGTAGTAATAGACCCGGCTAGAAAATCATCCAACTATGCGGTTGCATCACCCGTGAGAGAGAAGGGGAAGAGCCTCAACCTTACCGTCTCGACGGAGACATTTGGATGCACATTAGTGGGGCAGATCCCAAGAAAATTCTTTATGTCCCTATTCGGGTCATCAGTTGGTAGACCCCCAAATAAGCCCTTGGTGTAGAGCAGGTGTAACATCGTATTGTTCACAATGAAACTTCCGTTTTATTAAACTGGAGGTGGGAGAATAGTGGCTGCATCACCCGACTCCATAATTATGTCATCATCATCCGTATTATCCCCATTGCACCTGAGTCAACACAACAACAACAAACAAAGTAAGAAGAGAAATAAAGACTAAAAGTAGAGTTTTACACTAATTGGTAAATTTCTAGACCGTATTCCCCAGCAACTGCGCCAAAATTTGATACGCCCAAATTACACCTTTGATATTAGGTGTACGCGGTCGTTGTCAAATATAGAACCCAACAAGGTGGTCGTTGTCAAATATAGAACCCAACAAGGTTGGGGCCGAATCCCACCGAGAATACAATGAAAACACATACTTGCTAACTGTAACGCTCGACTATTAGTCTATATTTCAAAGGAGAGGGGAGTATAATAGTAATTGGTTTGAAATTTGTTAATTAATAATTAAGAGTTGTTGTTATAAAATGTGAACTATTGGTAAAAGGACTAAGGTTGCGGTTCCAATGAAAAGTAATGCAAATGGGTATCAATTCAGCTTCTTTAAATGTCTAGATGCAATTAAACATGGGTTACGTAATTTTATCAAAATTCACTCAGCCAAATTGATAAATGTCATTACTAATATTTCTCAAGCCTTAGAATGTGGAAAATGTGAACACCCACTATGCTTCAAGTTAGCTTTCCTATCTCTAGCTCAAGCTATTAGATGGATTTAATGAACCAAATCCTTGCTATCTAACTCTTTTCCTAATTTTCACTTTCTTTCCTAAGCAAAGTAAAAGTACTTAGGCACAAATAATGTTTGCAACCATTAAGAGACAATAAGGCATAAAGAGTGGATAGAATGCATCATTAACATATAAATGATGTTTAAATATGAAACTCAATCACATAACTAACACGTTTGGTCCCACAACCTTAGCTAATGGGTTTAGCTACTTATTTCCATTATGTAATAGACAAAGGTAAATAAAGTATTCATAAAGCTTACAAAACTTTTATGTAAGAAGACAACAAAAAGTGGAAGATTCTCCTTTTGAAAGCTCCAACCATCAATATTCAATGTTGTACTACTAAGAGACAAGAACTGAATAATGAATGTCTTTTTCAAATTGCTAGGAGTGTATTTATAACATCCCAAAAATGTGCGCCAGCTTTGGAAAAAAATACCCCGCGTGCATCACATGTGAACCGCAGATGATGTCTCAGGTTCAACCTGCGAACTACAGGTTGCGCTAAATTCTCGCGGGTGTTGCATTCTTCACCGAAAGAGTAACAGCATCTGCGGCACAAGATATGTCTTGCAGGTGGCACCTACATCTCGCAGGTTATGCTCACAGGTGGAACCTATATCTCGCAGGTTATGCTCGCAGGTGTTGCTTCTAATTTCCAATTTGCCCAAAATGACTGTCACCTTCTGCGTGCAGTCTGCGACTCGCATGTATGACCTGCAAACTGCAGGTCATGCTTTTCTTCATCCTTGTCCTGTTTTGCTCCATTATACTCTCCGAACATCTTATCCTACAAAACGAAAAAAACACAAGAAAAGTAACACCAAAATTACTTGAAGAGTCACAAAAGTCTAAAGGATTAGCATTGAATATGTCGTATCATGACTGAAAGTAAAGATGAGGAAGGTTGGGATAGTCCTATTTAAAGAGTTAACTTTACCAAAATTTATGCAAGATTCCAGAGTTAGTTATATGTATTGCCAGCACAATCAATCGAGGACGAATGATCCCAAGAGGGAGATAATGTAAAAATTGGGGTTCAACAACTGATTGATATGAGCAAGCCCTAACGATAAGTCCTGTCGCCCTGCGTCTCTGCACCTGGATCATGAAATGTAAAGCCCCCGACAAAAAAGACGTAAGTACCGTGAAATAGCACTGATATGTAAAACCACCTGAAAGAAAAAATAGCAATGGGGTGCTCGGAAGAATAGGCAGCTCAAATTCATAAACGTAAGTCGTAACCAAATACTGAAACTCAACTAAAACTGAAACCTAAGAGTAACTGAACATGTGTATCATAACCATAAGTACCCCTTTTTGACATGGGGAATCACCTGTTTATATAGTTCACAACATGTGGGCTCTTGCCCAAACATAAGTGCACAACATGTGGCCTCGAGCCCAAATATACGTACAAAACGTGTGGCCTAAGTATAGATGTCCATCATTTCGTCATTCATATCATGAATATCTGAGTCATAAGGTTATCATACTATAGCTCTAACATGTGTACTTATTGTCATTATCATGAGTCATGGAATCATGGAATATTCATGGAAATTAGTGTATTAATTGTTCATAGACATTTCGTGTTTCATGCTTGGGACTCACGGAAGTCAAAACATGCGCATGCATATACTGCGTGATGAATTCATGATGTTCAGAAAACCATACATGAACGAAATATGAAACTATATCATTTGAAGTATAGAAACGTTAAGGCATTTCATGAACTAGGGCATAACTCTACTTTTGGTGCAATTTCATGATTATCGTGAAAAACCGTGGTGTGGGGGAGAACAATGATAATTTCACATGTAGAGAGTTATCCTTACATACTTTTATCGCTCCAAAACACCCAAAGAAGAATAAAAAAAATCTGAACTTGAATCCTTGAAAAGAGTTTCTTGAAAACCCTTAAGTTGTAGTGTAGAATCTTGTTAATAATCAATATATAGGTGTTAGTCCTTGTTAATATTATATAATAATACTTGGGTTTGAGGAAGAACTCGCCTTAGAAGGTTTAGGGAAGTTCTAGGGTCTTTTCTCCTAACAATGTTGGCCAAAGATAAAGTGGAATGAAAAATTTCCAAAAAATTCACGATATGTACTTTTATAGTGGTGCTCGACCTATGGCACAACATGTTGAGTGCAGGTGTGACCTATGGAACGCATACCAAATTCTGGTTGTGTTGGAGAGGCATAAATTCTGGTGTTTAACTTGCCAAACACAGGTTTAACCTGTGAAACGCTGGTTGAGCCGCAACCTAAATTGCAAATTGGTAAAACGATCATAACCTTTTTTACAAAGCTCCATTTGATCTAATATTTATATGGTTGGGAAGGAATCTGAAATAACTACAACTTTCATATTTTGAGGTATTCCTAGATTCCTAGCCAATAAGAGGATTATACACGCTTGAATTGAGACCTTGTGCAAACTCACTTGGAAACTTGGTTCTTACGCCCTTGTAAACTTGTTTCGATCTTAGGACAACATTTTCACTCCAAACTACTCTGATAGAGTTTCTTATAGTTAAGAAAATGGGTCATTACTCCATTCGAGATTAACCACCAGCATTTCATGAACTCAGACCTAAACCTGATTTACATAGTGTTACAGGATCCCTGAAGGTATGTGTTCACATGAACCCAATATATTTGTATCTAAAAAGCCACAAAAGTAATTTGACAAATATCACATCGGGTTGAAAATTAAACAAATTTAGATTATTTAAAGTTGTGAAAGGATTTTATTACTAGTAGGACTTAAGTTATATACAAAAACAAAATCCAACAAAAGGAACTTTTACATTGCCAAGTTTAACAGATTGTAACAACGTAAGTTGTCCCCTCTTTTCACCTTAATAGTTTTAGCGTACGTGCATCGCACGTGCGTACTGCGTCAATTAAAAAGATTGTATACAAGAAAAATGAGCTATGTAAAATAGAAAATAACATTAAACAGATGCAACTCCACTGCGTCAATTAAAAAGATTGTATACAAGAAAAATGAGCTATGTAAAATAGAAAATAACATTAAACAGATGCAACTCCATTTAAATGGAAAAATAAATGTTAAACATATTTATCTAGACCAATAAAGGAGAAACAATCATGCCATACAGAAATACTTAGACCTATAATGCAAGCATTAATAGAACTAAATTCTAAAATAAAATATTGATAAAGAACATAAATCCGAACAACACACACATTTAACTTCAATGTGGATCAACCACTAGCTTCTTCCTTTTATTAATTGTGATTAATAAATAATTATCGTCATTCATAAAAGGACCCTAAATCTAATTTATAATTAAGCTAAAACAACTGAATGATATTTCACTAAGAGGTTTCATCATTTTCTTACTGTGTAACAAAAATTTAGTTCATTTTAAAGTTCTAAATATTAGGAAAATAATTAAATTACAATTTCGTTCAATGTGAAATCTAATTTCAAGGAATAAGAAAAAAATCAACACATATTTCGCTAATTGGTGCTTTTCCTGAGTTCTATTAACAAATGAAAAAGACCCCTAAACCTAAAAAGAGTTTAGAACGCGATTTTTTTAATGTATAGTGTGAAAATTTGCAAGTTTTTTAAAGCTTTTATAGTTGTGAAACTTTTAGTTCAAATAGACAGAGAATTCTATTAACGAAAAAAATATTCTAAACCTAGAGTTCAAAACACGATTCTCCTAATGTTTAATGTGAATTTACAGTTTTTTCTCAAATTTATGGTTACAAAACTTAGGAACCCAAACCTATTAATTTATTAATAAAAATTTCCTAAATATAAAAGGAGTTCAAAGTAGTGTTCATAGCTTTTCTTAATGTGAATGAATTTTGAAAGGTTTTCAATGGTATAAAGACTCCTGAACTTAAAACGAACCCAAAGAGGGAAAGTTTACTAACATGACTACACAAAATTTAATAATATAAATGTTTTAAAAATTAAGAAAATAATTAAATGTAACAACCCGTTTGGTCGTTATAATCTTTCCGACATTTTCGCCCCTTTTCCGAACTTGGTTAGCTCACTATTGACCCAAGGGGACTGTTGACACGCTTCCCGAGGTGTCTAGTTTTGATTCGGGAGACTTTTTGTGAAATATGAGCTTTAAGCGAAAAGAATCAATTCAAAGTTGAGTTTTTTGGGTAAACGGACCTTTTTCGGAAATCCGTCAATTCTAAGAGGTCTGATGGTCATTTAGAACTTGTGTGTATATATGGTTCGGTTCCCAATGCACTCGGATGCATTTTAGGACTTGGGTTGGGAAATTAGAATTGAGGTATCGGGGGTTGACTTTGTCAACGAGACCTCCGTTGGGAATTCCGTAGCCACGAGCGTGTTCGTAGCGTGTTTTTATGTGCGTCTGTCTATGTGTTTGTGAGCAGATGACCTCGAGAATTAGTCGAAAATTCGGGTTGAAGTGTGAAACTTGGAGAACTTTCTGGTATCTGGTGCCCTCTTTGGCGGCATCAGCACAGTGGCAGCGGTACCACTGAAGCGGTCACCTTGCCGCTGGAGCGGTGCTTGGCAATTGGGCATGACCGCTGTAGCGGTCATGGCATCGCTGGAGCGGCCTTAGCGTCGCGGAAGCGGGTGACGGGCAGTGAGTTCATTAAATGAGGTGTTAAAAGCCCTCAATCTATCATTTAATACCATTCCGAAATTTAAGCTCTTGGGAACTATTCTTGGGGATTATTGGTGAAGATTCTTGGTGGTAAGTCCTCCTAACCTTCTTGCTGATTCGTTTTCCTAATCATTTTAGAA
This sequence comes from Lycium barbarum, assembly GCF_019175385.1. Classification (NCBI taxonomy): domain Eukaryota; kingdom Viridiplantae; phylum Streptophyta; class Magnoliopsida; order Solanales; family Solanaceae; genus Lycium; species Lycium barbarum. The sequence goes on along the minus strand of NC_083343.1, from coordinate 97,705,439 downwards.
CACTTTTTTCTTGATAGTTCATTAGTAATGGAAGATTAAACGTGGGTTTTGATGGATTTTCTATCTAGGCTTATTAATGATGAAATTGATTGGGTTTATGCTAGATTATGATGTATCTAAGGTTGTTAATCATATATCTCCCATTATTAGTGTTGAATTCTTGAATCTAAGAGTTAGGGTTCTTATCCAAAATTGGAGGTTTTACTTGAAATTCGAAATTACGTGAATCTTTGAGTTAATTTAGCAATTAATTGTTGGGTTTTGATCACCTAGTGCTTAATTTGAGGTTTTACTCCTGAAATTCCCGTTTTGACCTTGTGGGCCTCGTTTCCCCAAATTCTAAGGTTGAGTTTTGACCTAAATTGAATGATAGCAATATAGGTATCAGTTTTCATGATTTCTAATCTTGTTTTTGAATATGCCTAGACTTTCTTGATCTTGAGGCTCAGCGGAAGGGGAAAGCGAAGGAGTGATTATTGGTGTTTTGCTGTTCGGCCATCCAGGTGAGACTTCATGTAGCGAAGCATATATTTAGATTATATTGTCGGAGAAAGCATGTAAACCTTTAAGTATGAAGTTGGGTTGGATATTGTATTAGGTTGGGCCCTATTGTGTGATTGGGGCTAGCCACCCCGTTATGTTATGATTGAGTTGTCCTATTGTTGTTGGCTTGATCCCGCATAACGATAGTGGATATTGGAGAGTATTGAGATATCTTGTTCATGATATTGTGGTGCCCCACTTGTTGGCATTTGATTTTGGGGATAGTGCCTTTATATGACTTGTGTAGTCTTTCATGATATTGTTGACGTACCCATGTTTGGTACTTGTGATATTGATCTGATTATTCATGTTGACTCATACATCGCACACATTCAAATCTCTCATGATATATTGTTGATACATTGTTGATACTTGATGAAACACTGTGATGAGCCGAGCTTAGTTTGCATGAGAGTGATGTGAGTAGTCCGATATCCGTTAGTAGTCCCGGAATCGTGGATTGTGTGCGAGTGATATGAGTTGTCCGATGTCCGATGGTTTTCCCGGAATCGTGGATTGTGTGATGTGAGAGTCCGATGTCCGATGATTTTCCCGGAATCGTGGATCAGTGAGTACATGGAATTCGCGGGTCCTCCATGGGTTGTGCTACCGGGACGTCGATACTTCCATCCGGAGTACATGTGTACACTACATTGCATTGCATTGGCATTCTTACATCATTGCATTGCATTACATCTTGGCTAATATTGTGATGAACCGGTGTTCTACTTGTGTTGTTGATTTCGGATTGGATATAAATTGAGATTTCGCATACTTGGGTTTAGATGCTTCAACCTAAGTGATGACGGATACTTGTTTCTGATTGTGTTTGACTTATACTTGTTAATTTATCTGCCTATCCTGCTTTATTGTCTGAATTATGTTAGCTATACTTAGTCGGCTGATGATATCTACTAGTACTGTGGTTTTGTATTGACCTGCACTTGCTGCATTTTTTTATGAATGCAGAGTTCCAGGTTGGATCTGCTTCCATCTCCCGTGGCTGATAGTCGCCATTAGTACAACTTTGAGTTTCTAGGGTGAGCATGAGATGTCCGCTGCCTTGAAGACTCCTCTTATTATGTCTTACTTTTCTATTCTGAGACATAGACCAATTTGATGTGTTATTATATTCCAGACTTGTATATTTTCATTTAGATGCTCTTGTATGGATTAGACAAGACCCTGGTTGTGTTTCTCATTTCCGCATTTTCTTCTATATTATTATCGTAAGACTTCCGTGAATTACTCCCGAGGTGGGAAAGGTAAGTGCCCGCACGACTTAACCAAAATGGGTCGTGACATTAAATAATTTTTTTTTCTAGAGTAATGTCTAAAGCCATTTCGCCAAGGATCTTCAGATGTCGTAATGTAATTTTTGATTTTGCTTCCAATTACCAAAGTCATCGGATTGTCGGTCTTTCTTTTGAAATCAATCAGTAAAATATACTCAAACTTGTGAAGATATATTGTCACCCAATCAAAATAATGCATTTGTAAACTAAAATTCTCATTTAATAATCTCTAGAGAATACGGAAAGCCAAAATTGAAACTTAAAAACATAATATTTTTTATGGAACTTTGAGAAGTTAATTTAGTACAGTAGAATGTAAGGTTTGGATACATTCACCGGAATACATGCTGTAAACGTTAATAATTAATAGAAAATTTATGATTTCAAGATAAACTTTAATTAATTAGTCCATGTTGTAAAATAAAATTGTGTACTAAAATTAAAAAGCAACAAAAGACACACACAGAGAGAGAGAGAGAGAGAGAGAGAGAGAGAGAGGAAGAAAGGAACTAAATATAGTACTTTATTTCTAGTTTTTTTGAGCTATCTATTTCATCTACTACATAGGACTATTTATAAGATGTAGTTACTTGGAGGGAAGAGTTTTCTACAGTGCAAGTGGCCCCACATGGGCATCCACTTGTTTATTCACATCACTCCCCCTTGGATGTCCATGTAAAAGAAAAATTCTAGTGACAGAAAAGTACTATACATAGTTATTTGTAATACGCCTTGCTTGCTGCCTCATTAAAAACCTTAACAGGAAAATTCAGTGGGACAAAACCTTTGTTAAGGGAAAAAGAGTGCAGCGCGTATTTACTCCCTCTGTTGGAAACATCACTTAATGTCTCGAAGACGACGCATTCCAATCTTGTATATTAGCTTCTCAAATATTGAGGTTGGTAATGCCTTGGTGAACAGATCTGCTAAGTTATCACTTGAGCGAACTTGTTGAACATCTATTTCACCCTTCTTTTGAAGATCATGAGTAAAACAGAATTTTGGTGAAATATGTTTTGTTCTGTCTCCTTTAATGTAACCTCTTCTTAGTTGAGCTATGCATGTAGCATTATCTTCGTATAATGTTGTTGGAATATTCCTCTCCAAAGGAAGGCCACATGTTTCCTGAATATGTTGAGTTATTGATCTCAACCAAACGCATTCTCGACTTGCTTCATGAATGGCTATTATCTTTGCATGATTTGAAGAAGTAGCAACCATAGTTTGTTTTGTTGAATGCCATGATATAGCTGTACCTCCACATGTAAATAAATAACCTGTCTGGGATCGAGCTTTATGTGGATCAGACAAATACCCTGCATTTGCATAACCAATTAGTTGTGAATTGAATTCATTTGAATAAAATAGTCCCATATCAATGGTCCCTCGGAGGTATCTGAATATATGCTTAATACCATTCCAGTGTCTTCTTGTTGGGGAAGAACTAAATCTTGCTAATAAGCTTACAGAGAATGCTATATCTGGCCGAGAATTATTGGCAAGATACCTTAATGCCCCAATTGCACTGAGATATGGCACTTCAGCCCCCAACAAGTTCTTCATCATTTTCATAAGGTCGAAATGGATCTTTATTAATATCAAGTGATCTCACAACCATTGGGGTACTCAATGGATGTGCTTTTTCCGTGTAAAAGCTCTTTAAAAATATTTTGAGTATATGTTGATTGATGGACAAATATTTCATTTGTAAAATGCTCAATTTGTAGACTAAGACAGAATTTCGTTTTTCCAAGGTCTTTCATTTAAAATTCCTTTTTCAAACATTCTACTGCCTTTGGAAGCTCTTCAGGAGTTCCAATAATATTCAAGCCATCAACATATACAGCTATTATGACAAATTCTGATTCAGACTGTTTCATAAAGACACATGCACAAATTGGGTCAATTTTATACCCTTCCTTCAATAGGTATTCACTAAGGCGATTATACCTATGCGCCCTGATTGTTTTGATCCGTATAAAGATTTCTGAAACTTTATTGAATAATTTTCCCGGGAATCTTTATATGCTTCAGGGATTTTCATAAAAATATCATTGTCCAGTGAGCCATATAAATAGGCTGTGACAACATCCATCAAATGCATATCAAGTTTTTCATGAACTGCCAGATTTATAAGATATCTGAAGGTGATTGCATCCATCACAGGAGAATATGTCTCCGTATAATCAATGCCAGGTCTTTGCGAAAATCCTTGTGCCACAAGTCGTGCTTTATATCTTACGAATTCATTTTTCTCATTTCGTTTTCGCACAAAAACCCATTTGTACCCCATTGGCTTTACACCTTCAAGTGTTCGAACTATAGGTCCGAAAGCTTTGCATTTTTCAAGCGAAGCTAATTCAACTTGAATTGGATCTTTCCATTTGGCCAATCATTTCTCTGTCTACATTCCTCAACAGATTTTGGTTCAAGATCCTTACTTTTGTTGCATTATTTCAACAACAACATTATAGGCAAAAACATTGTTGACAATTATATCATTTCGGTTCCATAGTTTTCCTGAAGAGACATCACTTATTGAGATCTCTTCATTTTCATTATTTTCAAGTACCTGAACCTCTTGCGAGGTTTTATCAGTTGTTATGTGTCCTTGCTCTTCTTGAGCAACCGCCTCCATATTATTATCATTTTCATTATTTGCTCTTTTTCTTTTTCGAGGATTTTTATCTTTGGAATCGATCGGTCTACCACGTTTTAAATGTGATATAAACTTATTTTCCTTAATTGATTGTCCTACCAGGACATCAACTCAAATTGGAGCATTAGTAGCTGGAATATGAGATTTAGTAATCCTTGATAGGTTGATAGGTCAGTGAATGCATCTAGCAGTTGATTTGCAATATTTTGCAAATAGATTATCTTTTGAACTTCAAGTTCACATTGATTTGTCCGAAGATCTAAATGAGATAATGATATTGCATTCCAATCTATCTCCTTTTTCAGCTGCTTATTTTCTCCCCCTAATGCTGGGTATATTGATTCATCAAAATGGCAATCAATAAATCTTGCCATAAATAAATCTCCAGTCATAGGTTCCAAATATTTTATAATAGAAGGAGATTCATATATACCTAACATATATCTCCAACCTTCTTTGGGGACCCATCTTTTTGCGTTGTGGTAGAACAATTTGAACATATACCGCATATCCAAATATTCTAATATGGAAAATATTCAGCTTCTGACCAAAAGCCAATTGTATTGGGGGAGACTTTATGATAACTTGTGGGCCTGCTCCTCACAAGAGTTGCTGCATGCAAAATAGCATGACCCCATACCGAAATGGGAAGTTTTGTTCTCATAAGCATTGGTCTAGCAATTAATTAGAGGCGTTTGATTATGAACATGAGCAATCAGATGCTCTACTTTTATCCCAGTTCATATACAATAATCATTAAAGGCTTGGGATGAAACTCACCAGCATTATCGAGACGAATTGTCTCAATTGAATGATCTGGAAATTGTGCTCTTAGCCTTATTATTTGAGCAAGCAATGTCGTAAATGCCAAATTGCGAGTAGATTATAAACAAACATGTGACCATTTTGTAGATGCATCTATCAAAACTATATAATATTTAAATGGTCCACATGGTGGGTGAATGGGCCCACATATATCACCTTGTATACGTTCCAGAAATGCAGGAGATTCAACCCCGACTTTAATTGTTGATGGTCTAGTACTTAATTTGCCTTGAGAACATGCAGCACAAGAGAATTCCTTAAATTGAAGAATCTTCTGGTTCTTCAAAGAGTGCCCGTATGAATTTTCAATTATTTTGCGCATCATATTAGAACCGGGATGGCCCAACCGGTCATGCCAAATAATAAAATCATTTGAAGTTTACTATAACATGTTTTTCAACCATGCTAATACTTGTGTAGTATAAGCCGGAAGAAAGAGCGGGTAATTTTTCGAGCACATATTTCTTACCCGACATCATTGTAGTAATATAAAGATATTCAATCTTTTCATCATTTGTAGTCTCAATGTGATAGCTATTTTGGCGAATATCTTTGAAACTCAGTAGGTTTCTTTGAGACTTACTACAATATAATGCTTCATTAATTGCCAAATTTGTTCCTCCGGATAATAATAAATTAGCTTTTCTGGAGCTTTCAATTAATCTTTTACTTCCAGATATTGTATTAACATTGACTTCTTTCATCACCAAATAAGAGAAGTATTTCTTATCTCTTAAATAGTGTGTGTTGTAGCACTATCTATAAGACATATATCATCGTAATTGATCTAGGGTCCAATTGATGACTGGGAAATTTTCATATTCTTCATAAAAATAAAAGGTACATTATAAGAAATGTGAGAACAAACAACTTTAGGAAATTGCTCTAGAAATGTAGAAACTAGTAAGAGATGATTTTTTTTTTAAGGAAATACTTAAGAAAAACAAACTAGTGATAAACATAAAAGTAAACAATAACTTTTCTCATAGTACTATTCCCCAGTGAGATGATCAGTTCTTCAGTCAATATCATCATAAAAGTCTCCAGCTTCTAAATGACTAATATTTGAGAGGCTTCTAAAATCATCATCTTTATAAGCAAGATTTGCGTCAATATCATCATGTTTGTTTAAGGGAGCCACTTCATCATCATTATTATGAAAGGTCAAGTGTGCCTCCATGTTATTTTCTCTCCCTTTGAGAGAGGCTCGATAAAGCATGACAAAATGATCGGGCGTACGACAAATACGTGCCCAATGACCTTTCATACCACATCTGTGGCACATATTAACTTTACCTCTTGAAGGATTATTTTGAGAACCTTATTGGTCTCTTGTTTATTTTCACCATGCTGACGAGAATTATGACATCCCCTTTCACGTCCACGTCCATGACCATGACCACAACCACAGTAATTATTTTTCCTTCTTTCAGTCTTATCATAACCTGTTGCTGCATTCACTTCAGGGAATGGAGCAGACCCAGTGGGACTGGATTCATGATTTTTCATTAATAGAGTATTATTCTGCTCAGCCACAAGTAGGCATGAAATTAAATCAACATACTTTTTGAATCCCTTTTCACAGTAGTGCTGTTGTAGCAACACATTTGAAGCATGAAAAGTGGTAAATTTTTTCTCCAATAAGTGTTCATCAGAGACATTTTCTCCACACAATTTTAATACATAACTTAATTGATGGTTAGCAGAATTATAATCAGTTACAATTTTAAAATCTTGGAGCCGGAGATGCATCCAGTCATATCGAGCTTTCGGTAATACCGTCAGCTTGAGGTGTTCATATCGACCCTTCAAATTATTCCACAATTCAAGTGGATCTTTCAAAATTAAATATTCAATTTTTAATCCTTTATGAAGATGATGACGAAGGAAAATCATAGCCTTGGCTTTATCTTGACTTGATGATTTATTTCCCTGTTTAATAGTATCCCTAAGACCTTTAGCGTCAAGGTGAATTTCAGCATGAAGGACCTATGATAAATAATTTTTTCCGGTGATATCAAGTGCCACAAATTGAAGCTTTGATAAATTTGACATAGTGAAAACTATCAACGAAAATATCCAAGGTTAGACATAATAAGAAATATTGCCAAAAAAAACTTCTACGGTTATGGGTAGTACATAATCGTGTACTATATTCTTTCTTGTTAAGACAAATAGCTATGTTTCTAATGTAATTATTATACTATGTATATTAAAATAACCAATTGTGGAATTAGGTATAAATAATAAGCATAGTGATAAAACATAATTTCGGTGGGTAATCAGGTCTATTAGCCATATATTTTATATTGTTCATAAAACTTTAATAGTTTTGAAAAACAAAGATAATAAAATCAATAGTCATTTGGCAGAATATATTAATGTGCAGTGAGAATTGACAATTAGGCCTAATAATCTTAACAATGGATCATCGAGACATACCTTGCGAGAAATGGCGTTCAACTTGTTCCAAAGGAAAAATACAATTTATAGAGCCTCGTGCTGATAACATGTTGTAAAATAAATTTGTGTACTAAAATTAAAAAGCAACAAAAGGCACAAAGAGAGAGAGAGGGGCAGAGAGGAACTAAGTATAGTACTTTATTTCTAGTTTTTTTTTTTTTAGCTATCTATTTCATTGACTACATAGGACTATTTATAAGATGTAGTTACATGGAGGGAAAAGTTTTCTACAGTGCAAGTGGCCCCACATGGGCATCCACTTGTTTATTCACAACAGTCAACTTTTATTAAGTGATTTTTCGGGGAGAATGTACTCAAAGCCAAAGGTTGTTGTTGTGCCAACAATTTAACAAAGTTTATCATTCAAAGCTAACAATCAAATGTTTGAAGAAATATTAGCTGAATTAAATTCTAAAGAAGAGCAAATAATTTTATACGAAAAATAAAATAGAGACAATCTATTATGATTAAAGTACAAGAATAATAGGTAAAATATAGCCTTAATTTGCAATTAAGCTCCTTCTTGTGTCAATCTAGTTATCCTTTAATTCTCGTTCTTAGTTAGGGTTTCAATTTTCATTTCAATATTGTATCAATTGATACCAGAGCTGCATATAGATTTGATCCCATAAATCTAGTCTTGGGTTTGACAAAAACAATCACAAATAAAAATAATCTATTTAGATTCCTTTTTTGTTTATTGTTTGACACTAGATTTGCATTCCCTAAGTTGTCGAATTTAGATGCCGTATGAGAGAAATATGATCATTTTAGTGTCCAAAAGGATTACTGGTGCATTGCGGGTTCGAAAAGGGGCCCGCACCTACGACCCCGTAGGTGCAAAAAATAGGTCCACAAGTTCGAAGACATTGTCGGTGCAAAGTGGTGGCCAGAGGTGCAAAGGGTCGTAGTGGTTAAAAACTCAGACTTCGTTTCTGTCATTCAAAATCATTTTATGTGATTTTCAGACTAGAATTTGAGTGATTTTTGCGGCATTCTTCTTGTTTCAATTAGAGGAGGGGGAGGGGGGTTTAAGTATACGGGCTCAACTTTTGTATTTCAACATGATTACACTCGTTCATTAGTGATTTAATTCGTGCTTTAATTGGGGATTTGAGGGGTTAAACTTAAGAAAGTGAAATTTATGGATCGGGAGGTCGATTGAAATTATTTTAGGATGGAATTTCATATGTTAGCTACCTATGGAATGGATAACCCGATTATGAAAGCAATTTTGCAGTTTTGACCCGGGGGACTCCTGGTTGATTTTTTGGTTGACTTGTTAGTTCGAGTTATTTCATATGGTACGATTTTTCAGTTCAATATGGGTATTGTTGGACGTGTTGACCCTCGTTTAGTACCATTTTGATTAGAGTCCATGTCCAAATTACACATTTAAAATAGATGTAAAGCGGTCGTTGGTCAAATATAGAACCCAACGAGGTTCGGGTCGAATCCCAGAGATAATACAATGAAGAAATGTACTTGTTAAGTGTAACACTCGACTATTAATCTATATTTCTAGGGAAAGGGGGTATAAATATTGTTTGGCTTCTAAGTTGTTGCACTAATTGCTAGAGAAATATTGTGGAAACTTTAATTAATTGATAGAAGGACTAAGGTTGTGGTCCCAAATTGAAAGTAATGCAAATGAGTATCGATTCAACTCACTTATATGTCTAGATGTAATAAATAATGGGTTTCTTTGAGTTTACCAAAAGTTTCCCTTTACATATAAACAGAGTTTGAATATAAAATCCTAATCACATAACTAACACATTTTGGTCCCACAGCCTTAACTAATGGGATTATTGTCATGACCCAACTCGTGGGATCGAGCGGGCACCTACACTAATACCCCTAGTGGGCGAACCTTTTCCTCATTTAACAACTAATTCAAACATAAGAAAGTAAATAACAGGATAAAGTAGTCTCAAATCATAAATAACTAAACATGCAGAATACTAATACAAATCCCTAGAATCTGGTCTGAATAGTACAAGAGCTACTAGTACATAAGTTTGGAAATACAAGTCTGAAATACTGGAATTGTCTCAGAATAGGAAATAAGACAAGTAATAGAGAGGAGTTTCCGGGCAGTGGGATCTATCAAAAGCTCAACCTGGACACTCTATATGTTGAGCCTCGAGATCACTCACGAGGTACGGAGATGGAACCTGCTACAAACTCTGCACTCTGAAAAAGAGTACAACAAGGTAGTACCAGTACAAACACTATGTACCTATCGGTATCATAGGCTGACAACAATTAGATCACACTATATATATATATATATATATATATATATATATATATATATATATATATATATATATATATATATATATATATATATATATAAGAAAGAAACTGAAAGGTAGGCATGCTAGCAATCAAGTACAAATCACAACACCATCAAAGATTAGAACATTACACGTGATATAAATGCCATAGCAGAATCAATGATATAGATGGATGAAGTAGATGAGTGCACATGCAATGCAATAAGATGCACTGGCCAACTGTCTATCTCCGTACACACATGCTATAGACGGATATCCTCCACGTCTTGATAGTCATGACCCATGGGGGACCCGCGAAGTCCATGTACTAGTCACTCTGCACACAGCCAAGACATGACTTCCATAACAAACCTGCTCATAAACTGCTGCTCCGGTCACAATCTCGGATGTCTCCTTTCTCACTTATCATCATCAATACCAAATCACAGTTCATATCAATGTATCATGCCATGCATAATATCAATATCAAGTGAAAATCGTAGTCAAAATCTCATTCTTGTCTCTGCATGAGCACATATCACAATACCAATCCTAAATCATTGTTCTTTCCTTTATCGATGATAAGTGACAAGATAAGTAAGAGATGAATACATTAGAAACACAACATAGTAGATGGGAAACAAACCCATCCCCTCACACGTGACAACAAGCCAAATCATAATTAAACAAGGCGACAAGCCCACAAAGTAATTCACAATACCAACCTAAGAGTATCCATCCCAACTTCATACCCGAAGGCTTAACATGATTTATTCGTCAATCACTAACTTCTATTTATGTTTCGCTAATCGAAGTCTAACCTGAAGGTTAATTGAAACCTACCTCGATGCTGAGCTGGTGCCATGAACCATCAAATGTGAGCCTTACCTTTTCGAAGAGCCTCCGAATACTCAAATTCTAGTCATTATTGAAATCTAAGTTAGCCGGGGATTAACGATACCCATATTGCTATCTATTTGTTCGAATCGAAAATCAACTATAGAAATAGAGAAATCGGACCCACAAGGGCCAAACGAGTATTTCAAGAGTGGAATTGGTAACCCAACATTCTAGAAGTTAAATTACAGTCTTCAATTGCTAATTAAGCTCAATTATTGATCAATTACATCATTCAAATGGAAACCCCCAATTTAGACATGAAGCCTAGTTTTTCCATAGTCAAATCATTAACCCAAATTAGATATTCAAGCTTATTAATATTAATTAACGAAATTCCATGCTTAGATTAGCAAGTCTCATCAATTTAACTCACATTCATAGCTTAAAATTCAATTAACAAACTTAAGGTTACGACTCATCTTCTCCAACTAGCTTTTCTAGATTCCACCAAAGATTCCAAGCTTAGGAAGGTAAATAAACAGGAACAAGGTGAAGGGGACTTACCCCAAGATGAATCAACTCTTGATACACTTCAAATCGCCCTTGAGTCACTTGGAAAATTAATTTTGGGAATGGGAAAAGAATGGTTCGAATTAGGATATTTAATGATTCTGGTTCAGTGATTCTCGCTCCAGCGGAAGAGGGTCCGCCCCCGCGATCTTGCCTCGGCGGAGGACCATTTGCAGAGGCGGATCTCATTAATGTGATAGGCATTCACGCCTGTAGACCAAGACTCGCTGAGGTTGATTCGCTGGGGTGCAACAGGTTTGCTATGGCGAGAAACCAGAACCAGCAAAATTATGTTTTTTCACCAAGTTTCATCCCAAATCCCGACATCAATCCGAGACCTCCCAGATACAAAATGAATATGCACAGATACGTAAAAAAATGATATGAACTCACTTGTGGCCTCAGAATTTCCAACTGTGGTCTATTTGACTCGGTCAACCCCCAACGATCAAAGATTAACTTTCCAGTCATTAGTACAAAACACTCCCAAATGCCTCGGGAACCGAACTGAATATCCCACCAAGTCATAATCGACACTCCGGACCTCACAAAACCAACGGGTTCCCGAAAAAGGTCTGTTTATCCAAAATTCAACTATTGGTCAAAGGTTGTTCACTTTAAGGCTCTAATTCACATAAGTCACAATAAAATTAACCCGCTTACCTCGGGAACCGTGTCGCCCATCTTCGCGGGTCAAAATTATACTAATAGGGCTCGAAAAAGGGCCAAGGAGGGTAAATAGTCATATTCATTAAAGTAAAAACAAGAATGATAAAGTATTCATGGTGCTTACAAAGGTAGTTGGAAAAGATGACAAAAAGAGGAATCTCTATTAAAAGCTTCGCCAACAATAACTTTGTCTTGAATGCTAAGAATAAGAACTAAAAATTGGAATATTGAATAATGAGCTCAAATCCCTAGACAAAGTATTTATAGTCAAAGCACAAAAAGTACAAAAAAAAGCCGAAAATAACAAGTTGTTGACCCAAATGCGGTCTTATCTTGAGTATGCAGTCGCATATTGAATGCATTCCAAAACCCTAGATCTTGAATCATCTCTTCAATGGTTGATGCGACCCTGTTTGCGACATCGTATTTCCCATTGCGGTCTCATTCTCCGTAAGACGCTGTGTTTTTTACGATTTTGGGTTGCTTACTGTTTTACCTAAGCTTTGAGTATGTGGCCACATTTAGTGTTTTTGATGCCACATTTGTGTTGCATTTTGACCTGATGCGACCGACTTGACGTCGCATTTGCACTTTGCGGCATCACATCTGATGCCACATTTACGGAATTTCTGGCCCTGTTTCTGCTCTTTTGTTCTCTTTTGGTCCTTCAACTCCCAAAAACCTAAAAACGTGATAAAACACAATAAAAAAGGAGAATAATACTTAAAATACTCCTAAATAGTATAAGGAGGGGATGTAAATAGTCAAAAATCCATGAGTTATCAACACCCCCAACTTAACCTTTTGCTTGTCTTCAAGAAAACAACACAAAATTATTACCTAAACACACGACTCAATGACTACCAAAAGGGATGAATATAGCTCTTGGTTGGTACCAATATTTAGAATACGTGCATGTGACTTCTTTCCACTTGATACCCTCTTTCCATTACAATGGCTTAACTTTCGATTAAGTGACATTCACACACTTCATTATGTGACTTGAAATTGCTATTTCCTTGCTCGTGATCTTTTGACTTGCTTAAGAAGTGTCAATGTCAACCATTTATCACAACACATGTGCCCTCACAAGAAAGAAAGTCTTAAACACACAATATGCACAAAAGTTGACAACGGACGTATGATAATCACTCACACTCAACAAAGAATCTCAAGTGCCACAAACATCAAGCCATAAGCTTGCCTTTACTTTCCTTCAATCACTAGCTAAAAAATGTTTAGTTGGAAATCGCGAAGGACTTTTTCAGTTGTAATGTAGTCTTAGGGACGGATAAAATGACATGTGTGTATAAAGTGACTACACCCTCCTTGAACTCTACACACAATTTCATTAAGGACATTTCCTTGGTTCCTCTTTATTTCCAACCCATTTTTAAAATTTTCATTGTAGCTCCTTTTTATTACCTCCCTTTTATTATCCTTCTCTTCTGTATGTATGTATGTATGTGTATATATGTGTGTATATATATATATATATATATATATATATATATATATATATATATATATATATATATATATATATATATATATATACATAAATATATTGACTTCTTTAAATAGATATTGACTTATTTTAATAGGCATTTATGCACAACTACAATACAATCTTTTACCTTAACTCGAATGGCACCCCACCCCCAACTTGGTCTTTTGACCTAAGTTGAGATTTAAAGTTCAAAGACGGACGGGTTCAAAAGAGAATATTGTCAAAAAGTGTTGTTAGCTTTGCACGACCTACATATCTGCCCCACATATACTTATTTTTCACCTATGGATAGAACACGTTAGTTAACCCATTCTACGTACCTGTTTGAAAAATAAAAACAAACATGAAGGTAAATGACACAATATTTTTAAGTGGAAACCACCCGGATCAAAAGGTGATAAAAACTACGACTCGCAGACCTGTAGGATTTCCTCAACAACTTCACTACAATAATGAGCCACCTGCAAGTTACAATGAAAACCTTTGTAACCTAACTTCTAAACTCAACCTTGCTACCTAGCCTCTGACTAGAAAGCTATCTCCAAGTGGTAAACTTCCGAATTGGAGCTACAATATTTTGTATCTACTTTTTATGCTTCTTAATAAGTGGATAAAAATACAACTCGATAGAACAAACCTAATACAAGATATCTAGACTTTTGAACTGGAGAACATTATACAGTAAAATAGTTCCTTCAATCCTTCTTCTTGCACTAGGGACACAACCCTGGATTCTTGAATATGCTGGATATATCTCTTGATAGCCCAATATTTTGAATTTTCTCTTTGTGGCTGCGCAAACTTATTCTTGGAAAGACCTGGGCATTTATAACATTGATGCTCTGCAGGTCAGCAAATACAAAATCATTTTGCTAGTCGGTCAATGGCACGCACTTAGGGTTTGTGGAGAATTTAGATTCTTTCCTTGTTTAGTCCGCTTCTAATACATGTAGAAGGATTACTAATCCCTATAAATATGGCAAAGAATATTTCATACTTGACCGCCAAGTTCTTTCCATAATTATGCAAATCTTAGTTGTTATTGGACTTGCCCTGGAACATGTTCACAAACCTGCTTCATCCACCTAGTTCATCTGCCTCTGAATCTCTACATTGTCTGAGATAGAACATGTTCATATGCTTGTTCCACCAATCTCTTTCATTATTCATCTGCTGTTGAACTACTTCTGAGATATTGGCTGGAACATACTGACAGACCTGTCTCATATATCTGTATAGCTTTGTGTCTGCAACTAGTCAATTTCCTATGATCACTTTAAGCTGTTCTTCATGTAATGTCTTTGCTTTTAGGTCATTCATGTACTGCACCTGATGACCTATGCTCATTCCTCCCTAGCATCTGATGACTCTCTGATATAGAACATGTTTTGCACACTTATTCTATTTCTTCAAAGAACTGCTCCTCCCCTTGAGTCATCTACTCTCCTTTTTGCTGCCTGCTTTGTTCAGTTATTCTATTCATATATCATTCATGCTATACACTGAACATCTCTGTGGGCTGGGTAATCTTCTTCACCTCTTTGATTGTGCTTGTCTGTATCTGATGGAACATGTTTGTGGACCTGATTGATGTGCATTGCTTGTAACTGTCTTTTGTGATCGATCAAGTCTTTGTGCTAGTACCATGCACATCACGTTCTTGCTTATTTAGACATTGCACAGTGTTTGGAACTTTTGCTTCAATCAACCATAGGTCTAGCTCTGTTTGGAACATGTTTTGCATAATTCATGGTATCATGGTCAATCATTGTTCATCTTTTGTCAATCATCAAAACTCATATATGCATTTGTCTAGCTAATGCCAATAAGGTTTATCGCTTGTAATGTGGTTATAAAAGAAAGGGGTAGCCAGTGATAATATTGATGTCTTAGAGGTTCTATTTGAAAACATCCAAAGATTGCCTAAGGTCACTTATCCAACCAATCACAATTAAGACTAGCATTGATAGAAAAACCGGGCAAGTTCTAGTTGATACAAGCAAGCACAAGAGTTATTTACACTAAACTCACCACACATGGCACATGCATTATTAAAAAAGGATTAATTTACTTCTAAGACACGATCAAAATTCTTACATGCATCAAAATAGTATTTATAAGTCACAAATTAAGCCACATGTTGTCACATAGTCATTCTTTCATTTAAACAATTTTTTTTGGAAGGGTGTACTTGATTCACATTCACATAAAAGAGACTAACTATATTGGTACCAAACAAGTCATGATTTCACCCTGACCCTACAAGGCTTAATTTTCGTAAGAAAGTGTCCAACATCTATCACTGAGACAAGCTGAGTAAAAACTATCTAAAAATATCGGGTTCAAAAGACCATTAGTATCCTTGGGAAAAGAGCCCCAGCTAAGAAATGCCAAGGATATAGCTAATACCATAAAACATGGGCGAACAACACAAAACAATCAATTTACAACAACATTCATACCAATCCCATCCCACAAGGCACATAGAATCCCCAACCCCAACTAAAAGCCGTTCATTGTCCCCAGCATATTAAAAAAATGAACAAAGAGGTGAGAACTCCCTGAGATGAAGTAAACATCACCGTGAGTCGCTTATGAAGGAGATAGACCAGGCTCAGTGGGTGGAATGGGTGTCCCGGTGGTAAGAACTTCAAGAGGCGAAGGGAACTCTAAAATAGGGATCTCGAGTACATCATCCTGCCAAGTCTGGGCGGTGTCCACGCCAACATCCTGTGAGATTGGAGTCTGAGTTTAAAAGGAGATAGCACCATTGGTCGTTGGAGGAAGGGCATCAGTAACTTTCATTTTTTTACTCATTTGGTCAATCATGGTGTGATATTGAGCCTTCTAAATATCTCGCTCATGCTCCTTCTCATTATGGGAAACTGGTGGCTGTGATCGAAACGAGGTTGCAATACCCCCCTAAAGTAGCTCATCCTCCATGTGGGGAAGATCTACAAAGTCATCAAGTGTCTCATAGTCATCATCACCAACACCCGACATATCACCTCCTTCTTTTTTCGCATCTTTTATTGGGTCAACCCTCTTCATAGTACCCTCTGAGAGCTCTCTGCAGTCGTTACGGGTTCTTTGCCCGCAAAATGTCCCATATCAGCCTCAGTGGTCATAGCTCAAACAAAGGGGTGTGGAAGCAAAAGAAATCAGCCATGAGCTGTACTAGATCATTATTGACTCCTATCAAGTGTCCATCCTCGCCCCTCAATCTTCTCCACCATTTCATCCAATGCAGTGACCCTCTCCCTCAATTCTTTGTTGGATTCTGCTTAATCAATTCTGGGATGGTCTTGATGAATAGAAACCTTGGATTCCATAGCAGCCAAAGTGTGCGCCATCGCCCAAAAGTCTGCTACTGATGGAGTCCGTGATCCCCGAGAAGGTGCTGTGGCAATGGTAAGAGGAGCACCACTAAGAGTGGGACCTGTAGAGGTGCTAGTGGAAGCTGCCTCTAAGGAAACTCTGGATGATGTGGGAATGTCAGAGGTGAAAGACCATGCCAAGCTTTCAAACCCGTATAACAGAATGAATGCAACTATTTCAGAGGGTATATTTAGATTCTCAAAAGCAGACGCTACGCTCTTAGTCCTAAAGAACCAAACACTCCCTCTTGGAGGGCCCCACAAGTAGGCTGTTTTGCCCGGAACGAAGTCTGAGATAGCTATAACCGTGTATATATAGAAATATATCTTCGACGCTGTCATTTCGAAAGATTTTTTATTTATTTTAAATTGTAGAAATATAACTTGTTCCTCTTGTTGCTAATATTACTATATCTTTTTTATTTCATTTCTAAAAAAAATCTAAGGAGTGAAAAGCTATGTGAAGTAAAAGACCACGGCTTGACGTTTATCTCTCTTCTTCTTCTTTTTCGGGTTTTCTTCATCCTCCAGCTTTAGAATATCAACTGTACCACTAGGTGTGCAATCTCTGTCCACCGACAATAAGCTAGAATCTTCACCTTTCATCATACTGTGATGATCAAGTAGGGAATGGTAAGGACCTTGTAGTATGCCATGATCTATCGATGATATAGTAATACATGATTCTCCCGACATTTAACGGTAGTCCGACCATGATAGATGCAATAAGAACAACCTTGGGAAGGCCTACCAATGTCTAATTTTGTGAAGGACAGAATCGACTACTAATGAAGGACAACCAAAACTTAGCTTCAATATTGAAAGTGGCTTTCTTAATTTGCATACTTAGCTGGATCCAATATGGAGTAATGCCCAAAACAATAATAAACTCAGCAACCCACAGTCGCTGATTTTCAATATTGTCATTTCAGATCTTTATCTCTAACTCATGATGTGGTGATCCATGATTGCCGAAATAGTGGTGGTTGATTCCCTCATGATACAAGGGGACCGCCACACCTTGAACCATAGCACCTAGAACTCCCTCACAAGGGTGGGAACAAACACACCTGGTGGCTTTGTGAATACTATCCAATTCCTTTGTCTTAACTGCTCAAGAATGCAGAGGAAGCCTCTCATGCTTATCTTCTTCTCGAAGTTGAAGGTGTGCTTTTGGACATATCTCTCCTTAACCCCTTCATCCTTGAACTTAAGAGCATCTTCATACATGATTTTGTTCTTCATTTCCTCTATAAGGAGCTGAGCAGTGGTATCACCCTCTTTCGGAGCCGGATTTGAGGGTTGTGGCTCAAAAGGAGTTAGTGTTTGACCTTCCACATGAGTCCATTCTTTATTCCTGTGCTCTTCAGACTGAGTAGGGGTCTTTCTCTTTTTCCCTGCTTTCCATCTTCCCCTGGATGTGTCTTTCTTTATGATTGATTTTCCACGAACCATTTTGCACAAGAATCCCCCATCAATTTTGTGGAATAAAAAATGAAATGCAAAATCTTTTTGTTATTTTGTTGTTTAAAGGAAATCAAAGGAAACAATCAACTACACAAATAAGTAGCAAAGTTGGATCAAAAAATGCATAAGTGTAGCAGTGGTGAGAATGCGGCGCCTCATTTGATGTAATGCGGTTGCATTTACCTAATGCGGCTCCGCATATGCGAGATGCGATGTCGCATATTTGTCTCATAAAGAACAATTTTTATCCAACACTGCCTTACTTGGGAGTGGAGTATGCGAGGCAAAATGCAATCGCATCTTGAAGATACGACCTCATATTTCGTCCGCATACTTATGCATTTTGGCTTCTTC
The DNA here is from genome assembly GCF_019175385.1 of Lycium barbarum. Lineage (NCBI taxonomy): Eukaryota > Viridiplantae > Streptophyta > Magnoliopsida > Solanales > Solanaceae > Lycium > Lycium barbarum. Next base: position 97,686,585 of record NC_083343.1, on the reverse strand, counting down.
GCTGCCTGGGTGAACAGGGGAAATGCGACGCATATGCGGTCGCATATTAAGTATGCGCTATCGCATATGCATGATCTTCCCCAAACTTCATTTCTAAGGAAAACTGAATCAACAAAAATCCAAACCCATTCCAACCAATTTTAGACCTTATTTTCATCAATAATGTGAATGAGAATCAACAACAAGGATCTAAAATCTGGATTCGTGCCACAAATTACTCCACCCACATCCCCCATTCCTAGGGCATCACTATATGGAAATTTTATACACAATATTGGTTCTACCCTTATAATAAACACCATACGTGGCCCTTAAGGTTTCTACTACATGCTCAATCGGTAAATAACTATCATAATCGGAGAGATTTAGATGAAATAATGAACATACTTATTGGATGACCGAAAACCTAGGGTTTGCAAGATATCTTTTGATTTGCAGGACACAAGAGTGTTATTGAAATGCGGTGCCTCTTACCTCTCACATCTACAACATTTTTAACTTCCTCACGGGTTAATTTATGGGATGTAAATGCGACGACAAACTTGACCGCGTTTGATCATATGAGTTCACATTTACGTCGCATACTATGAATTTCTGCCAATCTCACTGATGTAATCTCCCAACCTTTGTTCCATCAACGTTTTTCTGCAACCTTGGTTCCTACACACTTAAACAAACTTTAAAAATACAAAAGAACAGCAAAACACTTGGGTTGCCTCCCAAGAAGTGCTTAATTTAACATTGTGACACAACATTTTTACAATTTTTATGGGATGTTGAGGTAGATCACCTCGATTATCTTTGCTTCATCGGGTAAGCCAAAGTGATGCTTCACCCTTTGCTCATTCACTTTTATCTGGTTGCCATTTGGGCACACAATTTCAATTGTACCATGGGGGAACACGTGCGTGACTTCAAACGGCCCGTACCACTTTGACTTCAACTTTTCTGGAAACAACCGGAGTATTGAGTTGAACACCAAGACCCAATCCCCAAGGCTAAACTCTCTTTTCAAGATTTTCTTATAGTGGAAATGCTTCATGCGGGCCTTGTAGGGTGACGAGCTTTCATAAGAACGGGGTTGGAATTCATCCAACTCATTAAATTACTCCATACTTAAATGAGAGACATCATTCCAATCAAGATTCAATTTTTTCAAGGTGCACATTGCCTTATGCTCAAGTTCTATGGGGAGATGACAAGCTTAACCAAACACCAACTGACAGGGACATGCCAATTGGTGTTTTATAAGTAGTTTGGTAAGCTTAAAGTGCAATATCCAACTTTCTCGCCTAATAGGTCCTATTGGCATTCACCATTTAGAAAGGATGCTCTTGATCTCCCTATTTGACACTTCGACTTATCCACTCGTTTGGGGATGATAGGGTGTAGCAACCTTGTGTTTTACTTCATATTTTTCAAGAAGAGTCCCAAACAATCGGTTACAAAAAATGAGAACCCCTGTTGCTAATGATTGCCTGTGGAGTTCAAAACCTTGAGAAGATATTCTTTTTTAAGAACACAGTGGCACTCCTTCCTTCAATTTTGGAATCGCAACGGCCTCCTCCCACTTGGATACATAGTAAACCGCAACAAGAATGTATTTTTTATAGTCAACCCCAACAAGAATGTATTTGTTGTTGTAAGAACTCACGAACGGGCCCATGAAGTCAATACCCCAAACATCAAATAGTTCCATCTAAAAAATTGGTGTCATAGGTAGCTCATGCTTCCTTGGAATGACCCCATGCCTTTGACATTGATAACAAGCTTTCACAAAGTCATGGGCATCTTGATAAATTATCGTCCAATAAAAACTACTTTGAAGGATTTTCGCCGTCGTCCTCGAGCTACTATGATGGCCACCAACGGGTGAAGAATGACAAGTTTCAATGATAGGCATCATCTCAACTTCATGAATGCACCACCTTGTGATGTTGTCGACACAAACCTAAAAAGGATATGGCTCATCCCAATAGAACTTCTGGACATCATTCAAGAACTTTTTCTTTTGATGAAAGTTTAAATCTTCCGGTGATAATTAACAATATCGCCGTACCATGGCACCAAATCTTATGAAGTTGTGAACACTTGCGAATTCGGAAAACATTCATTGACTTCAAGCTCATCGATTGGCCTACCCTCTTGTTCAAGTCGTGACAAATGATCCACCGCTTGATTCTCACACCCCTTTCAATCTTTGACTTTAAAGTCAAATTCTTGCAAGAGAAGTGCCCAACATATTAACCTTGGCTCAGCATCTTTCTTCGCCATCAGCTATTAAGGAGCCATATGATCGGTGTGGATTCTGACATGTGTCCCCAGCAAATAAGATTAAAGCTTCTCAAATGAGTACACAATTGCCAGCAACTTTTGTTCGGTGACGGTGTAATTCTTTTAAGCTCCATTAAGAGTCTTTCTTGCATAATAGATGGGTGAAAATTTTTCTCACACCTTTTCCTAAGAACAGCCCCATAGCAAAATTACTTGCATCACACATAAGTTTGAATGGTTTTGACCAATTCGGAGCAATAATAATCGGAGCCGAGGGAGCTTTTCTATCAAACACTCAAATTCCTTGAGGCATGCATTATCAAACACAAACTTGGACTCTTTTTCTAGCAACTTGCACAAAGGATTTTCTACTTTGGAGAAGTCTTTCATGAACCTTATGTAAAACCCGACCCAAGAAGCTTCGGACACCCTTTACGGTAATAGGAGAAAAAAGCTTTGAGATGACTTCAATTTTTGCCTTGTCGACCTCTATCCCTTTTTCTGAAATCTTGTGAATAGGCGCAATTCCCTCCTTCACCATGAAGTGACATTTCTCCCAATTGAGAACCAAAATTGATTCTTCACACCCCTTCAAGAATTGGGCTAGATTTTCCAAGCAATGATCAAACGAGTTTCCAACCACTGAAGAAGTCATCCATGAATATTTCAATAGATTCCTATACTGTCAAGACCCGACCGGAGGGAGATGACGGGCACCCGAAGCTAACCCACCGGTCACCTCTTATCATACTTTCACAACCATAACTAGGTGAGCCACGTGGCTAACTCGCAATTCCTATGCATTAATAATACAATCTTACCGGGCAAAAACACTTTTATATTAACATCATCAACTATGCCCATCTACATATACACAAGCCGACGAGGCTAACAAAATGATATACAAAATATGAGCCGACAAGGCTAAGAGACATCTAGCTATACACAACTGTCTACGAGCATTTACAAAGAGTATGTAAGATCATATAGATGGGACAGGTCCTCGCCACGCCCATATATACACAAAAAAATAGTACCAACAGTTGCAGCTCTGAATCAAGTGGAGCTCCTCTAAGCAGTCTCCGAATAAGCAGCCTAAGTATCAAGTCTATCTCCCTGTCCACATACGGGCATGACGCAGCATCCACAAACAAAAAGGAAGTCAGTACGAATAATGTACTGAGTATGTAAGACATAATCAATAACATAATAGAAGCATGAATGATAACATAAAAAATAAGAGTCATGGGATGGTCGACCCATTTATACCTCTAGCGACGTTCATCACATTTACTTACCCTTTTTCTAATGGGAACCTTCCCTTACATACACTTACATTTATAGTAGTACCATACCCGACCATAGAGGTTTGGTGTCACATATACTCGGCCATGACAAGGCTCGTTTTTGTACATACATGGACCGACAGAGGCTAAGTGTTATCCATACCCAACTGCAGTGGTGCATGATACACTCAAATTACACCTATTAATGGTATAAAACGGACGTTGTCAAATATAGTAACCCAAAAAGGTTGGGGTCGAATCCCACAGGGAATAGGGTGTGAAAAGGTTACTAAACTCGTAGATGCTAAGTTCTAGGTCTAATGTCTTAATCCGATGATTTTGGTAAAATTTGGTTGTTCTATAACTAATTGCTAAACTATTGTTTTGGTGGTAATTTAGGGTAAAAGAAACTAAGGTTGTGTCCCCGTTAGATAGAGTGTATGATCATGGGTATTGATCTTGAAATACTTGTAATGGATCATTATGTGAATGCACTTAATCTCTATGCGAATCTCTATTATTTTCCAATAGATAAAGATTATATCTTTCTATGATTTTCCCAAATATAAGAAAGTGATAATGAAGAACGATTAATCATGCCAAGTAAATTCTTCTTATTCCTAAGTGAATTTATTAAACAAAGTTTAAAGGTTTGAGTTCTTGTTAATTATTCTTACCAACCCTAATTATTTTCCCAAATAAATTAGGGCTTATGGCTTTAATCAATGTTTGCAACCATTAATTATGAATGAAGAATGAAGAATAACTAAACCATAATAATCGATTAATTGTATATCAATCACAAACCCAATCCCAAAACACCCATCATTGGGTTCACAACCCTAGTAAGGGAATTTAGCTACTCATGACAAAGAACAAGAAATAAGAAATTGAAGAATTCATAATTGCTTACTTTGGAATGAAAAAAGGAATTGGTAATACTTGAATTGATGTTTGGATCTTCAAAAACTAGAGAGAATTTAATGTTCTAAGTCAAGAGACAAAAATATAATAATTGATGTCTATTAAAAACCCTACAATGACTATTTATAGGTTTTGGAAATACAAAAGTTACAGATTTGAACTTTGGTCCCGTCATGGCGAAATACGGTCCGTAAATCACTTTACGGGCCATAAATCACTTTACGGGCCGTAAAAATGGTTTACGCCGAAGTTAGCTTCTCAGTTGTGTGCAACTTTCTCTTTTTAAATACGAACCGTAAAGTGGTTTACGGTCCGTAAACTGCATGGTCGTATTTCAACATCCAACACTTCGACTTTCTGCCAGATGCTCAACTGGTTAAATACGTGATGGAATACGGACCGTAAACTGAAATACGGCCCGTAAACCTAGCTCGTAAACCACCATCTTCTCAGCTTGTCTTTCTGGTTCTGTTATCCGTTAACACGACCATGGAATACGGCCCGTATTGTAGAATACGGCCCGTAAAATTCATTTACGACCTGGTTCTGCACTTCAACTGTGATTGTGCCGAATCTGTTCCTTTACCTGAAAAACACTAAAAACCACGTAAAATCACATAGGCTTGCTTAAAAACAAGTAAAACTTATAGTAAAAAAACATCGATTGTGGCGTAAAATCACGCCACATCAACACCCCCAACTTAAAGTATTTGCTTGTCCTCAAGCAGGCCATACCACACAACGACTCAATCTAACACTTAGATATCATAGAATAACAATGTCTATATCAATTTTGACTTGGAACTTCTGGCATGCATGTTTTCCTTTCTACTGACCACCCCAACTGTCTATTGTAAAGCAATATACACAACTTAAGAACGTTATGACCAACCATGAAGCTTCAATACATGACATTACATTATCGAACATGCTAATATGTACACAAACGCTACTTTTGGCAGTCACTTTATTTTGTTCAATTCTCATCCTTATGCCCTCACATAGACCAAAGAATGTCCCAACACACATATACAACAAGAATGGGACGAAGATGAAAGAGAAGTGAAAACACTCGACACTCACAAAGAGTTCATATCTACACATGCAAATACCATAGGCTTGCCCTTATTTTCTATGTTCTCATCCTAGGTTCGTTCGGTTGTGATCACATTAGAACTTGTTTCGGCTTGTAATGTAGGCTTAGGGACGGGTAGGATACTTTTTTGGGTATTAGTGACTCACCCTCCTTGACACTACGACATCTCTTTACCTTGATTCGCCTATTTTCTTTCCAACCCCTTTATTTTCTTTCACGTTTTCGACCTCGATGTTGTTTTATTCCTATCCAACTAGCAATTCTTTTTGTGTTTCAATTTTCTAATGATTTTTTTATTAGTATCAACTACCACATCGACTCTCTATTAGCAAATTCCACCACCCCCAACCTTTGTTCTCAACATCTGCTTCACATTTAATTTACTCCAACTTAGGCGCTTTGCCTTGTCTATCTAGTAGCATCAAGGAGGGAACGGGTGCGAAGATGGGTAAATTTCACAACGGGTGAGGTTTCATTCGGCTAACCAAGAAAAAGGTCAAAAAGGCTCAAAAAGGGACACTAGTGATATTTTCAGCTTTTGGAGAGGCTTATTTAGGCACAGTCACTTATTTACACAAAGAAAGCCTAAGATCATTTCACAACCAAACTAACTTTTGCATTTCAAACAAGACTAACCAGGCAAGTTCTAGATTATACATGCGTAAACAGAATTAGACTAACAACTCACACACACATCGGCATAAAGACAATCATGTTTACACTTTTGACCTCCTAAGTAGTCGTTCATCACACACAACACCCCAATAATCACAATGTCATATAAAGAATCAATCATGTCAAACAATAACTGTTCTAAGTATGCATTTTCAAAATTTCTGAGGGGTCCAAATTTTCAACAAACCACAACACATGCCATTAGTTATAAAGTAACACCAAATAAGTCAAAATTATTCTATTCAACCTAAGAAACATCCTAAACATGCCAGTTTAAACAAAATAAAACCCCCTTCAGGAAATGAACTCTGGCAAAGAAAAGCCGAGGGGGTTCCTAAACACATATTTACACTACTCTACTATCAATTAGTCCCACCCCCAACTAAAGAATCAAGCACTGTCTCAGTGCTTCAATTATAAGAATGAGGGAGCAAGAAAATGGTACCTTGATGTTGTGACTCATAGCTGGCCCGCTGCATCCGGTGGTTGACTTGAGGACTCTCCTGGTTGGCGCTGCGGCTCAACTAATGACTGAAAGATAGCCTGCTGCAGGTCCTTCTTTTCAGTCTTTTTTAATCTCATGGCCAACTCCTTCGGGTCCTCAGCTGACTCAAGGACCCTACTGATATAAAAAAAAAACCTAAAGCTTTATAAATGATGGGTTGCCTCCCACCAAGCGCTTGATTTAACGTCGCGGCACGACAGTTACCAATTTCGCCGCTTTTCTCGCCATTTGGAGCTTATGAATTGAGCACCCAACTTGGATTCAAGTTTGTGACCATGAGCAGCGGGGGGTGGTAAATAGATGACCACGCCAAGTAAAATATTTTTCATTTTACACTTCTTGGCTTTCAAGTGAGGAATGTCGTTCTGCCTTCTTGAATTTTCGAATTGCAAAATATAAGGCTTTTGAACTTCCTGAATTACGACATCCTCTTTTTCCCCCGGATTGGAGTCAACACCAACCAGATTTTTCAGAACAATGGTTGACTCCAATTTATTTTTTTCTTTGGCATTCCCAATAAGCTCATCTTCATGATTTATTCTTTCATCTCAAGCATTGGAGAGTTCATAATGATTTGCCCATGGAGGATTTTCTTCGTCTGTCATCAAACCAAGTTGGACACTAGTTTCCAAGTATTCTTCTAAGGCTTTTTGATTTTCGTTACCCTCACCTAGCAGGCACTCCATCATGAGTTTGAACTCACCAATTTGGCCATGCTTACAATAAAAATCACTACTAAACAAGTTTTGATGGAAAGATGCCATTTTTTTTTAAAAATAAAATAACACACAGAAAACAACTATACAAATATTTACAAGGTGTGATGGAATAAGCAAAACACTTCAATAAAGCAAACACTATTTAGTAATTTCAAAACCGTATTCCCCGGCAACGGCGCCAAAATTTGATACGCTCAAATTACACCTATTAATGGTATAAAACGGACGTTGTCAAATATAGTAACCCAACAAGGTTGGGGTCGAATCCCATAGGGAATAGGGTGTGAAAAGGTTACTAAACTCGTAGATGCTAAGTTCTAGGTCGAGAGACAAAAATATAATAACTGGTGTCTATTAAAAACCCTACAATGACTATTTATAGGTTTTGGAAATACAAAAGTTACAGATTTGCACTTTGGTCCCGTCATGGCGAAATACGGTCCGTAAATCACTTTGCGGACCGTAAAAATGGTTTACGCCCAAGTTAGCTTCTCCGTTGTGTGCAACTTTCTCTTTTGAAATACGGACCGTAAAGTGGTTTACGGTCCGTAAACTGCATGGTCGTATTTCAACATCTAACACTTCGACTTTCTGCCAGATGCTCAACTGGTTAAATACGTGATGGAATACGGACCGTAAACTGAAATACAGTCCATAAACCTAGCTCGTAAACCACCATCTTCTCAGCTTGACTTTCTGGTTCTGTTATCCGTTAACACGACCATGGAATACGGCCCGTATTGTAGAATACGGCCCATAAACTTCATTTACGACCTGGTTCTGCACTTCAACTGTGATTGTGCCGAATCTGTTCCTTTACCTGAAAAACACTAAAAACCACGTAAAAGCACATAGGCTTGCTTAAAAACAAGTAAAACTTATAGTAAAAAAGCATCGATTGTGGCGTAAAATCACGCCACATCAGTGCACGCGCAATAGATATCATATCCGGGCACATAAGCTCGTTGTTACATTCGTGCCATACATATATATGTACATATACATATAAACCTAGGGGTACCTACGTAGCGTCAACATCATCATCGTTAATATATTTTCCTCAGAGGATCAAGTGTCATAGGGTGAGATCAACGATATCATGAGAATATTAAGAACTATGGGATTTCGTGATTCTAGAAATGAAATCATCATGGAAGATATGATGGATTTCATATGAAGGTATACATCAATGGGATCATGCCTTAAGAAAGAAGGGTTAGCCTTACATACCTTTTTGTCTTCTAAATTATTTAACGTTCACTGCCAAATCTTATGAAATCTACAATTAAATGGATTCATACCATGGTTAAGTCTTAAAGGCACTCTCAAATCCAAACTAGAATAATTCATGAGCTAATGAAAGTTTGGCAGCATTTCGCCTATTTCATCGACTTCCACCATATCGCAAAGAAACTCCCAAACAACTATAATAACATCCACAATATCTTAATCAAGTAGTCCTATTCCATTAAGTCTCAAAATTCATTCCCATATTCAACTTGTATCAACAACTTCATACCAACCCTTTGTACAATTGTATACAACACTTTTTTGTCATCATTATTACCCTTCATAACGAGATTATACTCATAGCACTCTAACAATGAACTCCATTTTCTACCTCCTCCTTTCACCCAAGTTATTCAATGACTAAGCATGCTTAATAACATGAAATAGACATGAAAACTAACCTTTTATCTCACAAGAATGAGCTTTGGATCAAGTTACCAACTTGAGTGAAACCCTAATTTCAATTCCCAGGGAATTCTTGAATTCTACAAACCCTAATGAGTCTTCCAACACTCGAATATCTTGATTCTTGCTATTTGATCTTTGATTTTTCTTGAGTTTGAGTGGAATATGCTTGAGAAAAGTTAATGGAGCTTTTAAGAGTTTGGGGAAAGTGGGAAATGAAAAATAGAAACAAGGATCGTCTATATATAAAATGAGAAAAAAAAAAACTAACTGACCTGATTATACGGTCCGTATAAATGGACCGTATAATCCCACCATGGTTTCACCCATCTTTGGAATGGTTATACAGACCATTTATATGGGCCGTATAACTTATACGGTCCGTATAAGTGGTCGTACAACCCAAAAATTTCCTAAAATGTTCTCTAGTCGGTTCGTTCAACCTCCAATCCTTATGGAACCTTACTGATACTTATTAGACACTTTATTAACCATCTAAGAGGCCATATAGCTCCTACTAAAGACATTACCAAACAATTATTAGCTCAATTATTGTGAAAACCTTTTCAAACATGACTTGCATTTCACTTCCTTTGACGAACTTAATTCCACATATTCATATGACTTTAAAATCTTATGGTACGCTCTTAAAGCTATCAAATAATCTCCTTAATGTCATAAGGACTTCGTGTTCACTTAAAACTCGCACTAGTCCACTCACAATGCTACAACCCGAAATCTCAGAGATGTAACATTCTTCCCCCCTTAGAAACATTCATCCTCGAATGTTAGACTCTTAGGGATTCTACAAAAAATTTGCCAGAGTTTCCCCTGTAATATGGAACTACCATCCTGTCACAGCAACCCAAAATATATTGCCTCACAGGGCTACAACAACAATATCAACAACCATGGCCACACACGACCAAGAAAGCATCAAGGAATGCATTACATACTTGAGGACAATGGCGTCCCTGCTTGGGTCTCCTCTGGAGGTGGAAATAAATGTGGATACCTAAATTTCATGTCTTTTTCTGCTTCCCAGGTCATTTCCTCTCTATTATTATTTTTCCATCAGACTTTAATTGAAGCTACATCTTTGGTTCTGAGTCTCCGTACTTACCTATCTAGAATGGCAATGGGAACTTCTTCATAGGAAAGTTGCTCGGTGACTTGAACATTATCTACAGGTACAATTCTGGAAGGATCTCAATATACTTACGAAGCATTGATACATGGAAAACCGAATGGACTGACTCCAAATCCGAAGGTAGATCTAATTCATAAGCCACTTCGCCTACCTTGCGTACAATCTCATAAGGTCCAATGTACCGGGGAATAATCTTACCCCTTTTGCCAAACTTCATGACGCCCTTCATTGGCGACACCTTTAAGAATACCCAATGTTTCACTTGGAACTCTAAGTCTCGTCGACGATTATCTGCATAGGATTTCTGACGACTCTGTGCTGTTAATAATCGAACTTGTATAATCTTGACCTTTCTATAGCTTGCTGGAACAAGTCTGGACCTATCAATTTAGTTTCTCCCACTTCAAACCACCCAATTGGCGATTTGCACTTGCGCCCATATAAAGCTTCATACGGGGCCATTTGGATGCTAGAATGATAACTATTTTTATAAGCAAATTCAATAAGCGGTAAGTGATCATCCCAACTACCTCCAAAATACAACACACATGCCTGTAACATATCCTCCAGAGTTTGGATGGTACGCTCAGCTTGCCATCAGTCTGTGGATGAAAGGCTTTACTAAGACTCACCTGAGTCCCCAAACCTTCTTGAAAAGATTTCCAGAAATTGGCTGTAAACTGTGTCCCTCTATTGGAAATAATAGATACTGGAACACCATGAAGTCATACTATTTCTTTGACATAAAGCTTTGCATAATGTTCCACTACATATGTAGTTCGAACCGGTAAGAAATGAGCTGATTTCGTGAGTCTATCCACAATTACCCATATAGAATCATACTTTTATTGAGAACGAGGTAAGCCTCCAATGAAGTCCATATTAATCACTTCCCATTTCCAAGTTGGAATTTCCATAGCTTGCAACAATCCACCGGGTTTTTGATGTTCAATCTTCACCTGCTGGCAGTTAGGACATTGAGCCACGAATTTCTCTATGCCTTTCTTGATTCCATTCCACCGATATATAGATTTAAGATCATGATACATTTTCGTTTCCCTAAGGTGAATAGAATAGTGGGAACAATGGGCTTCTTTCAGAATCTGATGACGTAATCCTGCAACATCGGGAACACATAACCTGCCTCGACATCGGAGAACTCTATCTCCAGAAATCTCAAATTAAAGGATGACTTCTTCTTCTGAGGGGGTGTATTTCTATGGTGAACTAGTATAGGATCCTCATATTGATGCTCTTTCACTTCGACTACTAGCGACGAGACAACTGAATTCTGAAGGGTAGCTCCCATATTGCCCGAGTCCATTACCCAAACTCCTAGGCTAGCTAACTGCTAGAGCTCATGAGCTAATTCTCTTTTCTCTGGCTAAACATCACATAAGCTACCCATAGATCTATGACTAAGAGCATCAGCCACAACGTTCGCCTTTCCGAGATGATATAGGATGTTAACATCATAATCTTTCAATAACTCCAACCATCGCCTCTGCCATAAATTCAATTCTTTCTGCTCGAAAATATACTAAAGGCTCTTGTGATCCGTATAGATATCAACATGAACACCATACAAGTAGTATCTCCACATCTTCAATGCATGAATCACCGCAGCTAACTCGAGATCATGGGTTGGATAATTTTTCTCATGTTTCCACAATTGCCTTAAAGCATAAGAAATCACCTTACTATGTTGTATCAACACACACCCTAACCCAACGCCTGAAGCATCACAATAGAAAACATAGCCTTCCGATCCTTCTAGAAATGTCAGGACTAAGGCAGAAGTTAATCTATTATTTAACTATTGAAAACTGCGTTCACAAGCATCCGTCCATTGAAATTTAGCTGATTTCTGAGTTAGCTTCGTTAGTGGTCCAGAGATAGAAGAAAAACCCTCTACAAATCTCCTATAATAACCTGCCAAACCCAGAAAACTGTGAACCTTTATAGGTGTTGTAGGTCTTGGCCACATATTCGCAGCCTCAATCTTCTAGGTATCTACCTGAATACCATCGACTGAGATAATATGCCCCAAAAAGGTCATCGAATTCAACCAAAACTCACACTTTGAAAATTTTGCGAATAGCTTCCGAGCCTGAAGAACTCTAAGGACAGTACGCAAATGATCCGCATGTTCAGCCTCAAACCGAGAATATACCAGGATGTCATCAATGAATACAATCACAAACAAGTATAAGAAAGGTCTAAACACATTGTTCATCAAATCCATGAATACTGCCGGTGCATTGGTTAGCTCAAATGACATTACCCGGAACTCAAAATTACCATATCTTGTTCTGAAAGCCGTCTTAGGAATATCTTCCTCCCTAACTCTCACCTGATGATACTCGATCTCAAGTCTATCTTTGAAAACCATTTGGCTTCTTGCAATTGATCAAATAAATCATCAATCCTTGGCAGCGGATATTTGTTCTTGATCGTCATCTGATTCAATTTTCTGTAGTCAATGCACATTCGCAAGCAGCCATCTGTCTTTCTGACAAACAACACGGGTGCTCCCCACGGGGATGAACTAGGCCTAATGAAGCCTTTTTCAAGCAAGTCCTTCAATTGTTCTTTCAACTCTTCCAACTCTACGGGGGCCATTCTATAAGGAGGAATAGATATGGGCTTGGTATCTGGTAGCACATCAATAGCAAAATCAATCTCCCGCTTTGGAGAAAGGCCTGGAAGCTCATCCGGAAACTCATTCTCTACGGGGATAGACTGAAGAGTCGGCGATTCGACTTCTATATCTTGAACCTGGACTAAGTGGTAAATACAACCTTTAGCAATAATTTTTCTTGCCTTGAGATAGGAAATAAACCTACCTCTCGGGAACGCTATATTTCCCTTCCATTCCAAAACTGGTTCTCCCGGAAACTAGAATTGAACCATTTTGGTTCTACATCCGACATTGGCATAGCAAGAAGCCAACCAATCCATGCCCATGATAACATCAAAATCCACTATTTTCAACTCATGCAAATCAACCATAGTACGATGATCATAAATCACAACTACACAATTTCTATATACTCGGCTAGCTATTGCCGGATCACCAACGGGTGTCGATACCTCGAAAGGTTTGATTGGCTCCGGTTTCACACCAAATAGACCAGCAATATAAGGAGTAACATAGAAAATGTGGATCCCAGATCTATCAATGCATATACATCAAGAGAAAAAATCGATAATATACCTGTAACAACATCAGGGGAGGACTCAAGATCCTGTTGCCCAGCCAATGCATAAATATGGTGCTGAGGACCACTAGAACTAGGAGCTCCTCCTCTACCTCTACCACGGCTAACTAGTGCCTGTGAACCTTGCCCCGAAGGACGTATAGATGATGAAGACCCAGCTGCTGACCCTGAGGGATGGACCCTACCCCTACCACCAATCGAGGGGCAGTAACGCATGATATGGCATAGCCGGTCACATGTATAGCAAACATCTGAACCCAATCGACACTGGCCCCAATGTAACTTCCCGCACTGAGAACATCATGTTGTGGGTGATCTTGCCTGGCCCGAGTTACCTTTGTAATGAGAACCTGAAGCTCTAAAACTCTGACTCGGCCTTGAGTGAGTAGATCTATCAAATCTCTAGCCCGTAAACCGCGGAGGTGCACGAGGTATAGAATGGCCTGAATGCCTAGAAAACTATTGTCTTTGCCCTCCTCTGAACTCGCCAATCGGACCCGAAAATCTAGACCTCTTGCTATACCCTCTGTCATGCTCACGCCCACTTCTTTATTGTTGTTGGCTTTCCTCCAAATCTTGAGCATGGACTTGAATGCGCGAAATATCCATATTTTCCTGAAGGGACGCAGTCAAGCCCTTACCCATCAAATGTGGCCTTAAGCCACTCACAAACCGGTGCACTCGATCACCCATATCCTCTATCATGGCCGGAGCATACCTAGCCAAAGAATTGAAGCGGAGACTATACTCTAAGGCACTCATACTTCCTTGCGTAAGATTTAGGAACTTATTAGCTCTAGCCCGCCGAATCTCTGGGGGCAAGTAATGTCGAAGGAAAGCATCCATAAATTCTTGCCATACCGGGGGAGGTGCATTGACTCCCCTAGAAGACAACCAAATCGTATACCAATGAACCGCTTCATCCTGTAGTCTATAGGAAGCTAGGTCTACTAATTCAACGTCGGATGTATGCATTAACCTAAGTGTCCTGAACATCCCATCAATAAAGCTTTGAGGGTCCTCATCCGGCTTTGACTTGAAGAATTTCGAAGGGTTTAAGCTAATAAAATCATGGGCTCTAGCAATCACAACCCTATCGCCATAACCTGTACTCTGCCGCCGGGCCTACGCGGCAACCAATTGAGTCAACAATTGAATGTGCTCTTTCATCTCTTGGCCCGAAACCTCTGGTAGAGGAGCTAGGGGTGCTGGAGCTGGGGCTGAGGCTCCCTCGTGCTCCTCTGAAGCAGGCAATAAGTGTGAGGACTGAGATGGAGCCTCATTCTGGGACTCACCTTCCTCTATATCCATTGGCGGTACTCTTTCAGCCCGTATTTCTGCCACTGTCTTGCCCTTTTGGGCTGCCGTAGCTTTCTTGTTTACAGGCATTTCTGAAATACATAACACACGGTTAAAGGAACAGAAATCCTTATATCATGGCTCTATCGCACGATCTTATGAAGAAAGAAGGTCATTCATTTCTAAAATGCCCGCAACCTCCTATTTATAAGTATGGCACGCAACACACCCATAAACAAGACTCTACTGGACACGGCTCATAGACACACCCTAGGACGGAACTGCTCTGATACCACTTTTTTCACGACCCGATCAGAGAGCCATGACGAGCACCCGGAGCTAACCCTCCGGACACCTCTCATCATACTTTCACAATCATAACTAGGTAAGCCACATAGCTAACTCGCAATTCCTATGCATCAATAATACAATCTTATCCGGCAAAAACACTTTTATATCAACATCATCAACTATGCCCATCTACATATACACAAGCCGACGAGGCAAACAAAATGATATACAAAATATTGGCCGACAAGGCTAAGAGACATCTAACTATACACAACTGTCTACGATCCTCTAGAAAGAGTATGTAACATAATATAGACGGGACAGGGCCCCGCCATGCCCATATATACAAAAAAAAATAGTACCAACAGCTGCAGCTCCGAATCAAGTGGAGCTCCCCTAAGCAGTCTTCGAAAAAGCATCCTAAAGATCAAGTCTATCTCCCTATCCACCTACGGGCATGACGCAGCGTCCACAAACAAAAAGTACGTCAGTACGAATAATGTACTAAGTATGTACGGCATAATCAATAACATAATAAAAGCATGAACGATAACATAAGAAAGAAGAATCATGGGATGGTCGAACCATTTATACCTTTAGCGACGTTCATCACATTTACTTACTTTTCTTTCTAATGGGAACATTCCCTTACATACATTTACATATATTGTAGTACCATACCCGACCATAGAGGTTCGGTGTCACACATACCCGACCATGAAAAGGCTCGGTGTTGTACATACCTGGCCCTACCAGGGCTCAGTGTTATCCGTACCCAACTGCAGTGGTGCGTGCGCAATAGATATTATACTCGAGCACATAAGCTCGGTGTTACATTCTGACCATACATATATATATACACATACATACACACCTATGGGCACCTACGTAGCATCAATAACATCATCGTCAATATATTTTCCTCAGAGGATCAAGTTTCATAGGGTGAGATCAATGATATCATGAGAGTATCATGAACCATGAGCTTTCGTGATTCTACGAATGAAATCATCATGGAAGATATTATGGATTTCACATGAAGGTATACATCAATGGAATCATGCCTTAAGAAAGAAGAGTTAGCCTTACATACCTTTTTGTCTTCTAAATTATTTAACGTTTACCTCCAAAGCTTGAGAAATCTAAATTTAAAAGGATTCATACCATGGTTAAGTCTTAAAGACACTTTCAAATCCAAACTAGAATAATTCATGAGCTAATGAAAGTTGGGCAGCATGTTTCCTATTTCATCGACTTCCACCATATCATAAAGCAACTCCCAAACAACTATAATAACATTCACAATAGCTTAATCAAATAGTCCTATACCATTAAGTCTCAAAATTCATTCTGATATTCAACTTGTAGAAACAACTTCACACCAACCCTTTGCACAATTGTATAAAATATTTTCTTGTCATCATTATTACCCTTCATAATGAGATTATGCTCATAACATTCTAACAATGATAACCCAAATTAAGTTACTACTCAAAATATCATGAAATCCACATTTGAACTCCATTTTCTACCTCCTCCTTTCACCCAAGTTATTCAATGACTAAGCGTGCTTAATAACATGAAATAGACATGAAAACTAACCTTTTATCTCACAAGAATGAGCTTTGGATCAAGTTACCAACTTGAGTGAAACCCTAACTTCAATTCCTAAGGAATTCTTGAATCCTACAAACCCTAATGAGTCCTACAACACTCGAATATCTTGATTCTTGCTATTTGATATTTGATTTCTCTTATGTTTGAGTGGAATATGCTTGAGAAAAGTTTATGGAGCTTTTAAGAGTTTGGGGAAAGTGGGAAATAAAAAATAGAAACAAGGGTCGTCTGTATATAAAAAGAGAAAAAAAGAACTGACTGACCCAATTATACGGTCCGTATAACTTATACGGTCCGTAAAACTGGTCCGTATAATCCCACCACAGTTCACCCATCTTTGGAATCGTTATACGGACCATACCTACAGGCCATATAACTTATACGGTCCGTATAATTGGTCGTACAACCCAAACATTTCCTGAAATGTTCTCTCATCGATTCGTTCAACCTCCAATCCTTATGGAACTTTATTGACACTTATAAGAAACTTCATTAACCGTATAAGAGGACCAATAGTTCTCCTCAAGACATTACCAAATAATTATTAGTTCAATTATTGTGAAAACCTATCCAAACATGACTTGAATTTCACTTCCTTTGACGAACTTAATTCCACCTATTCATATGACTTCAGAATCTTATGGTACGCTCTTAAAGCTATCAAATAATCTCCTTAATCTCATAAGGACTTTATGTTCACCTAAAACTCGCACTAGTCCATTCACAATGCTACAACTCGAAATCTCAGAGATGTAGCATCTACCATGTTGGAAAAAATAGGCATCATGCACTGTTGGAAGGTTGTGGGTGCGTTACACAAACCAAAGGGAATCCTTTTGAATGTATAAGTACCATAGGGGCAAGTGAAAGTGGTCTTTTCTTGATCCTTGAGAGCAATGGTAATTTGGTTATACCCCGAGTAGCCATCCAAGAATCAATAGAAATCCTTTCTTGCAAGCCTATCAAGCATTTGGTCCATGAAAGGCATTGGGAAGTGATCTTTCTTGGTCTAATGATTTAGCTTCCGGTAATCTATGCGTACTCTCCAACCGGTGACCGTACGTGTTGGAATTAATTCAATCTTCTCATTCTGAACCACGGTTATGCCCCCTTTTTTGGAGCAAATTGCATCGGACTCACCCAAGGACGTGATTTGATACACCACTCCGGGACCTAACCACTTGATGATTTTCTTCTTCACCACATCTTGCATCAAAGAGTTCAACCTCTTCTGGTATTCAACACTTGGCAGACAATCTCCATCAAGTTGTATTTTATGAGTATAAATGCTGGGAGGAACTCCTTGTATATCTGTAATAGACCAACCGATTTCCCCTTTGTACCTCCATAATATTACCAACAATCTCTCAATTCGTGATTTGTTCAACCAGGTGGAAACAATGACGGGCAAGATATTGTTTGGGCTAAGAAACTCATACCTCAAGTGTGAAGGGAGAGGTTTGAGTTCCAAGGTAGATGGTTCAATGATGTATGGCTTCGTTGGAGGAGTTTTCCCGGTTTTCCAAGTCAAGGTCAAGCTTCTTGGGGTGGTGCTTGTAGGACCCCAATTCCATCAAGGAATTTATCGTTTCCTCGAAATCTTCATAACTTTTCCCATTATAATTCATCAACACCGCTGCCAATACCTCACCAACATAATATTGCTCAATGGTGGTCTCTATGGCTTCATCACTAGCATCAATCACCGACACCACACTCATCTGCCAGTAGCTTCATTGATTTGCACACAAAGAAAGTGATTGCCTCATTGTTCATTCAGAATTTGATTTCACCACTTTCGAGATCAACTAGAGCTTGTCCCATTGCTAGGAATGGTTGTCCCAAAATGATAAGGACTCCATTAACTTCATAATCTAGAATTACAAAATCGACCAATAATATGAATCAATCAACCTTCATAGACACATCACAATGAATCCCTACCGGCCTCTTTAAGGTTTGATCCGCCATCAACAACCTCATTGTGGTGGGTTAGGGAGTGCTTAATCCCAACATTTGTAAAACTCGCAAGAGGCATCAAGTTGATTCTTTCACTAAGATCACACAGAGCTTTAACAAATTTATAAACCCCAGGGGTGTAAGGACTAGTAAAAGCTTTATGGTCTTCCATCTTTTGAACTAAAGCCTTCGAAACAATGGAGCTATAATGATGAGTAACATCCATCGTCTCGAAAATAACTCTCTTCTTCTTGGTGATGAGATCTTTCATAAACTTAGCATACCCCGACATTTGTTCAAAGGCCTCCACCAATGTAACGTTGACTAAGAGTTGCTTCAACATTTGAATGAACTTACAAAATTTTCCATCTTCTGCCTTCTTTGCTAGCCTTTGAGGGAATGGAGAAGGAGGTTTCGGGATAGAAGATAGAGCCTTAGGTGTATCCTCTGCTACTTCGTTTCCTTGTGAGGTTTCTTATTTTCGGGTATTTATTTAGTAATAATGGGTTTTTCAACACTAGCCCACTTCTTCTTTGTAATGATCTCTTCTTCAATAGCTATAGATTCATCAACAATTGCCTCTTCATCAACAACCACATCATCTTTCACCTACTTTTCTTCCACAAGTACCTTGCCACTCCTAGTAGTAATTGCATTGCATTTATGATCTCCATTATTCTTTGGGTTCGTAATCGTGTAACTAAGAAGTGTGTTTTTTTGCCTTTGATATAGGGTAGCTGAGATTTGGATAAGTTTTGATTCTAATTTCTTCATGGAAGTTGAATGAGAACTCACAAGTTGCCCCATATTATTCATGCCATCTCTCGTACTCTTCATGTCATCTTTCACCTCTTTTATGAAGGTGTCGATTGACTTAACCTTTTTCAATATTTTTGATAGCATATCTTCCATCTCCGAACTAGCGAGATCACTAGTGGACGGTTGGTTTTAAAGTTGATCGCTCATGTTTGGTGGAACATAGGGATTAGAACACTGATAGTTGTTGTAATTGTTATTATAACCCCCTTAGTTGTTGTCCCTCCATTTTGAGTTTCTGATCCTTGTTCCAATCTTGATTCTCTTGACCTTACCGCCAAGGTCCTTAATTAGAACCTTGGTAGTTAGCCCGGGAACCCTCCACTTGATTGCTGACAAAATGTGCCTCTTCATCATATATTTAGCCTCCTTCACAAGATCCTGTTGCATTTACCTTTTTAGAACTCGCCTCCAACACATGCTTTGTGAGCGCTGCCATTTGTGTCATTAATTGAGCCATGTTTTCATCTCTCTCTTCTTCCTTCTTAATTTCCTCTGAGATAATATTTTAGAAGGACCTCCAACGACCTCCGTCTCTCTAGTATGCCAAGGCTCATTAGTCTCAGTCAACTTGTCTAATAGAGCACTCAATACATCAAATGAGTTTTCTGTAACGGACCCGTCCACAGTATTGTTAGCCACCGACTTGTTACCCTAGTCGAGGAACCTATAAAAAGTTTGAAGAAGAAAATTATTGGACAACCCTCTTAAACCTAATCCAAGCTTTATGTAGAGCCTCATTTGGAAGTTGACAAAAGTTTTTGATTTCGTCACGGAGTTGTAACATCCAAGATGGAGGGAAAAACTTCTTGAGAAATGCTTCGGTAAATTCCGCTCATGTAGTGATGGATCCGAACGGAAGATCATCCAACCATACAGCAGCTTCTCTCTTAAGAGAGTGGGCAAAGCCTCAACTTGACGGACTAGCTTGAGATGTTTCGTTGAACATTGGTGGAACACACTCCAAGAAAGTTCTTAAGGTGCCTTTTTGGGTCATCAGTAGGTAGACCTCCAAATAGGCCCTTAGTGTTGAGTAGGTGCAACATGGTGGTGTTGAGATGAAAACTCGCATTTCCTTGAAGTGGGGATGGTTGGATAGCGTTGGCTTACTCAGTATTCCCCATAACACCATCATCAAATTCGTTAACCTGAGACAACACAGACAACAACAAAAGGTAAAAGGAGAAATAAAGACTAAAATTAGAGTTTTACACTATTTGGTAAATTTCTAGACCGTATTTCCGGCAACGGCGCCAAAATTCGGTAAGCCCAAATTACACCTTTAAAATAGATGTAACGCAGTCGTTGGTCAATATATAACAATGAGGCTGTAGTCGAATATCACAAAGATTACAATGAATAGAAGTAACTTATTAAGTGTAGCACTCGACTATTAGTCTATGTTTCTAGGGAATGAGGGTATAAATATTGTTTGGTTGGTAAGTTGTTGCACTAATTGCTAGAGAAATATTGTGCACACCGTAATTAATTGATAGAAGGACTAAGGTTGTGGTCCCAAATGGAAAGGTATCGATTCAACTCACTTATTATATGTGTAGATGTATAAACGATGGGTTTCTTTGAGATTACTAAAAGTTTAAATGCTAAATATCATCAGTAAGCTTTTCCAAGCCTTAGAGTGAAGAAATATGAACACTCATTTTAGTTTCAAGTTAGCTTTCCGATTCCTAGCTCAAGCTATTAGATGGGATTTAAGACCTCAAATCCTTGCTATTTAACTCTTTTCCTGTCACGACCCATTTTCACTTAGTCGTGCGGGCACCTACCGTTCCCACCTGGGTAAGTGAACCCTTATCCCAAAAATCATAAAAACATAATAAAGCGGAAGAAGATAGAATAACGTAATTCTCACAATAATAATATAGAAAATGCGGAGCTAAATAAAATACACCCCAGTATCTGATCTGGTCATATAAGAGCATCTAACTAACGACTACAAGTATGGATAATAGTAATACACAATTAGTCTCAAAATCATGTCTCAGGATTGAAAGAAAGACATAATAGAAGGAAGGTCTCCGGGCAGCAAACGTTTTCGTGCTCACCCTGGAAGACTCGAATCAGCAATCCTCAAATACCAGTCATGAGGAGTAGAGGTCGATCGCACCTGGTACTCTACACTCATAAAAGGATACAACAAGTGCTGCTCAGTACAAACAAAAAGAACTAGTAGGTATTATAGGCCGACTAACACTAGCTAATGCATATAAAGACAACAAAGCCAGATAAACACATAAACCAACAAGTACAAGTATAATACAATCTCAACAATACCTAACAAGTCCTCAAGTATGAGCAATTAACATCAGTATTCAAACCATCAACTACCAACAAGGTTCCATAACCGATCAAGTCTATAGTGAAGTATCTAAACCCGAGTGTTCCCAGTCTCATCATATCCAATTAAGCCTATTGTGAAAGAATCCAATCTCAAGTGTTCCAAGTACTCATTAAAATCGGTAAAATATTCAACCAAGTATCCGATCAAGTATCCACAACACAACAACAATCCGAACACAATGATGATAACAAGTGCAATGCAATGCAATGCAATGATATGGATGACATAAATGCAATGGACATAATTAATACCATGTACACACATGCCTCAAGAGGAACATCACGTCTCGACGGTCATGACCCATGGGGGACTCGAAAAGTCCATGTAGCACTCTCACGATCCCGGCTAAGACCTCGGGCATCGGACACTCTCACAATCCCGGTAAAGACCTCGGGCATTAGGCACTCTCACGATCCTGGAAAAGACCTCGGGTATCAGACATGTGTCTCTCTTTTACGCTCTCTGGCAAAGACCTAGGAGGCTACACTCTCTCACTTATCATCATCAGCACCAAGTCACAACTCATATCAATGTATCATGTAAAATGTGTATGAATGCCATGCATAATTTCACCACTAACCGTAAATCATAATCAAGATGTCTTTCGTGTCTTATTATAAGTACACATCACAATTCAGGCCCACTCTCGTTATCCTTCCTTTTTTGGATGATAAGTGAAATACAAAGAGAGATGATTGCAAAACACAAAGACGACAATCATATATGAAGTATGATATGCATGTTGTGCATTTCCTCAACCTCAATTAAACACATCAATCAAAAAATCCTCTACTATATATTGTAATATGTAGATCAACATTCCAATTCTCGATCGTGCCACATAAGCACACATATTACAATATCAATATCGATTCAAGTAAAGTACCGCAATATCATAGTCAGGATATATCACTAGTCACAAATACCCAATGTCTCAGTGTGGCAACGAGCCAACAAGTAAGTAGAACCAGGTAAGTAAATCAACACAACGGGGTGGCTAGCCCCAAAATCATACAACATGGCCCAACCTAAGACATATCCATCCCAACTTGGTTCCTGAAGGCTTAACATGCTTTCTCTGACAATATCATCTAAACATACGCTTCACTAATCGAAGTCTTACCATAAGGTAAACCATAACCTACCTGGAGAGCCGAACAACAAAGTCTCCAATAATCAAACCTTAGTCTTCCCCTTCCTTTGAGCCTCGAGGTCATGGAAGTATAAATATATCCAAATCATGATATTAGAATCAAGAAGAACATCATTCAAACCTTACTTATATTCAAGACCCAAATTCCAACCTATGGAATGAGGTTTATTAACTAATAAAGAGAAATTAGGGATTCTAAGCTCAAACAAGAAGTTCATACTCTAGGTGATCAATTCCCATCAATTAGAAGCCATGTTAACTCATGAAATACTCAAATTCGAATTCTTGGTGAAACCCCCAATTTTGGGTATAAACCCTAACTTTAATTCTCACAAATTGGTCAATAATAGTGAAGGAATCATGTTTATATAACTACTATTCATTAATTCCATACTTAATCAAGCTTAGTCCACTAATAATCACAGTTTTATAATTAGCAACTTATTCACGAAAGAAACTCAAAAACTCTCTCTTATTCTCCAAGTTCTGTGGAGTTACTAGCATGAATTCTTACTTAAGAAAGGTAATGAAAGAGATAGAGATTAAAGAACTTACCCGCAAGAGAAATCTGACCAAAGCCTCTTCAAATTGCCTCTAAGAAGCTAAGGAAAAGTAATATAAGGAGTGGGAGGAAATAAGGGTTTCCAAAGGTATTCAAATCAGAAACTTGCCTATCTGCTGCTAAATTTGAGGTCAATAGGCGGCTATAGCGCAGTTAGTGGTCACCTAACCGCTATAGCGGTCAACCCAATTTTCTGGTGTCTTCCAAACTTGAAATCGACACCCGGAACCACCTCGGAACCTTCCGCACACAATCCCAATATGCAAATTTACATAAAAACGCGCTACGAGCGCATTCATGCCCTCGGAATTCCTAAAGGAGGTCTCATTGTCCAAGTCAACTCCTCAACGACCTAAAATCAACTTTCCAACACAAGTTCCAAAACACAACTGGGTGCATTGGGAACCGAACCAAGCCCACCAATTAGTTACAAATGATCAGTCAGATCTCTCAAAATCAATGAATTTTAAAAAAAGATCCGTTTACTCAAAAGTCAACTGTGAGCCAAACGGTTTTCACTTAAAAGCAAAATTTTCTAAAAACTACATCAAAGCCCAAACCAAACCCTAGGGAACCGTGCAACATATCCCCTCAGGTCAAAATAGGTCTAATAAGGCTTGGGGATGGGTCAACGGGGGCAAAATGGTCAAAAATGCTATAACGACCGAATGAGTCATTACATCAGATACCAATTAAACAATCGCTCGTCCTTTTGCGACAAGCAAGAGAACGAGGAAAGATACACGGGCCCGCAATAACTGGGGATATCTCGAACACATATTAGGCTTCTCTTAATAGGAAAGATTCTCATCGAACAAAACTAAATCCCAACGAATGATATCGGAACCATCAAGGTGGCACTTCTTCAGTATAGAAACATGGAAGACCGGATGATCACCTGACCGGCCTGGTGAAAAACTAACTCATAACAGACAGGATCAATACAACGGATAGTCTCAAACAGGCCAATACACCCCGGGCTCACTTACCCTCTTTCCCACATCGCATGACACCCTTGTTGGGTGTAAGATTCAGAAAAATCTAATTGCTCATTTTACCAGTCACAACTCTCTAAACTTAGCTCAAGCTCCAATTTTCATATTTCTGTATTCAAATTTCCCTCGCAATTAATCCTCGAATAAATGAATTGTTTTAGCTCAAATTCTCTGATTTGATAAAACTGCAACTCTGAACGCGATCAATAGGCCCCACAAACACTTTCCCAAACCAACGCAATCCTTTGAGACATGGCCACAAATCATAGCTCATTCTGAACCGGGAAGTTATTCTAATTCCGTTAACCTTTCCTTTGCACTTGCTAAAGCCATTTCCCGCAGTGCGATTTCTTAGAACACCTAAACACACATACCACAAACCTGATACCATGATTTACTCTCGCCAGAGAGAATCCTTGATTCATCTAAGTTCTCTACGCAATTCCATCAAATTTGATCTTATTGACAGCCAACTTGGCCAGTTCCAAGTCTTCTTAAACCTTCAAATCATAATAAAGGAACCACACCACTGAATATCTCGTCAAACAAAATCCGTCGGAACCTAATTGGTCAATATAAAGACCTCTCGCTCAACAGTTCCTCTTCAAATCTGCACTAAGCTCATTGTAAGCCATTACTCCATCCAAGTAACTGTTCTTAGAGAATATCATCAAATCCACTAGAAAGCACCGACAAAGCTCGGTAAAGTTATCATACCTCAAATCTTAGCCAAAACACATTGAATCTTTAAATATCTTCCTGGAAATATAACCAGACCATTAAGATTAACTCAAACAATGGTGACCCTAAATGAATGCACAACTCTCGAATATCACCAATAGTCATTTGAACTGACTCCGAATTTTTGAAACCAATCAACTTTCTACCGTACATATGTGGTGGCCAATTCTAATCTTGTCCTTACGAATAACAAATCATGTCTGTCACTCTCGACTCCACAAGTTAAGTCCTATCCAAATTATCAACTTAGTACCAAAGAACTATACCTTATGATTTCAATCTTCATATTTCTCAACCTCTACCCGCTACGCAAATCTGATACAAACCCGAACCTTTCGACGCAAAACCCATAGCCTCATAGAATGCCCTTTAACCATAGAATATCCCATTGTAACACCTCGTTATGCCTATAGCAATTCTGAAAGCATTAAATCTTACAACTACTGCTCTAAACCTCACGCAATTTTTCTCATATTACTTAGTCCATTTCTGTAGACTTCTTCCTTAAGCTCAAGAAAAAATTACATCTCATCTGAATATGCAAGACAACAACACCACAATATAAATAAACGCAAGTAATCCCAAGATGTACCTCATTCTTGCCGACTCTCGATCAACTATACCTTTTATCGACTCGTCAATTTCCCAATTTCTACTCCATTCATGATTACCGATACTGTAATCAATCCTCAAATCCACTCAATAGAACACCGCATATTCATAAATTTTGCAAGCTAGCCTAATCAATCCTGGAGATAGGATCATACCACACACTCTGCACATTAGAGTTGCTTAACGCTTACAACTCTAAATTGAACACTCTCTAAATCCGGTGTATCACATAAAAGTCTTACCAATATCCTCATGTATCTAACTGAATGATCCTTGCCTGAATTGTCTTACTCAATCTCCAAAATGTTACCCCGAACTTAACTTAGTTAACCCATCATTGATCTACCATTTCAAGCATCCTTGTTTACTAACCCCTTACTCAAAATCCTTAACGTTGCTAGACCTCGAAGAGTCACCTCTTCCCTCATGTCTTACGTGCTTTGATCCATTGAACCACATAGCAAGATGCCTCATTGTAATCCTTCAGTTCCCGTGTTCCATTACAAATCATTTTTATCACTATCAACCAACAAACACTCAATTCCACTTGATCCTCTAAACTAATCGACCATCTGAGCCAAAGGAAACACAAAAATATATCAATATTTTCCTCAAATCTATGTGAAACAACCAGTAACTCCCCAAGTTATTAACTCATCACATATGCTCATAATTGAAGTCATTTCTATCAGTCGATTACTAGCTCCTCATAAGCCTACAACTCAGTCAATTTTACCGGTCAATCGATGCGGCCATAAAATTATCTTCATAGCCAAGTAGTCCTTTAAAACCAACGAGTCCACAACAAGAATGACCCTTAGCACCAGTCGCAACCTTATCCTAACATCCATTTCAGATACCAATTTTTTCCCATCCCAATCTCACGAAAAGTACCCATGTCTAAGATATTCTATGAAGTCTCACTCCACTACACGCTTTCCACAAAAGTCTTCCTTTATGTCCTTATTGTCAACTTCTTTTCTTTATTACCTGCGATCACAATATGTTTGCCCAAATTAGATGGTCATTACCAAACTTACACTTGTCCTCACATATCGACGTCTAATACTCTATCGCTACTGAATCGTTGACCCGCCACTGGTATACCAGTTTTATGCACACCATCATAAGGCCTTAATGAAGCTGAAGTTTTCCCAAACCAATCATATCATCGAGCAACCCACTATTATTAAGCTATCAATGCACTTTGTCACTTCCGAGCAAACCAACGCTGAAACTTGGAGATCATGGAACCCTCTGAACAATCTTTCCCATTTCCCACGAACTTCCACAATAAACGAGTCTAATCACAACTCCACACAACAACCAAGTTTAATCGTGACTCCACACAATCGAATCCTTAGGCCATACCAGAGATTGAAATAGATCACGTGTCCGTATCAGAATAAGACATCTCATACCATACCACAACACGTCATAGATCAACCATTCGCACAAAATTTAAGGATGAGTTTCCACCCTCCGTGGGTGATCAAGATAAGAAAGTCCAGATACCAATTGAAATTGACTAGATACCAATTTGAATGAAGTCGCATGAGAGAATGAAAGAATTGAAAGTTTCCTAAATGTCTTATAGCCTATCGCAAATAAGTACGGAGCTCGTAGTACTGATCCATAAGACTCTACTAGACACACTCTTGTATTATAGACCGGGTAACCTAGGGCTCTGATACCAACTTGTTACGACCCATTTTTACTAAGTCGTGTGGGCACCTACCTTTCCCACCTCAGAAAGTTAACCCTTGTCCCAAAAATCATAAAAACATAATAAAGCGGAAAAAGATAGAATAACGTAAGTCTCACGATAATAATATAGAAAATATGGAGGTAAATGAAATACACCCCGGTATCTGATCTGGTCATATAAGAGCATCTAACTAAATACTACAAGTCTGGATAATAGTAATACATAATTAGTCTCAAAATC
Organism: Lycium barbarum; assembly: GCF_019175385.1. Classification (NCBI taxonomy): domain Eukaryota; kingdom Viridiplantae; phylum Streptophyta; class Magnoliopsida; order Solanales; family Solanaceae; genus Lycium; species Lycium barbarum. The sequence continues at coordinate 97,658,685 of NC_083343.1, read as the reverse complement.
ATGTCTCAGCATGGAAATAAAGACATAATAGAAGGAAGGTCTCCGGGCAGCTAACGACTTCGTGCTCACCCTGAAAGACTCGAATCAGCAATCCTCGAATTCCAGTCATGAGGAGTAGAGGTCGATTGCACCTGGTACTCTGCATTCATAAAAGGATACAACAAGTACAGTTCAATACAAACAACAAGTACTAGTAGGTATCATAGGCCGGCTAACACTAGCTAACACATATAAAGACAACAGAGTAGGATAAACACATAAACCAACAAGTACAAGTATAATATAATCTCAACAATACCTAACAAGTCCTCAAGTACGAACAATTAACATCAGTATTCAAACCATCAACTACCACCGAGGTTCCATAACCGATCAAGTCTATAGTGAAGTATCTAAACCCGAGTGTTCCCAGTCTCATCATATCCAATTACGCCTATTGTTAAAGCATCTAATCTTAAGTGTTCCAATTACTCATTAAAATTTGATAAAATATTCAACCAAGTATCCGATTAAGTATCCACAACACAATAACAATCCGAACACAATGATGATAACAAGTGCAATTCAGTACAATGCAATGATCTGGATCACATGAATGCAATGGCAATATATAAATACTGTGTACATACATGCCTCGAGCGGAATATCAGGTCTTGACGATCATGACCCATGGAGGACTCGAGAAGTGCATGTAGCAGTCTCACGATCCCGACAAAGACCTCGAGCATGGGACACTTTCATGATCCCGGCAAATACCTCGGGCATCGGGCACTCACACGATCCCGGCAAAGACCTCAAGTATTGGACACTTATCTCTCTTTTACGCTCTCCAACAAAGACCTCGGAGGCTACACTCTCTCAGTTATCATCATCAGCACCAAGTCACAGTTCATATCAATGTATCATGTAAAATGAGTATGAATTCCATGTGTAATATCATTGCCAACCGTAAATTATAATCAAGATGTCTTTCGTGTCTTATCATAAGTACACATCACATTTCAGGCCCACTCTCGTTATCCTTCCTTTTATGGATGATAAGTGCAATACAAAGAGAGATGAATGCAAAACACAAAGGCGACAATCCTATATGAAGTATGAAATGCATGTCGTGCATTTCCTCAGCCTCAATTAAACACATCAATCATAAAAATCCTCAACTATGTATTGTAATATGTAGATCAACATTCCAATTCTCGATCGTGCCACATATGCACACATATTACAATATCAATATCGATTCAAGTAAAGCACCGCAATATCATAGTCATGATATATCACTAGTCAGAAATACCCAATGTCTCAGTGTGGCAACCAACTAACAAGTAAGTACAACCAGGTAAGTAAATCAACACAACGGGGTGGCTAGCCCTAAAATCATACAACAAGGACTAACCTAAGACATATCCATCCCAACTTGGTTCCTGAAGGCTGAACATGCTTTCTCTGAAAATATCATCTAATCGAAGTCTTACCATAACGTAAACCATAACCTACCTTGAGAGCCGAACAACAAAGTCTCTAATAATCAAACCTTAGTCTTCCCTTTCCTTTGAGACTCGAGATCATGGAAGTCTAAATATATCCGAATCATGATATTAGAATCAAGAAGAACATATTTAAACCTTACTTCTATTCAAGACCCAAATCCCAACCTATGGAATGGGGTTTGTTAACAAAAAAGGAGAAGTTAGAGTGAAGAAATATGAACACCCATTTTAGTTTCAAGTTGGCTTTCCTATTCCTAGCTCAAGCTATTAGATGGGATTTAAGACCTCAAATCCTTGCTATTTAACTCTTTTCCTGTCACGACCCATTTTCACTTAGTCGTGCGGGCACCTACCGTTCCCACCTGGGTAAGTGAACCCTTATCCCTAAAACCATAAAAACATAATAAAGCGGAAGAAGATAGAATAACGTAAGTCTCACAATAATAATATAGAAAATGCGGAGCTAAATGAAATACACCCCAGTATCTGATCTGGTCATATAAGAGCATCTAACTAACGACTACAAGTATGGATAATAGTAATACACAATTAGTCTCAAAATCATGTCTCAGGATGGAAATAAAGACATAATAGAAGGAAGGTCTCCGGGCAGCAAACGTTTTCGTGCTCACCCTGGAAGACTCGAATCAGCAATCCTCAAATACCAGTCATGAGGAGTAGAGGTCGATCGCACCTGGTACTCTGCACTCATAAAAGGATACAACAAGTGTTGCTCAGTACAAACAACAAGTACTGGTAGGTATCATAGGCTGACTAGCACTAGCTAACACATATAAAGACAACAGAGCAGGATAAACACATAAACCAACAAGTACAAATATAATACAATCTGAACAATATCTAACAAGTCCTTAAGTATGAACAATTAACATCAATATTCAAACTATCAACTACCAACAAGGTTCCATAACCGATCAAGTCTATAGTGAAGTATCTAAATCCGAGTGTTCCCAGTCTCATCATATCCAATTAAGCCTATTGTTAAAGCATCTAATCTTAAGTGTTCCAAGTACTCATTAAAACCGGTAAAATATTCAGCCAAGTATCCGATCAAGTATGCACAAGACAATACCAATCCAAACACAATGATGATAACAAGTACAATGCAATACAATGATATGGATGACATGAATGCAATGGACATATATTCATACTGTGTACACATATACCTCGAGAGGAACATCACATCTCGACGGTCATGACCCATGGGGGACCTCGAGCATCGGACACTCTCACGATCCCGATAAAGACTTCGGGCATGGGGTACTCTCACGATCCTGGCAATGACCTTGGGTATCGAACACTTATCTCTCTTTTACGCTCTCTGGCAAAGACCTCAGAGGCTACACTCTCTCACTTATCATCATCAGCACCAAATCACTGCTCATATCAATGTATCATGTAAAATGAGAATGAATGCCACGCAGAACATCACTGCCAATCATAAATCATAATCAAGATGTCGTTCGTGTCTTATCACAAGTACACATCACAATTCTGGCCGACTCTTATTATCCTTCCTTTTTTTGATGATAAGTGAAATACAAAGAGAGATGAATGCAAAACAAAATGGCGACAATCATAGATAAAGTATTGAATGCATGTTGTGCCCTTCCTCAGCCTCAATTAAACAAATCAATCATAAAAATCCTAAACTATATATTGTAATATGCAGGTCAACATTTCAATTCTCAGTAATGCCACACATGGACATATATCACAATACCAATATCGACTCAAGTAAAGTACCACAATATCATAGTCATAATATATCACTAGTCACAATTACCCAATGTCTCAGCGTGTCAACAAGCCAAATAAGTAAGTAGAAGAAGATAATTAAATCAACACAACGGGGTGGCTAGCCCCCAAATCATAAAACAAGTCCCAAACTAAGACATATCAATCTCAACTTGGTGCCCCAAGGTTTAACATGCTTTCTCCGTCAATATCATCTAAACATACATTTCGCTAATCAAAGTCTCACCATAAGGTAAATTATAACCTACTTGGAGAGTCGAACAACAAAGTGTCCAATAATCAAACCTTAGTCTTCCCCTTCCTTTGATCCTCGAGATCATGGAAGTCTAACATATCTGAATCATGCTGTTAGAATCAAGAAGAACATCATTCAAACCTTACTTCTATTCAAGACCCAAATCCCAACCTATGTAATGGGGTTTATGAACTAAAAAGGAGAAATTAGGGATTCTAAGCTTAAACAAGAAATTCATACTCTAGGTGATCAATTCCCATTAATCAGAAGCTATATTAACTCATGAAATACTCAAATTCGCATTCTAGGTGAAACCTTCAATTTTGAGTATAAACCCTAACTTTAATTCTAAAAAATTGGTCAATAATAATAATGAAGGAATCATGTTTATATAGCTACTACTAATCAATTCCATACTTAATCAACCGCAATCCACTAACAAATCACGGTTTTATAATTAACTACTTATTCAAGAATGAAACCTAAAAAAACTATCTTATTCTCCAAGTTCTATGGAGTTACTAGCATGGATTCTTACTTAGGAAAGGTAATGAAAGAGATAGAGATTAGAGAACTCACCCTCATGAGAAATCTGACCAAGCCCTCTTCAAATTGCCTCCAAGATGCTAAGGAAAAGTAATAGAAGGAATGGGAGGAAATAAGGGTTTCCCAAGCCATTTAAATCAGAAAACTGCCTGTTGGCCACTTTTGCGGTCAATAGGCCGCTATAGCGCAACCGCTATAATGGTCACCCTACCACTATAGTGACCACCGCTATAGCGATCACCCAACCGCTATGGAGGTAACCCAACCTCTATAGTGCTCACCAAACACCAGAAATTTCTGGTGTCTTCCAACTTTAAATCGACACCCGGAACAACCCCGAAACCTTCCGGACACAAACCAAATATGCAGATATACATAAATATATGCTAAGAACACACACATGGTCTTAGAATTCCTAGCATAGCTCTCTTTGTCCAAGTCAACTCCCCAACGGCTTAAAATCCAGTTTCCAACACAAGTTCCAAAACACACCCGAGTATATTGGGAACCGAACAGAGCCCACCAATCAGTCACAAATGATCATTTGGACCTCTCGGAATCAACAGATTTCCAAAAAAGGTCTGTCTACTGAAAAGTCAACTGTGATTCAAATAATTTTCAGTTAAAAGCCAAATTTTCCAAAAACTACATCAAAGCCCAAACCAAAGCCTAGGGAATCGTGCCACCTATTCCCTTGGGTCAGAATAGTACTAATAAGGCTCGCGGATGGGTCAACAGGGGCAAAATGGTCAAAAATGCAATAATGACCAAACGAGTCGTTACATTTCCTGACCTCTACTTTCTTTTCCAAGAAAAGTAAAAGTATTTAGGTGCAAGTAATGTGGGTCACCATTAAATGTGACTAAAGCATGAAGAGTTAATAGAAAACATTTTTGACATATTGTTGGCATTAGCTACACTTATGCATACATGAGTCTTGATGATTGACAAACAGGCAAATAATAATTGACAAAAGATCATATTGATTGGTACCATGAAGAAGACAAACCTAGTCTAGATACATATAAGAATGCACATGAATGATTGAATAGAGCTAGACATCTGGATGAAGAAAGGAGAAGTTCCAAACACAAGTGCGATGTCTGAATAAGTAAGGATGCAGTGCATATTGAACAAGTCCGAAAACCAAATCTATCGCAAAAGGAAATTAGCAGGCAATATAATAGGTGTAAAGAAGCAACCGTAATAGGATGGTAAGAAGAGGTTCAAGGACATGTTCCATTGCAATAAAGAAGCAGAGACAAATGCAGACACACAAATAAATAGGTTGCAGTTATATATATGTTTGTTAGTATGATGGTAGGTGGAATATAGAATAGAGCGACAAAAAATGCTTCACATACAGACATAAAGAGCAGGGGAGATGATGACTCGGTCAAAGATGCAGTTCAGTTGAAGACATAGAACAAATATGCAAACTATTCTATACAAAGGAGTCATCAAGTACAGTGGTAAGATAATGAAGAAGAATGACCATAGGTCATCAGGTGCATTGGTTGAATGACGCAACAGTGAGGAGAGGTGAAGTGACTCAGACTAAAAAAAAAATATTCAAAAGGAAGAAATTGTTTACCTAAAGATCTTGCAGACAAAGCATGTGAATCAGGTCTATTAAAGAACCAGGACTGCAAACATATTCCATCGAAAAGTAAGAACAAAATTAGAAGTCAAAGAGTAAGTCAAGATTGAAGGCATTGTTTACTCCAGCAATGAATAAATGCATGTGAAGAAGACAGACACAGAGCTACACATGATCAATGAAACAGGTCTGTCAACATGTTCCATTATCCATACCAAAAGTAGACTCTAGAAAAAGTCAAAAGTATGAACGTGAAAGGAATGATGAAACAGGTTTGAGAACATGTTCTCTCTCAAAAAGTGTAGATTTTTAAAGGCAGACGAACCGGTAGATAAAACAGGTTTGTGAACATATTCCAGGGCAAGTCCTACAGTAACTAGGACTTACCGAATTATGGAAAGAACTTGGTGGTCAAGTATGAAAGACTCCTTGGCATCTTTGTAGGGATTAGTAAGCCTTCTACACATATTAGAAGCAGACTCAAACTACACAAAACCTACATGCGTGTCATTGACCGACTAGGAAAGGGTTTTGTGGTAACCGACATGCGGAGCATCAATGTTATAAATACCCAGGTCCTTCTAAGAAGAAGGTTCTGCACCCACAAAGAGAGAATTCATAATATTGAGAGAAAAGGATTTATCCATCATATTCAAGAATTCGGGGTTGCATCCCTAGTGTAAGAAGAAGGATTGATGGAACTGCTTTAGTGTATAATGTTCTCCAGTTCAGATGTCTAGATATCTTGTATTAGGTTATTTTATTGAGTTGTATCTTTATCCACTTATTAAGAAGGATAAACATAGATAAAAACCACTGTAATTCAAGTTGGAGTCTAGCTTAAAGATAGCTTGCTAGTTAGAGGTTGGGTAGCAAGGCTGTTGTAGTTGGGATTAGGTTGCAGAGTTTGTAACGTAATTTGCAGTTGGCTCAGTTGTAGTGAAGTTTAGGTAAATCCTACAGGTCTGTAGGTTGTGGTTTTTATCACCTTTTGAGCCGAGTGATTTCCACGTAAAAATCCTGTGTCCTTTACCTTCCTGTTTATTTTTATTCCGCAAACACATTTATAGAACAGGTTGGGTAACGTGTTTTGTCCATAGGCAAAAAGTAGGTACACATTGGGATAGACACTTAGGTCGTGCAAAGCTAACACACATAAATAGACTTTGAATATAAAAACACAATCACATAGTTAGTCATATTCAATTATGTAACAAGAAAGAAATGACAAATTATTCATGGTGCTTACAAAGGTAGTTGGAGAAGATGACAAAAAGAGAAATCTCTATTAAAAGATTCACCAACAAAGCTATTTTCAATGCAAAGAATAAGAACTAAAAGTTGGATTATTGAATAATGAGCTCAAAGCCCTAGATAAAGTATTTATAGTCAAAGCACAAAAAGTACAAAAATAAGCTGAAAGTAACAAGTGCGTCGACCCAAATGCGGTCGCATCTCAGGTCGCATCTTGAGTATGTGGTTGCATGTTGATTGCATTCCAAAACCCTAGATCTTGAATCTTCTCTTCAGTGGCTGATACGACCTGTTTACACGTCTTATTTCCCATATGCGGTCTCATCCTCTAGCAGATGCCACATTTTCTACGATTTTGGATTGCTCATTGTTTTGCTCAGACTCTGAGTATGTGGACACATTTAGTGTTTTCGGTGTTGCATGTGTGTCGCATTTTGTCTGATTTCGACAATCTTTCTGATCTGCACATGCAACTGACTTGCAGTCGCATTTGGACTTTCTGGCATCGCATCTGATGTTGTATTTGCGCAATTTCTGCCCTTATTTTTGCTTTTTGTTCACTTTTTGTCCTTCAACTCCCAAAAACCTAAAACATAAGAAACCACAGTCAAAATGGAGAATAATACTTAAAAGACTCCTAAAAATTATAGGGACGGGATATAAATGGTCCAAAATCCATGACTTATCAGACTCATTTGGTGAATTCGGATGGGATAAAGCTTCCAGAAGACTTAATGCTTCGCTTTGATCAAGGTAAGTTATGACTTTTGTCGACTTCATTTGGAGGATGCTTTTGATAATTAATTAATAATAAGGGTTTAGGGAAAAATAGGAGGCCATATATCCATGGTGTGATGGTCACTGATACAGGTACTAGTGCTATGTTATGGATAATGTGTTGAGATACGTTAGTGATGGTCATAAACCAAGAATTACAAAGCATGCAGGCATTAGCTAATATATAATTGTCTTGATTTGATTGCTTAGGTGCCTATAACACTCCATTAAATCTGGTATACATATTTGCACTTGATATTATACTTTATGTGGTCATCCTTATTTATTCACGGTGATGGTTCACAATTTTATGGCTTGATGTGATCTTCATAGTTCAAATTCAAATTGGAATGATATTATTTTAGCCAAAAGGGGTTAGTTGCCAAGGGGAAATGGTTCTGGAGGATTGTGTATACCAAGGGAAAATGGTTCTGGTGGATTATGAATTCCTGAGGGTTCGAGCGGTATATGGACCTTGGGGGTCCTCCCATGAGTCACAACTTTTGGAAAGCCAAGTACGTGTGTATACCCGTTGCATATTGCATTACATTTTTGATCTGATCATTTGGTTCTACTTGGCACTTGACTTATCAACTATTCTGTTATTAGACAGTTTCTGAGTTAAGGTAAACTTATGGTACGATGTAGCTAGCCTTCCCCCATGGTGCTAACCACATTATGAAACTGTGCCTTGGATAAACATTATACTGTAGAGTAATGCTCTTCCAGGGCACCTTGGGGTGGGATGGTATCATTGACTCATACATTTGGATAGAAACTTTAGAATGGTGTAGCACTGAGTTAAACCTGTTCTTCAAATCATCTTGTAGTGTTGGTGCCTGCAAGAAAAACTTCTTAACTTCCATATCTTCCTGACCACCCAAGTTGCATTGCTAGGAATGGTGTAATCTCCCACTGAGTAGTTCTTTATATAGTAGATATGTACCCACCTAATCTACAAGCAGTCCTTCTTCTCTGAGATTTCTGAGCTTTTTGATGATCACAACTTTGTTCCACAAGCATAAATTCATAACATTCTGCCCCCTAGTGTGTTATACCCCGTATATTTATACGTCGAATTATTTGCAAGTAAATCGACTCAAGTTGGAGGAGGAATTATTTTCGGACCTGAAATACAAACCTTTAATTTTCAATTTTAATTAGAACATAAATTGTTTATAAATTTTACTTAGTATAGAAATATTATTGGTGATTAGGGATTAATTAATTGTGATTATATTACTAAGTAAGAATTAGTGATTAATTAATTTAATTTTTAATTGTGGGCCCCACCCGTTTTAATTAATTAATTAAAAAAAAAAACAAATCAGCAAAATATTTGATGAGTCATGAGGGGGGGCAGCACGTGTCACTTTGGGAGATTCCATATATATGGAAATTGGATGAACATGTTAGGAGATAATTTTCAATTTCACAAACTCTGAATTAGAGAAAAAAATTGCAACAATTTCCATGGCTGCTCGGCCAGCCATGGATGGGGGAAAACTTTTTTTTGTTGCATGTTGTGATCAAGATTCAAGTAGTTTGCAAGTTCAATGAGGTGATACCAACATTGGATATTAAGTTGGAGAAGAAGGAATTGTAAAATTGGAGCAATTGAGTGTAGAAATTCCTCCAAGAAAATTTAGGTAAGATTTTCTCATTTTGTGGTGTAATTATGTTAATGGTGTTGTATTGGAAGGATTAAAATTGGATTGGACGAAATTGGAATTAAGAAAATGCATGAAATCGATGTTATAGGAAATTGTGGGTTGAAATGGATTTAGAAAAGTTGTTGGGTTGTTAGAATTGTTATGGGCTGAATTATGAGAATTTTATATGTCTATCTCTGTTGTTGGTATTTCTGTGTTAACAGGAGAATAATTGAAAATTCGGGTTGGGCGAATATATAGGGGAAATGCTGCTCGATTTCCGTTAAGTCCTTAACTAATGAGAAACCCTAAAACGAGGAAGTGTGAGTTAAAGAATAAGTTCTATAAGTGATGAGCTGCGGATTTATGAACTAGAAAATATAGTTACTAACAATAGCGTTACTTTTATATTAAATAGGCTAAAGGGACGATGAAGCGAACGGGTTTGCGATTAATCGTTAACAGGTATGTAAAGCTGTCCCTTCTTTCTTTTGGCATGTCTTAGATTTAAGTGATGAACGATATGAACTTTGGGGTAATTCTATTCGTAAGTCTTGAGTGTGATTCATGATCCTTATTCACTTCTTGACGTTAGAACTCTTAAAATGATTGAACTTCCCTCTCAAATTTTGTATATCGATATATATAAGACTCTATTCTTAGAGAGTGTAGAGATATTTGTATCGTTGGCCTCCTATGTTTTTTGTCCATAACTCCCAGAGACTTTTCATATTAGCTTCTTATGTCACCAGAGGGGTTCAGAGTATCCTTTTCCGAGTTTTACATGCATTTGTATATATTATATTATATTTATGGATCGGGCCGTACGTTCCTTGGCACTAACATATTATATTATAAATGGATCGGGCCGTACGTTCCTCGGCACTAACATACTATATTATATATGGATCGGGCCGTACGTTCCTCGGCACAAACATATTATATTATATATGGATCGGGCCGTACGTTCCTCGGCACTAACATATTATGTTATATATATGGATCAGGCCGAACGTTCCTCGGCACTAACATATTATATTGTATATGGATCGGGCTGTACGTTCCACAGCACTATTAGTTATATTATAATCTATGCCTATCATACGCTGTAGAGTCAGTTTCTGTCATATAGAGTTATGCAGATATTCTCAGATGTTAACCACAGATGCATTCTATTATTGAGGCTGGTTTTCATGATTCATCTGTACTTGATGTTCTTATGCTTTATATACTCAGTACATATTCCGTACTGACCCCCTTTCTTCGGGGGGGGGGGGGGGATGCGTTTCATGCCCGCAGGTACAGACGTTCGACTTGGTGATTCCCCAGCTTAGGATTCTGTTTCAGCTGTCTTGGAGAGCTCCATTGTTCCGGAGCCTAGATTTTGGTATAGACCTTCTGATATATATATATATATATATATATATATATATATATATATATGTTGGTCCAAGGGTACGACGGGGCCCTGTCCCGTCATATTTCACTGTTAGTACTCTTAGAGGTCTGTAGACATATGTGTGGGTTGTGTATAAGTTCTGTTCAGCTGTGTCTATACGATGTGCTATGACATGATGTCCGTCTGTAGTGGTAGTCTTGTCAGCTTGCATATGACATGATATTGATGTGTAGTGGCAGCCTTGTCGGCTTGCGTATCATTTTATGATATGATCAGTTGTGACTCCTCAGGAGACAGTCTATCTAACTATACATATATGATGACGTTATGAACCGTTGGAGTTCTTTTACAAGTTTCCATACTGTTCATAGATTCAGTTTGATTATATTTAACAGGTACGTATACGGGTGTCCAGGTCGGGCACTAGTCATGGCCTAGTCGTGACAAAAGTGGTATCAGAGCAGTTCATCCTCGGAGTGTGTACAGACCGTGTCTAGTAGAGTCTTGTATATCGATGTGTTGTGCACCACATCTATAAACTGGAAGCTACAACACATTTAGGATGTTACCTTTCTTTCATACCTAAGATCGTGCGATAGAGCCCAGCCATAGGAAATGAAATTCCTTATACTAACCTTTGATTTCAGCTGAAGTACGACATCGACAGAAGGAAGCGACAGATGATATTGGAAGTTACAAAGTACACAGGTAAGTTACGGTGCGAAAGAGGCATGTTGGATGAGGTAAGAATATTGAAACATGATTGAAATGTAAAGTTGGAGGATGAAAGAGAAGGTGGATAGGAAAGTATAACAGGACAGATCGTTAAAGGATCAGGTACGTCTCGAGGTATGATGTGTGAGGTAAATCCCGACACCCTTATACTTTTTTTTTTTGGAAATTGGGAGCCCTGTGTAGCTATGATACGATATGATACATGCGTATATATGTTGGCCCTGTGAGACATTATTGGTATTTCCTGCGTGCAGGTTTTGGGATAGTAAGAAGTACAGAGGAAACTCTGCCCAAATTTTCCCAGAAATAGAAAAAGAAGAGAATGAGATATAAGTTCAAAATATGTCTTGGAAGTGGATACCGATAGGGGTAAATTACGACGTTTTTACAGTTTAAGGGGGTGATGTGGCGTGATTTTATGCCACAATCGATGCTTTTTTACTATAAGTTTTACTTGTTTTTAAGCAAGCCTATGTGATTTTACGTGGTTTTTAGTGTTTTTCAGGTAAAGGAACAGATTCGGCACAATCACAGTTGAAGTGCAGAACCAGGTCGTAAATGAAGTTTACGGGCCGTATTCTACAATACGGGCCGTATTCCATGGTCGTGTTAACGGATAACAGAACCAGAAAGTCAAGCTGAGAAGATGGTGGTTTACGAGCTAGGTTTACGGACCGTATTTCAGTTTACAGTTCGTATTCCATCACGTATTTAACCAGTTGAGCATCTAGCAGAAAGTCGAAGTGTTGGATGTTGAAATACGACCATGCAGTTTACGGACCGTAAACCACTTTACGGTTCGTATTTCAAAAGAGAAAGTTGCACACAACTGAGAAGCTAACTTAGGCGTAAACCATTTTTACGGTCCGTAAAGTGATTTACGAACCGTATTTTGCCATGACGAGACCACAGTGCAAATCTGTAACTTTTGTATTTCCAAAACCTATAAATAGTCATTGTAGGGATTTTAATAGACATCAATTATTATATTTTTGTCTCTTGACTTAGAACATTAAATTCTCTCTAGTTTTTGAAGATCCAAACATCAATTCAAGTATTACCAATTCCTTTTTCATTCCAAAGTAAGAAATTATGAATTCTTCAATTTCTTATTTCTTGTTCTTTGTCATGAGTAGCTAAATTCCCTTACTAGGGTTGTGAACCCAATGATGGGTGTTTTGGGATTGGGTTTGTGATTGATATACAATTAATGGATTATTAGGGTTTAGTTATTCTTCATTCTTCATTCATAATTAATGGTTGCAAACATTGATTAAAGCCATAAGCCCTAATTTATTTGGGAAAATAATTAGGGTTGGTAAGAATAATTAACAAGAACTCAAAGCTTTAAACTTTGTTTAATAAATTCACATAGGAATAAGAAGAATTTACTTGGCATGATTAATCGTTCTTCATTATCACTTTCTTATATTTGGGAAAATCATAGAAAGATATAATCTTTATCTATTGGAAAATAATAGAGATTCGCATAGAGATTAGGTGCATTCACATAATGATCCATTACAAGTATATCAAGATCAATACCCATGATCATACACTCTATCTAACGGGGACACAACCTTAGTTTTTTTTACCCTAAATTACCACCAAAACAATAGTTTAGCAGTTAGTTATAGAACAACCAAATTTTACCAAAATCATCGGATTAAGACATTAGACCTAGAACTTAGCATCTACGAGTTTAGTAACCTTTTCACACCCTATTCCCGGTGGGATTCGACCCCAACCTTGTTGGGTTAATATATTTGACAACGTCCGTTTTATACCATTAATAGGTGTAATTTGATTGAACAAAATAAAGTGACTGCCAAAAGTAGCATTTGTGTGCACATTAGTATGTTCGATAATGTAATGTCATGTATTGAAGCTTCATGGTTGGTCATAACGTTCTTAAGTTGTGTATATTGCTTTACAATAGACAGTTGGGGTGGTCAGTAGAAAGGAAAACATGCATGCCAGAAGTTCCAAGTCAAATCCGATGTAGACATTGTTATTCTATGATATCTAAGTGTTAGATTGAGTCGTTGTGTGGTATGGCCTGCTTGAGGACAAGCAAATACTTTAAGTTGGGGGTGTTGATGTGGCGTGATTTACGCCACAATCGATGCTTTTTGACTATAAGTTTTACGTATTTTTAAGCAAGCCTATGTGATTTTACGTGGTTTTTAGTGTTTTTTAGGTAAAGGAACAGATTCGGCACAATCACAGTTGAAGTGCAGAACCAGGTCGTAAATGAAGTTTACGGGCCATATTCTACAATACGAGCTGTATTCCATGGTCGTGTTAACGGATAACAGAACCAGAAAGTCAAGCTGAGAAGATGTTGGTTTACGAGCTAGGTTTACGGACCGTATTTCAGTTTACGGTCCGTATTCCATCACGTATTTAACCAGTTGAGCATCTGGCAGAAAGTCAAAGTGTTGGATGTTGAAATACGACCATGCAGTGTACGGACCGTAAACCATTTTACGGTCCGTATTTCAAAAGAGAAAGTTGCACACAACTGAGAAGCTAACTTGGGCGTAAACCATTTTTACGATCCGTAAAGTGATTTACGGACCGTATTTCGCCATGACGGGACCAAAGTGCAAATCTGTAACTTTTGTATTTCAAAAACCTATAAATAGTCATTATAGGGTTTTTAATAGACACCAGTTATTATATTTTTGTCTCTAGACCTAGAACTTAGCATCTACGAGTTTAGTAACCTTTTCACACCCTATTCCTTATGGGATTCGACCCCAACCTTGTTGGGTTACTATATTTGACAACATCCGTTTTATACCATTAATAGGTGTAATTTGAGCGTATCAGGGGGTAATAATATGATTGAGATAAAAGTACGGAGGAGGAAGAAGTATGACAAATTATGAAGGTATTGATAAGACAGCATGTGAGGTATTAAGGGTAAGATTGATCAGAAAGGGGGAAGGGTTAAATACGCCTAGTCCACAGAGTGTAATTAAAACATAGTAAGAATCGTGAATAAGGTTAAGAAGTGTTACGTTATAGGGTGGATTACGAACATGATATACTGTGAATACCATAAGGATTGTTATAGAAATGAGTAAAGCCTAGCGAGGAAGTAACTAAAGGATATGATGTGATCAGTGTGAAACGGAAAAGCAAATGTAGAACGAATAAGAAAAAACTTACAAAGTCCGATGGGGAGATTTCAGAATAGAGATCAAGTGGTAACGAAAGTGAAAGCGAGCACAGGAAGAGAATGAGTTAATAGAAAGAGGAAGATAAGAAGAAAGCGAGCGGGATTGCAGTGTAGCGATGCGTTATGACGTATATAGCTAAGAAAACGAGTAAAATAAGCGACAGAATTGTGAAAGACCAACCTAAAGGAAGGTGAGCAACGAGACAGAATGAGTGCCAGAAATGACTGGTATGATAAGAACAAATAGAGATGAACAGAATATGTTTCGAAAATGAGAAAGGGGTTATGTAGAAGTAGTGTTTTCCAAAGGATACAGGAGTAGCATGAGATTCCTCGTGCACAGAATAAAAGATGGACATAGACTGGAGAAATGAAAGGAATAATAAAGGGAGCACTCAAGATAGACGTAATTAATTGAGTATGAGTATAGGATAAAAGGGAAATATATAGCTACAAACTTAAGATGTAGTACGACGGAAAGGTAATAAGACAAGACCACTATTAAAACAAGTTTGATATGATTTTGAGTAAGTCAAGAGTTGGCGTTGGGTATACAAAAAGGGTGAAAGCGCATGAGGCATAAAGGAGTATTGCGTATATGTGACTTAACCCCGAAAATGATGAAATCCTTAAAGGATAAGGATTGTAGATTTGCGAAACAACTGATGTATTGTGAGTTTATTAGAGGAAACAGGTGATATCCGTTGGTATAAAGATAGTGTTACAAGAAAGCTTGGGACGTTTATCATTAGAATATAAGTGTTATCGAATGGGGAATTTGAAACGCCTATAAGCACTAGCTAATTACTGATCGGGATAAATGGAATGTGGCTTTGGATAAATTGCTACATTAATTATATTACTCGAGTGCCAACCATCAAATGAGATTTGTACTATATGTCGAGAGTTCTCATCGCCTCGTGATTGTGTTGGGGTTTCATACATGGGTAATCTAAGTTATAGATGGTATAAAGGAAGACATGGATATGGTGCAGTATACCAAATATATTGGAAAAGAATCATATGAATTTGGTAATGGGAAATAGGGACATAGAGTAGAATATAAATAGATAATGATGTAGGTACACCCAAAAGGGGGGGAAGCGGATGAGAGAGATGCAAGTGTAAGATGAAAACAACCGACACTGCAACACATTTAATGTGGATATTTTAACTTCAAGTGAGATCCCTTGCTGGGACAAGTTGGTAAGATTTGAAAGCCAGCAATAAACGAGTAGTAGTCAAGATGGTATTTAAGACAGTGCTGAAAATTATTTGTAAGGACCTTGGATAATATGACATTAGAAAGTATATGCTTATAAAAAGGGAGAATGCGACAAGAGAATGGTAACGAGTAGCTTAAGAGATATTATAAAGGATAACAAGGCTATAATGGATTAGAGGTTAAAATATTGGCAACGGAGTTATTGGCTAATGACATTATGACACATAAGTAGCAAAGGAGAAAGGAAAGGAAAGGAGTATGACAAGAAAGGCTACGAACGAGTTTTAGTACGAATATTTGTATGCTAAGGATAAGACCAAGTGAGTACTTGATAAGAAGAGTAAGAATTCAGTAACAACAATGTGGTTGCGATATTTCGGATACATCAAAGAAATGTGTAAGATGGTTTGAGGCAAAACTACAGAGATATAACTAGTACTGAGGGCAAAAGCCATAGTTAAGGACTAGTTATATCAATTGAAAGATATAAGAGAAGAATATAGGGTCTGCATAAAGACTAGCGAGGCAACGCTAAGGTATTTTCTGGGCTGATTTGAGCACCTACACATACCCGTGTAAAGATTGTAATAAGATGCGTGATAGGAGGACTAAAAGCAAGTTGAGTAAAGGGGCAATAGAAGAGTTTGTGTCAAAAATAGAGAAACGACACGAGGTAATATGCCTAAAGTATTGCCAGTTAGTGTAAAGGAAATTACAAATTGATTTAATCGAGGCAATCAGAACAAACGGGTTATTGGTTACTGAATGACTGTAAAGTTATAATATGAGGGGACCCTAGCACTATTTGATAGCCAACCCTAAAGATCGAGATCAAGAAGTAAAAGCAAGTGTTAGTTAAAGACCCTTAAAAGAAGGTCAGAAAGTGACACATGATGCTGATGATTCCAAAATACGGACCGTTACAGCGGAGTAAAGCAAGGATATTGGAGTACAAAAATGTTACCCTCTGGGAAATTTCGTTTTACTCGTAGAACCTGCGAAGGGTCCACAGGTTACCAGAGGCATACGATACTCCAGGGATATTAAAGTCTAATGAACCGACGAGAGACGTCTGCGCGTTATAAAAATCATATTTAAAGATTGAGAGGTAAGATGAAGGAAACGATGTCTTAAGGGAATAACTATAGGAGAAGAAGGAGTCAAGTTAAGACTAAGCGCACAAGGAAGAGAGTAAGATTTCAGCGGAAAAGTTCGCAACACAACTGACAACGGACTGCGAAGTAAGATAAGAGTAAAGGCAATGACGTGGAATTATTACCTCGGGAAGCAACAGAAAGAGGAGATATTACAGGAATGACTAAGTAGGGGCCTGGAATGCGTTATAATGAATTATAGCAAATCGACCAGTGGAAGAGGTATGTGAAGGGCATAATTAAATAAGAGAACACTTGGGAAAGTATTGGGAATTCAGGATCAGTTTAACATTCGAGGACGAATGTTCTAAAGGGGGAAGGATGTTATACCCCGTATATTTATACGTCGAATTATTCGCAAGTAAATCAACTCAAGTTGGAGGCGGAATTATTTTCGGACATGAAATACGAACCTTTAATTTTCAATTTTAATTAGAACATAAATTGTTTATAAATTTTACTTAGTATAGAAATATTATTGGAGATTAGGGATTAATTAATTGTGATTATATTACTAAGTAAGAATTAGTGATTAATTAATTTAATTTTTAATTGTGGGCCCCACCCGTTTTAATTAATTAATTAAAAAAAACAACAACAAATCAGCAAAATATTTGATGAGTCATGAGGGGGGGCAGCATGTGTCACTTTGGGAGATTCCATATATATGGAAATTGGATGAACATGTTAGGAGATAATTTTCCATTTCACAAATTGTGAATTAGAGAAAAAAATTGCAACAATTTCCATGGCTGCTCGGCCAGCCATGGATGGGGGAAAAATATTTTTTTTGCTTGTTGTGATCAAGATTCAAGTAGTTTGCAAGTTCAAGGAGGTGATAGCAACATTGGATATTAAGTTGGAGAAGAAGAAATTGTAAAATTGGAGCAATTGAGCGTAGAAATTCCTCCAAGAAAATTTAGGTAAGATTTTCTCATTTTGTGGTGTAATTATGTTAATGGTGTTGTAATGGAAGGATTAAAATTTGATTGGACGAAATTGGAATTAAGAAAATGCATGAAATCGATGTTATAGGAAATTGTGCGTTGAAATGGATTTAGAAAAGTTGTTGGGTTGTTAGAATTGTTATAGGCTGAATTGTGAGAATTTTATATGTATATCTCTGTTGTTTGTATTTCTGTGTTAACCGGAGAATAATTGGAAATTCGGGTTAGGCGAATATATAGGGGAAATGCTGCCCGATTTCCGTTAAGTCCTTAACTAATGAGAAACCCTAAAACGAGGAAGTATGAGTTAAAGAATAAGTTCTATAAGCGATGAGCTGCGGATTTACGAACTAGAAAATATAGTTACTAACGATAGCATTACTTTTATATTAAATAGGCTAAAGGCACGACGAAGCGAACGGGTTTGCGATTAATCGTTAACAGGTATGTAAAGTTGTCCCTTCTTTCTTTTGGCATGTCTTAGATTTAAGTGATGAACGATATGAACTTTGGGTTAATTCTATTCGTAAGTCTTGAGTGTGATTCATGATCCTTATTCACTTCTTGACGTTAGAACTCTTAAAATGATTGAACTTCCCTCTCAAATTTTCTATGTGTTGGATAGTAATCGATATATGTAAGACTCTATTCTTAGAGAGTGTAGAGATATTTGTATCGTTGGCCTCCTATGTTTTATGTCCATAACTCCCAGAGACTTTTCATATTAGCTTCTTATGTCACCAGAAGGGTTCAGAGTATCCTTTTCCGAGTTTTACATGCATTTGTATATATTATATTATATTTATGGATCGGGCCGTACGTTCCTCGGCACTAACATGTTATATTATATATGGATCGGGCCGTACGTTCCTCGGCACTAACATATTATATTATATATGGATCGGGCCGTACGTTTCTCGGCACTAACATATTATATTATATATGGATCGGGCCGTACATTCCTCGGCGCTAACATATTATGTTATATATATGGATCGGGTCATACGTTCCTCGGCACTAACATATTATATTGTATATGGATCGGGTTGTACGTTCCACAACACTATCAGTTAGATTATAATCTATGCCTATCATACGCCGTAGAGTCAGTTTCTGTCATATAGAGTTATGCCGATTTTCTCAGATGTTAACCACAGATGCATTCTATTATTGAGGCTAGTTTTCATGATTCATCTGTACTTGATGTTCTTATGCTTTATATACTCAGTACATATTCCGTACTGACCCTTTCTTCGGGGTGGCTGCGTTTCATGCCCGCAGGTACAGACGTTCGATTTGGTGATTCCCCAGCTTAGGATTCCGTTTCAGCTGTCTTGGAGAGCTCCGTTATTCCGGAGCCTAGATTTTGGTACATACCTTATGATATATATATATATATATATATTGGTCCAAGGGTACGACGGGGCCCTGTCCCGTCATATTTCACTGTTAGTACTCTTAGAGGTCTGTAGACATATGTATGGGTTGTGTATAAGTTCTGTTCAGCTGTGTCTATACTATGTGCTATGACATGATGTCCGTCTGTAGTGGCAGCCTTGTCGGCTTGCATATGACATGATATTGATGTGTAGTGGCAGCCTTGTCGGCTTGCGTATCATTTTATGATTTGATCAGTTGTGACTCCTCAGGAGACAGTCTATCTGACTATACATATATGATGACGTTATGAACCGTTGGAGTTCTTTTGCAAGTTTCCATATTGTTCATAGATTCAGTTTGATTATATTTAACAGGTACGTATACGGGTGTCCAGGTCGGGCACTATTCATGGCCCACGGGGTTGGGTCGTGACATGGTGCCTTTGGTAAATAGGTTTTGGCCCATGAAACCAAAGCTTTCTTTCAAATTGCAGCATCACCAGTCCACAAGAATGATCTACACAAGCTGTCAATCATTTTCATTAGGTAATATAAATATTTATGCCCAATAAGTTTGGATACGAAATATTGTTGACTTAATTAGTTTCAATCTTCCAGCATAAGACAATAGTTTTGTAGACCAGCAATTGATCCTGGTAGTAATTTTTTCTACCAGTAGAAGACATTGGGTAATGGGAAGTTTCTTAGAAGAGAGTTGTACTCCCAAATACAGTGAGCCTTCACAGAATCCCAAAGTGGTTAGAATTTCCTGTTTAAGTGCATCCTTTACCCCAGATATGTATATTGAGCTTCTACCAACATTTGCTTGTAAACCAGAGGCTATGAAAAACCTGAGGAAAACTACTTGAAGGAGTTTGATAGAAGGGTTGTCTTCTTTGCAAAACATAAGCAGATTATTAGCAAAGCAAATGTGCGTCACTCCTAGTTTCTTGCATCTTAGGTGAAATTTGAAATTTTTATTAGTGGCTACAACATTAAGTTCACTTTGCAGATATTCCATCCTTATAAAAAATAGATAGGGTGACATAGGGTCACCCTGTTTAATCCCTCTTTTTCCTTAAAAAGGTTTTGTGAGACCCCATTTAATACTAGTGTGTATGACACAGAAGAAATGCACTCCATAATCTATTGAATGAATCTATAAGGAAAGCCAAGGTCAGCTAACATACTTTTAAGGAAACACCATTCAATGGAGTCATAAGACTTCCTAAGATCTACTTTCAGGTTGTTTCTTGTTACAAAAGGTGAAGTGCCACCCTTTTGCCCTCACAGGTGTAAGCTGGAGATAATCTACACAATCCCTAAAATCTTGTGTTTCTGGAGGTGTGACAGGGGAATCAACCATGTCCTCAGATGACAAGATGGCGTTAAAATCATCAGCAAGTAGCCAAATACCTTGTATATTAGAACCTAGCTTCCTCAAGTCATTCCATAAGCTGGTTCTCTCCTCGGCCTCATTCTTAGCATAAACAATTGTATGGGTAGTAGAAAAAGAGGTATCCAAATCCTGTATATGATAGTGAATAAATTGGTCTTTTATCATAATTATCTGCATTTGTATATGAGTTTCTCAGAACAACCAAACTCTACCATTAGGTGCCATGGTATAGTTACAGCAAGTATTCCAACCCTATGCTACTTTTCCTAAAATGCCCTAGGCTTTATGTTCCTTCACCCTATTTTCTAAACAACCAAATACCTCCACTCTATGCTTTTGCCGAAACAACTTTATCTCTTTCTGCTTTAGGGGCTAATTTAATCCCCTAACATTCTATGTAAAGATGATCATAAGGGATTATGAGTAATCCCGGGGCCTTCAGGTTGTCCTGATATAGAATTGATGGACTTGTCCTGAAGACCAGCAAATCTGTTAGCAGTAGGATCCATAGTAGCATACACACCTTGATCTGATGGAGCAGTTTGTGACACTTTACTTTTTTGAGGTCTTGCTCCACACTTTCCTTTCCCATTCACGTGGTTGTCTAATGCTAACTGATTTGGTCTGGTATATCAAGGGGTTTAGGTTCAGCAGTAGCATTAGGAATATGAGCATCTTTTTTAGCCATCCAGTCTTGTCTAACCTGCCTTATTCTCCTCCTATTTCTTATTCTCCTTCTAGGGGCCTCGTTATAGTCATCCTGTTTATCCTCCTCCTCTCCACCTATCCAGCAATCATCCAGTTTATGACTAAATCTCATACAATTATACAAAATTTAGGTCACCAATCATAGTCAGCAATTTGGTTTATTATGCCTGAGGGAGTAGTTATCTCTATAGATTCAACAAGAGGTTTTGACACATCGGTTTGAATCAACATTTGAGCATAGAAAATACGTTCCATAGAATCTATATATTTATTAGTATATAGTGGTCTACCAATAGTACTAGCAATTTTACTAAGTGCTTTAGCAGACTAATAACCCACTAGCAAACCTGTGAAGATCACCTATAGTGGAATAGTTGTCAAGCAGTGTGGATTGAATTCAAAGTTAATTTGCCAGTTTTAGATGATGAATGGTTTGTTGTGAAAGGAATAAGGTCCTCCTATCAAAATCCTATCATAGTCCTCATAGTTGGCAAACCGAAAAATGAAGTATCCAAAGTCATATGTAAGCACTTGGGGTTTCTCAGTATATGTCCAAGCATGCGAGATAAAACTCTTCACAGTTTTCATATAAGGTATATCACCCATGACAAAGCCAATCAATGCAGTTTGCTAGTAACTTGTGATTTCACATTATCCTCAACAATTGTAACACACAATTTACCCTGTCTAGTGGACAGCGCAACGTAAGTTAAAGATTTACGTTATTAAGCTAGCAAATTCTCATGAAAGCCCTTCTTCCCCGATGGAGTAGGCTGGGCCGATATGGCCGCTTAAGAAAATTGGAGTCATCAAGGTGCCAGAGAGCCGTCTGAGTCTCTAAATCCATGAAGGTGTAGCTAATTGTGCGAGTCAATATCGGAATCCTAACTTCAACCTCGCCTGGAATGGTTGAAATTGAGAAGGGAGAGAACTTCCAAAGGTCAACGAAGGTAGTTTATAGATGGATCTATCCTCCGGCATAACTAGTTTCACTGGAGAAGCAGGGATGGGACCAGTGCGAGGCATATTTTACCGAACAGTGCACGTTAGAAAGCCTTGCGTAACATGTGCTGAGAGCAAAACATTTCCTGTCTAGTTAAGGTAAACTTGCTAAAGCTAAATTAAGACTTTTTTTTAAAATAATCTCGTCACTACTTAAACGTTTTTTATGTTTGGGATTTACTAAGTACAAGTACTTCCAGTACTTATACTATATTTATGACACTATTTTTGGTGCAAACCTAAATCTGAGCAAGAGTAGAACATGCGGAGCCGTCTGAATCAGAGGCCGAGATTCTAGGAGATTTAATGGTGAGCTGCCTGGCTGATCCACATCGTCGGTCCCTTCTAACTTCTTACTATCTCTTTCTTCTTTGCACTTCAGACAGTGTATTTTATGTCGTTTCAGACTTGTACTAGTATTTTAGTGGCTCTTGTACAAATGACACCAGGTTTTGAGTGGTGTTTTGTTAATTCCACACTTTTATATGAGTAAAAGACTTGACTTTAACTCTTGCCATGTTATAACTTTACTTTCTGCTTAATTAACTGAATGAATTGTTATTAATCAGTTGTTATTGATTCACCTACTGGCTGGGGTACGTACCATCACGACTTTTGAATATTGACCCTTGACAATATTCTGCTACTTTTTTTTTTCACGAAATATATATATTTTTTGTTTTTGTTATCACGACTTTTGAATTTTGGCCCATGACAATATTCTCCTACTTTTTTTTCACGAAATATATATACTTTTTGTTTGTTTTGTGTTGGTTTTTTTTTTTTTGGTTTCGGGATTTCTTCAAATGGATATGTAAGAAAGGAAACATAAACAGGAGAGGTTATAGTAGTCAACAATTGTAGCCTCCATACTAAAAATAATTCTTTTAATTTTTTGTACCCCTCCTTAAGAGCTCGCACTTTTTTGCTCTCTTGGTGACCCAAACTCACAATCTTAGGGTTGGAGGTGAAAGATGCTTACCACCTGAGCAGCTTCCTCTTGGCACTAAAACAGGAGATAAGTTGAACGTTCAAGAGGAATTTTTTTTATGGTTCAAGTATTAACGTAGATTAACTTTTGAAATTCCTCATTTCTAGGATGTCACAACCGATTCACGGTAATGGTGACACCTACACTTTCCCACTGGTATGCGAATCATCCCCAATTACTTAGATACAATTTTCAATGTAAGAAATGGAAAGAGTTAACAACAATACTGTACTTAAGGCTCAACAACATAAATACTAGAAGCCAACAATATATATCCCCAAAATCTGATCTAAGTCGTACAAGAGCACTAAATTCTGAAATACAAGTCCCGTGGGACGAAATAACTGTCTGTAGAAATTAAGTACAGAAAGTAAATTGGAAGAGAGTCCCATGGACCACGGGCAAGCATGTAGCTCACCCTGAAAGTCTCGAATCACCGCCTTGAGATCAACCACGAATTCTCGAACTGGTGCCTGGATAAGTATCTGTACAAGAGTGCAACAAGTGTAGTATGAGTACAACACTAGTACCCATAAGCATCATAGGCTGACAACGAAGAAACACGTATAGATAATATAAAAGTTAATGGGTCACACAGGATAAATAAGAGTTATTTATAATCCCATTTCCACTCCTTTTCACCATTTAATGGGGTTTATAGGCTCAACTCTTCCTTCTTTGATTCACTTAAAGTCCATTCGATTCTTATTAACAACAAGTTGACATAATATCAATTATAGGCATCAAGTTAAATGATATGAAGTTAAGTCATTTCATCAATTCATAAGGATATATCATGAAATTAACATAGGGAGTTAAGAATGATAAGAATACAAGTGATATGTTATACAACTGGCCACAACCAAACCTGGAATACACATGCTAAGAGCTTTGCCACATAGCCATGACCATGAGGGACTCGCGAGGTTCATATACTGCTCACTACCTTCCGGCATAATCACTCGAAAGTTGAGCATAATCTCATATTATAACATATTTTCTCATATCAAACCATATCATAACACTAGGAATCATTTTTCCTCGAGTATGAAAGCATCATTCTTACCTCTTTTCCGGCCTCATCGGACCATATCGTACCTCAATCAAGAATGCATCTCAAGTGTATGTAGGTATGAATGAATGAAGAATGAATTTGTATCATAACCAACAATGTCGAGGAGTACAAAAAGATAAACAATTCTCATTTCTTTTATGGTAGTAAATCAAAAATGACCATTTTGTCATGCTTTCATTAGATATGAAAAGATGAATATAAATTGGAACCATATTATCAGCAAGTTCAACTTTGGCTAACATAGCCCACATAAGCAGAAATCGTACCAATCTAAGAGTGGATTTATACACCACTTCCACTATCCGAAGGCTTACACGAATAGCTCTGACACCAATTATATTATATATGCGCATCTCTAATCGGAGTCTAAAAAGGTAAGCCATAACTTACCTCCAAAGCCGAGCTCATGCCATGAACTGCTCAAGCTATCGCCTTCCCTTTCCGAGAAGCCTCAAATTTCTCCAACTATATAATTAATGGTTCTATATAAGCACATGAGTTAAACAACACCCATAATGTCATATAAAGAATTCGGGTCCAAAAAGTCAACCCAAAAATCCGTCCCAAACCCCGAAGGTCAAAATGATAATTTATAGTGAAATTGAGCTCAACATGATCAAATTTGTAATCTACATAGTCATACAAACCCAACAATACCCATATTGATATACTTAAATCGAATCCCAAAATAACCAACCCTGAGCCCCAAGGGCAAAACTGGAAATTCAACTTAAATATACCTTACGCATGGTTTAAATAAGCTAAACTCAGAAAATCACTAAAAACTAACCCTTGATTGACCTCCAATTTCAAGAAAATTAGACTCTTAAGTTAGGGCTAAAACCCTCAAATTTCTAACTCCAAAGCATGATTTAATCACTAATGAATGGAAGGAATCAAGAGGAAATGATGAAATAATGGTAAGAATCTTACCCCAACAATAAATCTTGAACTTAACACTTGTTTTCTCCCAAAATCGAGCTCTAGAATTTGAGTTATAAGAAAATGGGGTTTTGATTCGAAGTTGGGAAATAAATATCTGATCCAACCCATTTCTTCTTCGCAAACGCAAGAGAGGTTCGCGAACCCGAGAGAGGTTCGCGAACGCGTCCCTGAACCCAACCCAACCATTGCGAACGCAAAACAAGACACTACAAAAAAATGGATAGTTTGCGGAGGTCGAAAGTTGCAATTTGCGGAGGTTTTAGCCTCCTTTAACAAATAGCACAGAGTAAAACCCTGGCGAATTACAACTTTCAACCTCCGTAAATTATCAATTTTTTTATAGTGAGGCTTGCGAACGCAAGAGAAGGCTCACGAACGCTATGCCCAAGCTTGACCCGGCCCAGCCCCAATTCCTTCTTCGCGAGCCCGAGCTCGAGAACGAGGCCTCTCTAGTTCCCCTTCCTCGCGAACGCGAGGCCTTCTTCGCCAACGTGAAGAAGGAAACTAGATCATTTGAAACCAGAAAAAATCTGGTTTCTCTAATTTCTGGACCTAACGCATTTATTGGAAATCGAATCTGAACTCGTTTACCCAAAAGTCAACTTTTAGTCAACCTAATCATTTTTTAAACTTAAAGAAACTCAAACTTAGGATTTTTCTCTTCGAAACAAATCCTATTGCCTCGGGAAATGTGTCACCCCTTACCACAAGCTAAAATCACCAAGAAAGGATCACGAAAAAGGGTATTTCGGGAATGACGGACCTGAAAGTGTTGAACGAACAAAGGGGTCATTACATTAGAACAAAGCCTCGATGGTCAAGTCAAAACCCCCATTGGATGGTGTGTAATGGAAAATTCATTCAATCATCTGAAATGATATTTTAATTGCAAATGGATTTATATTACATCCACTGACAATATAATACAATGTTTAAATTGTCAATGGAATTAAGCGTTCATGTTTTACTTTAGATCAGTAATTATTCTAAATGTTGTGGTTAATCATCTAAAATTAAAATTGAAGTGACCTAAGAGGTTTATAAGTTATATACACAGCAGCGCAAAATAATTTTTTGCACTACCTAACCTGATGTAAAAGGTTACATGCCTTTATTCTTGCAACTACAAATTCCAATTTTTATGTATCTATAACTTAAACTAGTAACCTAGTAGTTCAACATTTTCTAACACCACAAGCATATAGAAGTTAAATTAATCTCAAATGTATGACCTTTGCAAATTAAAATAAAGTGCTTGTGCTGATATGAGGAAATAAAGAAGACAATAAGTGGAAATTATTGCTGGGTGTACGAACAAAGTACCACATTGATAGCTGAAAAGAAAAGGAAGCTATTTATAAGGAGTTGGATACTCTTAATGATGTGAGGCCTTTTGGGGAAAACCATGCGGGCTTGGCCCAAAGCGGACAATATCACATCGTGTTAAGAGTATCTTTGGACCGTTTATCCCAACAACTGGTGTCAGAGCCAATGGTTTGGCGGGACGAGTATGAAGATGGCGGAGTGTGGCGTGGGGCCCGGCTTAGTGCCTTTGCCCATCTATGGGCCGGTTTACGACCTTTACCCGTAGCTTTAAAGACGCATTCACAGCCTTTGGGCGTCGGTGACCGTAAATACTCTAATGGTGTGGGTGGCATACAGACATGTTGAATCTCTGACCCGTGGTATGATAATTAGCCACGTGGAACATAGTTCGAGGGGGAGATTGTTGGGTGTCCGAACAAAGTACCACATTAATAGCTGAAAAGAAAAGGAAGTTATTTATAAGGAGTTGGATACTCTTAATGATGTGAGGCCAACCGTGCGGGCTTGGCCCAAAGCGGACAATATCACATCGTGTTAAGAGTATCTTTGGACCATTTAGCCCAACAATTATTTGCCTAAGAAACAAAGAAATTAGAAATTCTTTATTAGTAATAGTCATCGTTTTGCTTACATGCATAAACTTGCTCTGGAATAGAAAATTGATAACCTATTTGAAAGAGTACAATAAGAAACCTACACTATATCATTTTCATCACTATTGTTGTTTAATAGTAAGACTAAATAGGGGTTCCTATTTATACTAAAGAGAACACAAGAACATGTCCCTAAGGAACAATTCTAGGTGTGAGTAAGTTTTTTCGGTCATCATAATCCTATATATGTATATATCATGCTGCTGGTGCTACCTTTGCTCCGTCATTGTTGTCCTCATCGTCATCTGCTTCAGAATATCTATTCATACATAAGCTAATTGCAGGCATAGTTTCTACGGCTAGAATCCAGGTAAGAAAAGGTGATGTATTTCCGCTCACAATCACCATGTTTGAACTAATTAAAATCTTAAAAGGAGTATATAGGCGAACTCTGGAAAACTATAGTTGTTGGTGATGATGAATGGTGATACTTTACTCTTGCCAATTTATAGCATTGATATGAGTGGCATTTGCAGAAAGTATCGACCCCAGTTGCTCCAGAGAGCTGTTTTACTTTTGATGACGGATCAAGGATTTAAGCTCTATAGGTTCAATCTTCAAGCCTTTTAACATCGTATATATTATATTTTGAAATTTTTGAGTTCATATCTACTTATTTATTGTAATTTTAATGAATTTCTACTCAATATTTTATGTTCAACATCGAAAGTATTGGGTTCAGATGAACCCGATACCTCAAAGCTCCACTGCCTTTGATTTTGATTTTGCGAATGAGTGAACAATTATAATGCGGGTAGGGGACAATATAACAACAACAATAATATACCCAGTATAATCTCATAAGTAAGGTCTGACAAAAATAGTGTATGCAGACTTTACCCTGCCCTGTGCATGTCGGTAGGGTACAGTAATAGTGATTAGAAAAAAGCATTGAGCAATAAGCTTTTTAGTCCATAAATTGTTAAGGAATGGGAATGGCATGAGGTAAACTCATGCAGGCCACTGGCTTTTCACAATCCACACGGGCTTATTCGCATTCATGCACACTCTTTTGCTTCATTTTCTTTTGGCCGGCCAGCTTGGAGATATAGTCAAAATTAGTCAAAAAGGCTTTACTCCCTCCGTCACTTTTTTGTACTCCCTCCGTCCAATTTAAGAAAGAAAGACTTTTAAAATTTATGGTCTAAAACAAATCTTGAATATTTGTGTGGATTGAAAAAAAAAAAAAGATAGCAACAACATTTAACAAACTACTTCCTCTGTTCCACTTTTTTGTACTCCCTCCGTCCCAGTTTAAGAAAGAAAGACTTTTGAAATTTCGGGTGTAACACAAATCTTAGACATTTGTGTGACCATAGATCATTTCATTCAGGGTAAAAGATGATTTTAAAGTCAAGCCGTTTCTAATTATAAAAACTTAGAAAGGTGACATTCTTTCCTGGACAGACTCAAAAGGAAAGGGCGTCACATAAATTGGAACAGAGGGAGTAGCAAAGTTCGAATAGGCATGGAGTTAAAAAAAATAATTGTGAAACTTGTCGTCCAAAATAAGTCATGAATATTTGTATGGCTATGTATAAATAATCTCATTCAGAACTAAATCGAAAGTTTCAATTTGAATTGTTACCAAAATTAGAAAATTGTTGTTCTTTTGCGAACTAAAAAGGTAATATTGCCACATAAAGTGGAACGAAGCAGATTAACAATCTTGAACTTTCATTTTGTGTGTCTTGATACAGTTTCTGTTACAACCTGCTAGGTTTAGGAAACTAGACCTTTGATGGAAATTCCGAGGGTGCGAGTGAGTCCGTAGCGTGTTTTTATATATATGTGCATGTTTTGTTTGCGTCTTCCTCGGATTGGTGTTGGGATTTTTGGGTTGAAAACTGGTGGAAAAACCGAGCTACTGGTCAAAATGGACCGCTATAGCAGGTAAGTGACCTTTGTAGGGGGTTCGTCGTAGCGGTGATAGGCTCACCACTGTGGGGAGCAAGGGATTAATGAGGTCTGCCATAGCGGGAGGGTTCCCGCTATAGCGAGACCACTGTAGCGATCGGCGGGAGGCAAAATATGTGCTTTATATTCTTTATTTTGAACCCATTCCCTACACAATTCCAAAACAGTTTCCAAGAGCTCCTGTGGCGAAATTCTAAGGCTAGGACTAAAATACTCTTGAAAGGTAAGCCTCAGGCCTTGAATTTTTTCCATTCTATCATCATGTTAGATTCCATGATTAGTTAAAGGTCCATTAACGGTGAATGAAAGGGCTAAAAACCTAGAACTTAAGAAACCCTTGATTAATGAATGGGTTATTACTTTTGTTGCGGTTTAATCATCTAGGAGTATAGCTTATTACTTCTTAGGATGAGAACTTTTCTATTAATGGTGGAACTTATTGATTGAGACGTAGGGTTTAATAAAGATGAAAACTTTGGCATAAAAACTGCTTGTAAAAAGGTTGAAGTGATTAGAAAACCCATAAATGGGAATAGTATGAGGGTTGAGTTGATATTATGATGAATTCACGCTTAGTAATATTTCACCAATTTGAAAAGGGTAGAAGTAGTTGGGTTCTTTTCCCCAATTGTTGTATCGTTTGAATAGATGATTTGAATACTCATATAGCGCTATATTTCTAGACTTTGAACGTTCAAAAGCTTTGCAAAAGGGGACAGCTATCGTGGATTGATTGCATTGTCCCAGTTCTGCTTTGAGGTAGGTTACAATCTACTTGAGTTAGATTTTGATTAATTGAGTGCATATGTTATGAAATTGATAGGAGAAGCATGATTAGGGCTTCAGACATAAAGTGTGGTTGGAAATTCCTTTATTTGATATTGGTTGACTGATTTTGTGATTAACTATTATGAAATGATAAAGAAGGAATTCATAAATACTCTTCTTGATTACTTGGGGGTAGTCCCTTATTCACGCTATTGATGAATTGATTGTTGAGTCTTCATATGACTTGTGACATAGTGACTTGTGATTCCTTATTGATTGTGGAACGGAAATACATTGTGATGAGAAACAAAATATAAATATATATAAATATGAAAAGGCACATTTGATAGGGGTGAGGATGTGGCCTAGTTATGAGCTCGTGATCCGAGGTCAGTTTTGGAGGGAGTGGTACATGGACACCATGGGTCCCCTAACGGTAATGACTATCTAGGGAAAACAATACCATTTAGCATGTGTGTACACGATTGGAATACTTCAATTATTTATTGCATTGCATCGGCTCATGACTATCTAGGGAAAACAATAGCATTTAGCATGTGTGTACACGGTTGAGATACTTCTATTATTTATTGCATTGCATCAGCTCATGGCTATTTGGGCAAACATTGTAATTTAGCATGTGTGTATAGATATGTGACATATTTGAGATAATTCGTGATATATATATGTGTTGGTGATTACATGATTTGAGTTAGTTTTATTGATTGCTGGTTGTGTGGCTTATCTTAATTCAGTGGAGTGATTCTTGTTGATAACTTCTTGTGGTTATGTGTTGTTGTGCCAATCTGTTATTTTATTGATTTCGTGATTTATGTATGATACTAATCTTAGTCGGCCTATGATATCTACCAGTACATAATGTTTGTACTGATACTACCTTGCTGCATTCTTTTGAGTGCAGATTGTGATCCAGAGGTGTCTACGAGACTTCATATTTAGCGTGAGGCCAGTTTCCGACAGATTCAAGGGTGAGCTCCTATCCATGCTAGCCGGCCTGAAGAACTTTCCTACTTTGATGTCTATTTCATTCCAGACATTTATGATTGTTTTAGATAGTTGTTCATCTTTAGACAAGTTATGTTTTAGAGTCCTTGTACGATGACTTTCGGATTTTGGAGTTGTAATAGTTAGACTTCCACAGATTTTAACTATTTATGGCATGATTAGACATTTGGAGATTATATATTTGTTATGTCCTTGAATGCTTTGAAAATGGCTAAGTAATTGGTAATTGTCGGATGGTTAGTTAAGGGAATTGGTTCGCCCATTAGGTGAATCAGTGTGGTTGCCACTCACAGCTATTTGGGTCGTCACAGTTTCTAAGCTGTATAAATCAGTTAAAGATTTGTTAAGCTTATGAACTCTCTAGTACATTTTTTGAGCTGTGTAAATTAGTTAAAGATTTGTTAAGGTTATGAACTCTTTTTTTTTTTTTAATTTGTTCTCAAGTTTATGAACTTAATATTCTTTTGATGCATATAATCAACAACCTAACATTGGAACATTTCTAACTATATTTGTAATTTCTCTTTGTTATAATATGTAGTGTTAGGGTTGAGATATATAGAGTTTGTATGACATCACATCACATCGAAGTGATGTTTTTAAATGGTCAGACTATAGTATTGTTCATACAAGGTAATCTAATTTTGAGTCTAGAACCTAAATGACCCAAAAAACTATCAAAGTATCAAAAGTAGCCCATAAAAAGGTTACATAACTACGTTTAACGCAATAATTTATTGCGTTAAAGGAGTTAACTGGACGGACGACGTTTCTGTCCAGTTAACTCCTTTAAGGCGACACATTATTGCGGTCTCACTGATTGACTCCTTCAAGGCAACAAATTCTTGCGTTAAAGGAGCCAATAATTTACCTGCATTTTCAGTAGATTCTACTATCCATCCATACTTGATTTGATGTAAAATTGCATAGTGCAAAAATTTTATGCTTATACAATGTTTGAGCTCATTCAAAGTCTATTTAAAGCAGAATTTGGTGAGGTAAATACTCATCCAACTCCTAAACTTTTAAAAATGTCGGATCCTCCATTTGTTAAGTTTTCATTGTTTAGGACGGGGAGATTGTTTATGATTCTAATATTGTACTTTTATAATATTCAAAACCATGTTGAGTATCCAGTTACACTGGACTACTCAACATTACTCGATGCCCTATATAGAAGAATTAAAAATAGTAGGAGAAATTTTAAACTATCTGTAATAGGGAGATATCCAATAGCTTGTTCACCGCAAGGTTTAGTCAATTATGGCGAGTGGTATATCATCGACAATGACTCTTTGACTGATTTTTTGAGAGCCAGGCTGAATATGGGCACCTAATCACTCTGAATGTGCTTGAAGTATATGTCCAGAATATACCTACAAATAGTCCTGAAGTCCCAACTAGAAAACTCGTCGAGAAGCCCTGGCTAGATTTCGTGTAGAATTCCCAAAAATTCAGCCTGCACCTCATCCTGAAGTCCGGCCTACTCATGTGTCACGACCCAAATTACCGATCGTGCGGGCACCTACCTTATTATCACTAGTAGGCGAACCCTTACCCGTAAACCCATTAATCACTAGCCAATTTCAACTTCTTTAATCATTTATACTCTAACAATCAATAAATAAGTGAAAGAATAAATAGTCTGACCAAGTCATAAATAATAAATAATATAAGTGCGGAAGTCTTAACTATTACAGCCCCAAAATCTGAAAGTTATCATACAAGAACTCTAACCAACAATGTCTAAACAATGAAATATATGTAAAATATAATAATAAATAATGTCTGGGATTTAAAGTAGATATTTGGTAAGAGAGATCTTCAGGTGGCATGGCATGGGTAGAAGCTCACCCTCGGATCTGATCGAGCAAACTAGCTTCAAGCTAGAGATGTAGTCTGGATGAAATCTCTGAAACACAATCTTCACTCAAAAAGGGTGCAGCAAGGTAATATCATTACAAACATTATGTACCGGTACGCATCATAGGCCGACTAAGATTAGTTCACGTATATAAGCATAAAATCAACAAGATAAACAGATAGGAACTTAATATTCAAATTCAAGTCACAGAATATCCCACAACTGAGTCACAGCCTAAGATGAAGCTTCTAAACCATAAGTCTGTCAAGTCTCAATAATCTCACCTGATAATCACAAGTCCAAGTTCCGACCCTAGGTAGAGTCACTAATCCACAATTTAACTCAGCCAATGATCCTATTTATATCATAATAGACATCTTATTTATATGACAATAGACATTCAATATCCATATCAAAATCAGAACCAAACGAGCATATAACAATGCAGAATAAAATGTAATGATGTGCAATGCGGTGCAATGATCAACCACACACTGTACATACATGCTAACTGGAGTCATTGCCCAGTAGTCATGACCTGCAAGGGACACATGGTGTCCATGTACCACTCGTTCTGGACTCACTCCTCGGATCTGAGCTGACAGCCAGGCCACATCCTCACCTCTGGTCAAATGTGCCTCTTCTTATCTAGGTCTCTTCCTCACCCCGCTCAAATGAGCCTTTTCGTATACATATATTTCAATGAATGGTTAACAAGTACCATGTATCAAATAGTATCACAAGTTCAGCAAGAAGATTATGTTAACTTCTTCACTAATTCCACATCACTTTCCATCGTATATGAATGTATAAATGCATAAATGAGTGCAGACATGGTAACATAATAAAACTAAACTAAAAATGAAGGTACAAGTCACAAGCCACAAGTCATATCAAGACTTAGATAAATCAGGTCAACCATGAAATGAATCATGCAAACCATCTCAGCCAACATTAGATGCTATGTCCCTCTTTACTTCCCAACATAACGAGTACACCTCACAATGAAGTCTTGTACCACCAAGGTGCTCCATTTCATTATATATCATCATCAACAGTAAAATCATACATAAAGTTTTCATCTACGTACTATCACAAGTTTATATCACAATTCATGTCTAAACTCATTATCATTCATTTCTCCGATGATATGTGTCACGATAAGAGAGAATGGGTACAACACGTATTACAACACGTCATATCCATCCTGAACATACACAACCTTCAATACAATACATAAATATACATAAGCCCTCACGGTTGCAAAAATAATATACAAAATATACATTGATGTATCCATGAGACAACTACTACCCCCTGCGTACGTATCTATGAGCCTCTACTAGTGTACTGGGACATAAGGACGGGACAAGACCCCGTCATACCTGAATATGAATACAAAATAACATCTCAAAAACTGCACCTCCGGAGTAGTGGAGTGCTCCTGTAAACCAGCTGAATAAGCTCCTAAGCGTCTGCTCCGTCTCCCTGTCTACCTATGGGCATGAACACAGCGTCCATAAAGAAAAGGACGTCAGAACAAACAATGTACTTAGTATGTAAGGCATATACGATAACATCATACAGAAACATAGAAGCATAGAAAGAAAGATAACTATAGCTACTTGCCCCTTGGGGAGGAATCATGCATGCTCACCTTTACCTCTCAAGCATATCACATATATATACATAATCTGTCTGAATCAATAACATCATTAGCCCGCGTTCGGGCCTCCCGCGTCCGAGGTAATCGTCTCACGCCGCCCACTAGTGGTGTCATGTCCAGCCAAATAGGCACAGTGTTATCATAGGCCACCTGCCTTAGCGGTGTCTTGCCTAGCTATCTAGGCACAGTTTAATCATACACAAGTACTTATCATGTAGCGTGCATAAGAGCTCAAATAGAAGTTGTACTCTATCGGAGTGACGTAAGGTCGGGGACCTCCGATTACATTATGGAGCATCATCATCGCTATGCCTCGCCTTGAAAGAACTAGTATCATGATGTGAGGCAAAAACAAGGAATAACATCAATGAATCATAAACATAGGATTTTCAAGCTCTTGAAGGCATCATTATTATCATCACTATCATAGAATACATCACATAAAAAGCTCTTAAGGATCTTTAACTTTCATCTTTAGAGATGTAAGAAGGTCATGGGAATATAGGGGGAAGAATTCACAATGTAAGAGTCATGCCTTTGAAAGAAGGGGAATAGCCTCACATACCTTTACTTCTCCTCAACTTCATTGTCTAATTGGTTGCCTTTCAAGCTCGCGATTCTACCTTCAAGAGAGTTTGTACTAGGATTAAACAACCGGAAACATACTTAAGCTTAAGCTAAAGCAACTAAAAGAATATGGAAATCCGGTGACACTTCCTTTGTTTCGACAAATTCTTCCATAGAATAAGATAACCCTCAAACATCCATAAGAACATTCACGATAACATAATCAATAGGTTCCTTAAGTTAAACATTGTTTACTTCTTAAATCCACCTTCAAAATCACTCATAGCTGTACCTATATTACAACATCATATTCATTCTCATAAAATACTCCTTTAATATCATTCGTACCATTCACCACAAGTTTGTACTACTAACATGACAAGAACTATTATTCAAGTCATCATTCAAGAATACCACTATCTCCTAATTGCACTCCATATTCTTCCCCCTTCCATAATCCAAGTCTTTTAACCTCTCAATAATCTTAATAACATGAATTTAACATAAAACTTACCTTTGATGATGTAGGAATCGACTTTGAATGGAATTACTTCACTTGGATAAAACCCTACTTCAACACCAAAGAGATTCTTGATTTCCACAAACCTTAGAGTGTATCCTTGCACTTGATTCCACAATTTCTTGGTGTTTACTCCTTGATTTCCCTTGTATATATGATAATATAATGAGAGAATTTTTCTAGAGCATTCAAGACTTGGAGAGAGAATGAAATCTGAAAATTTTGAGTGTAATTCGTCTATTTATAGCTGGAATTTGAAAGTTCCAGATAAGCGTTTCGATGAGCGGGTCGACGGTCATGTCGACGTGTCGATGGTCCGTCGACCTACTTCTGTAGACTAGAAGTTACATGGTCCTATTGACAGCAGATATCGACGGCCCGTCGACATGGCGACGGTCCGTCGACATATCCCGTCGATCTGTTCTTGCAGATAAGAATTCTCAGAATATAACGACGGTGCATATTGACGGTCCGTTGACATGATCGACGATCCGTCGATAATGTCTTGTGTATGTAGACTTCTCTGAATCTGCTCAGCCTGCATCGGTTCAATCCGTTCAACTTCTAACCCCGTAAATTACCAGGAATACTTATTGGTACACTATGTTCAATATTTTCTACCTTAACTTCCTCCATCAGGCTTTCTTCTCTCATTTTTTCCCTTAATGTCTTTGGAATCTTAATTAGAATCATTAAGTATCCCTTCTTACTAGTGGGGACATCATATACACCTTAAACTACGTTAGCCTATTCACCGCGCAACGACATGAAGTTTTTCGAGGTGTAACACTCTCCTCTCCTTAAGATCATTCGTCCTCGAATGTTAAGTTCTCGGGGATTCTACAGAAATTTCGCCAGAGTTTCCCTTGTAATATGGTACTATCATCCTATCACAACACCCAAAATAATATTACCTCCCAGTGCTACATCACAATGGTAAGAAAATAGGGCCACACACGACCAAAACCATTACAAAGAAGCATTACATACATTACGATAATGGCATCTCATTTTGACCTTCTTCCGGGGGTGAAAACAGTTGCAGATATTTGGACTTCATCTTTTCTTCTACTTCCCAAGTCATTTCCTCTCGGTTATTATTTCTCAACAAGACCTTAACCGAGGTTACGTCTTTATTTCTAAGTTTCCGTGCTTGATGATCTAATATGGCTATAGGCACCTCTTCATAAGCCAACTTCTCTATAACTTGAATATCATTCACTAGCACGATTCTAGCTGGATCTCCAACACATTGCGGAGCATTGACACATGAAAGACTGGGTGGACTAATTCAAGCTCTGGAGGTAAATTCAGTTCATAAGCTACTTGGCCCACCTTATGTAGAATCTTATAAGGTCCGACATATCGAGGACTCAATTTTTCCTTATTGACAAATCTCATCACGCCCTTCATCGGTGATACCTTCAGGAATACCCAATCATCAACTTTGAATTTCAAGTCTCACCGACGGTTATCTATATAAGATTTCTGGCGATTTTGGGCTTGTAACAATCGATCTCGAATAACCTTGATCTTTTCCACCGCTTGTTGGATCAACTCCGAACCTATTATTTGTGCCTCTCCTACTTCAAACCGCCCAATTGGTGATCTACACTTCCTTCCATACAGAGCTTCATATGGAGCCATCTCGATGCTGGAATGATAACTGTTATTGTATGCAAACTCATAAAGGGTAAGTGATCATCCCAACTACCTCCAAAATCTAGCACACATGCCCGTAACATATCTTCCAAGGTCTGAATGGTACGTTCAGCTTGTCCATCCGTTTGTGGATGAAATGGTGTACTGAGTCTCACCTGAGTTCCCAAACCTTCTTGAAAGGACCTCTAGAATTTAGCAGTAAATTGTGCTCCTCTATCTGTGATAGTAAATACTGGGATACCATGAAGGATACCATGAAGTCGCACTATCTCCTTAAGATACAATCTTTGATAATGTTCTGCTGAGTACGTAGTCCTGACTGGAAGAAAATGGGCTGATTTTGTGAGTCTATCAACTACCACCCATATGGAGTCATACTTGTGCCGGGAACGAGGTAAGCCTACAATGAAATCCATGTTAATCACTTCCCATTTCCAAGTTGGAATTTCCATAGCTTGAAACAATCCTCCTGGCTTCTGATGTTCAATCTTCATTTGCTAGCATTTTGGACATTGAGCTACAAATTCTGCTATGTCCTTCTTCATTCCATCCCACTAATATATTAGCTTAAGATCGTGATACAACTTTGTCGCCCCTGGGTGAATAGAATACTAGGAATAATGAGCTTCTTCCAGAATCTGACAACGTAGCCCTACCACATCTGGCACACATAGCCTGCCTCGATACCTGAGAACTCCATCCGCAGAAACTCCAAATGGCGACTTCTCTTTCTCAGGAATTGTATCTCTACAGTGACTCAACTGGGGTTCTTCATATTGGCGCCTTCTTACTTTCGTGTCTAAAGAGGAAATAGCTGAATTATGAATATCAACCCCTGTATTACTTGAATCAATTAGACGAACTCCGAGGCTAGCTAGCTGGTGAAGCTTATGGATTAGTTCTTTCTTCTCCGGAGGGACCTCACATAGACTTCCCATTGATTTGCAGCTAAATGCATCAGCTACTACATTCTCCTTTCCAGGATGATATAAAATACTCACATCATCATCTTTTAATAATTCTAACCACCGTCTTTGTCGCAAGTTCAACTCCTTCTGCTTGAAGATATATTGGAGATTATTGTGATCTGTATAAATATCAGTATCCACACCGTACAAGTAATGTCTGCACATTTTTAATCCATGAATAACCGTAGCCAATTCCAGATCATGAGTTGGATAATTCCTTTCATGCTTCCGCAACTTCCGGGAAGCATAGGCAATGGCTTTACCGTGTTGTATCAGCACGCAGCCCAATCCTACACCGGAGGCATCACAATAAACAACATAGCCTTCTGACCCTTCCATAAGTGTCAGGACTGGGGCCAAAGTCAATCTATCTTTCAATTCCTGGAAGTTGCGCTCACAAGCATCAGTCCATTGAAATCTTGTTGATTTCTGAGTTAGCTTTGTCAATGGTGCGGAAATAGAAGAGAATCCTTCCAAAAATATTATATAATAGCCTGTTAATCCTAGAAAGCTTAGAACCTCTGTAGGTGTTGTAGTCCTTGGCCAAGTCTTCACAACCTCAATTTTCTGAGTATCAACTCAAATACCGTCAGCCGAGATAATATGGCCCAGAAAGGTGACAGAATTTAGCCAGAACTCTTATTTTGAAAATTTGGCATATAGTTCACGAGTTCGAAGAATTCCAAGGATAGTACGTAGATGATCTGCATGCTCTGCTCCCGACCGAGAATATAATAGAATATCATCTATAAACATGATTACAAATAGATCTAGAAATGGCCTGAATACATCATTCATCAGATTCATAAACACTGCTAGAGCGTTAGTCAACCCGAATGACATCACCCGAAATTCATAATGACCATATCTGGTTCTGAAAGCCATTTTCGGAATATCTTTGTTACACCCCTCGTGTTCGTAGTAGTAGAACCCATGGTTTCTTAGTCGGGTATACCCTTAGAATAGAGACCCGAGCCCGAGTTTAGAGGTAGAAAGTACCTTATCCCGTGTACGAGGGTACCAGCAGATATTCCTGGCAATTTATAGAGTTAAAAGTTGAACGAATCCAATCGACGCGATCTGAATTAAATTAGAAAATCTGCAGAACACCAGTCATCGTCGATGGGTCATTGACATGGTCGATGGACCGGCGACGTGCTGCGTCAAAAGTGTCCCGCAGCCTTGCATTGAAAGGCGCAGGTCAACGAGGCAAGTCGACTTACCGTCGACACGTCGACGAGCCGTCGACCTGTTCGTTGAACCGGACCGCTGTAGCTTTTTCGGCTTCCAAGTACAAATAGGTGATTCACGAACTTATTTCATATTTTACTCGTTTCCAATTCAGAAAAACCTTAAGATATTCTCTCCCAATAATTTTCTTCATGTTAGTGAAGATTTGACAAGACCCGGACCCCGTAAACCCGAAATGGTGAAAAAGAAGGTTGCTTCTATGGTTTCTTCAAGGTTGTGAAGTTTCGGGAGTTGTAGTTGAAGTGATTCTTGGGACTTTTGACCCCTCAAAGTATGTAAATGATTTCTGCCCTTATATTTAAGTTGGTTATCAAGAGTTTTAGTGATATTAAGTGAAGAGAAGGTAATTGTGGAAGTGTTAAGTTGTTGAAGGGCAATGTAGTGATATAGGGTTATTTTAAGAGATGATTGGAAATGGGTTTTCGTATATTTTGATATATATGCGTGTTGTCATTGTTGATGTGAGTATTGTAGTTGATGTGGGATCGAATGAGAAGTTGGAGAGTTGTAAGCTTACAAAGGAAATTATTGTCTATAGTTCGTTGAGCTTTATATGCCTCTGAGGATGGTTAGTAAGCGAGGTAAATAGCCTAATTAAGCCCTATGTTACCTTAATTGTAGATTTACAAGTTCAAGAGGTAGAGGTTGGGCGATTGGAGATACTTCAAGGTATGTTAATGTCATTTCTTTCTTCTTTTGGCATGATCCTATGATATGATCCAACAAGCGAGTAAGTGAGCTTCCATATTACTCTACTGTTAGAAGCATTGGAAGTACTTTAGTCTTTGATGTTCGTGTACACCATTTATGAGTAATACTTCTATTCATGGGTCTAGTACAAACACTATGTACCGGTAGACCGACTAAGATTAGTGTCATGCATATTTTGTAAAATCAGTAGAATAAAACAAGCCAGTCAATAGTCATGAATATTAATAAATCACAGGAAGTCAACCAAGAACAATCACAATCAAATCACCAAGATGTCAAGCATCACAATCACGTAAGTCAACGACGGAAATAAGTTTACCACAATAACCGCAAGCACTGTACATACATGCTGGCTGATGTCTTAGCTCAGTAGTCATGACCTGCAGGGGACCCATGGTGTCCATGTACCACTCATTCCGGAATATCCCTCGGACCCAAGCACAAACCTCCGCCCCGGAACAAACCTCGATCGCGGGATATATCAAAGTACCTCTCATTTCCGGAACTAACCTCGGACCACGAGCCCATAATCTAGGTCACATGAGTGCCTTTCCATACCTTTTACAGAACAGTGTTTCTTACCTTTCCAATATCAAGAATCAACTCATTATTCCATGTCACAATACCCTTGAGAATATTATATTAGCTTCTAATCACAACACATCCACTGTAGATTTATTCACACAGGAATAATGGCACGGAGCCTAAACAATCAATCAATCACATTCACATAGGAATTGACCACACAATATCATGCATGAAAACTAGACATGCTTTCTCCTAAGGAGATCACCAAACATACAATCAACTAACCAAAGTCAAACTTAAGTAAACTGTAACCTACCTCAAAGTAGAGATGGAACACGTAGGTTACTCTGCTGCAGCCTTTCGTTTCCTCAAAGCCTCAATACGTTCACGGTCTAAAAATAGAAGACTCAATAAGTCACATTGAGATTCACGAACACCAAAGCAAGAATACCCTTCCCTTTCCCCATTCCAAGGGTGGATGATTTTCTAGGTGATAAACAACTTATCAAAGCCCCTAGTATTCATTTACCATCCATTTATACAAAACTCTATCCAACATTCCCATTACAAATAATTTTCTATGGCAAAGACACTATTTTTATAGAACCCTAGGTCTCAAATCACTTAGTTTACTATTCTAATGTTCAATTTATGATAAATAGCAACTAATCAAACCATTTAAATGATAAATAAGCAATAATAACCCCAACCTATCAAGTTTAGAAGGTTTACTGACATTCTAGGGTTTCTACTTCACTTTCACCATTAAAGACCCATGAATATGATTATCATAATAAAGAGGGAAGGGAATGATGGAATGAAAAGCAACGGAACTTACCTCTCAAGGTTATCTTTCCCTAGCTTAAAAATTCTCTGTAGGTGCTTGTTGGGAAGTGTGTTGGTGTTTTGTGAGAAGAGAAAATAAAACTGATGTTACATCTCGGAAAACTCATGTCGTCGTATGGTAGATAGACTAACGCAGAGTGAGAAGTATATGATGTTATTTTAAGTAAGAAGTAGTATTAAATGGTTCTTATTAAGATTCCAAAGACGTTTGAAGCAAAATAAGAAGGTTCATTAAGAAAGGCGAAGTATACGTAATGTTTCAGAAGAGTTTTGTGAAGTACCGAGCTGATGATGAATTAGTAGTGTCTTGAGGAAGAGTTATGTTGCCCCTTAGACTGCTAATGAAGTGTTAAACAAGTGCTAAGAAGGTTCCATAAGGATTGGAGATCAAATGAACCGACGAGAACAAGATCGGAGGAAAGGTGGATTATACGACCATTTATACGGTCCGCATAATGGTCCATATAACCGTTACAGTGAAGGTCCATCACTGATGGATTTATACGGTTACTTATACGATCGTACAAAATTATACGGACCGTATAAGGTGTCGTATAATGGTTGCAGACAGAATGATTTTGGGCGGCTTCACGGTCACTTATACGGACCGTATAAGTGTCTGTATAATACCAGACGGGCTGAATAATTTCCAAGTATAAATACATGTTTCTACTCTTATTTTCCCATTCTCTCCACTTCTTTATTTCTCTCAAGACTTCTAGAGGGTTCTACATATTTCACCAACATAAATTCAGGACAAATCAAAGATCACCTTCATCAAACCAAGGGAATCAAGTATAAGGAAGCTCTTTACGGTTCATAGAAGTAAAGAATTTCTTTGGAAGAAGAACTAGGGTTTTCTTCAAGTGGAGCATTTCTATCCAAAACCTATTTCTACACAATCAAAGGTATGTTTTATGATCATTTCATGTTAGTTGGAATATTGAGGGGTTGAAAGACTTGGATTATGAAAGAA
Organism: Lycium barbarum; assembly: GCF_019175385.1. NCBI lineage: Eukaryota > Viridiplantae > Streptophyta > Magnoliopsida > Solanales > Solanaceae > Lycium > Lycium barbarum. The sequence goes on along the minus strand of NC_083343.1, from coordinate 97,615,954 downwards.
GGTAGAATATAGAGCTTAAATGTGGAAGTGAGGGTGTTCTTGAATAATAGTTGATATGAATCATAACTCTTGAGACCTTATGAGTATAATCTTGTTATAAATAATATTAAGAATAATGTTGGAGAAGCATGATATGTGAATGAATATGATGTTGGGTGACTACCATGGTTATGGATGACCTTAAGAGGAAATTGTGAGAATTGAATAATGGCCAACTTAATAAAGTTTATTGATTTTGATATTGTGGGTGTGTTGTTGACGTTTGGGAGTTGTTATATTAGAGAAAGTTATAGAAACAAAGGAGATGTTGCCTGATTTTCGTTAGCTTTATCTTAAGCTTAAGTATGCTCCCGATTATCTAATTCTAGAGAGACACCAAGGTATGTAAGGCTATTCCCTTCTTTTCTTAAGGCATGATTCCTATGACACGACTTCCTTTATCTTTCCATGACTTTCTTACATTCCGAAAACTATGAGTCTATGTTTATAAAGAGCTTCTCATGAAATCATTAATAATGATGATGAGTCTATGTCTAAAGATTCCAAAGCCTATGATATGATATTCTTATGAAGTTAAAGATTCCTTGATGATATTCATTGTTGTTACACTCACCTTATAATGCTAGTTCCTTCAAGGTGAGGCAGGATGATTATGACTACTCCATAATGGAATCGGGGTTCTCGACCTTACGTCACCCCAATAGAGTTACAGTTTGTCTCTGAGTTCTTATGCATGCATTATGAGATGTATATGATGATGATATTACACCGTGCCTATATGGCCGGGTAGACACCGCTAAGGCGGGCGGCATACATACCATGTCTAGAGGGCATGGGCAGACACCACAAGTGGGTGGCATGAGATGTTTACCCCAGATGCGGGAGGCCTGGACGCGGGCTAATGATGATCAAACCGTACCTATATGATCGGGCAGCTTATATATGAATACATGATATGATGATGTTTATGATGTAAGTTAGCATGCATTATTTAGTCTTAAGTTCTATTCAGCCACAGGTTGTTCTTTACTTGATGTCTCCCTAGTCGATCGATATTCTATTATTGTTTATGCCTTACATACTCAGTACAATATTCGTACTGACGTCCTTTCTTTTTGGACGCTGTGTTCATGCCCACGGGTAGACAGATGAGGGGGCCCAGATCCATAGGAGTTTATCAGCAGATTTACAGGAGCACTCCATCATTCCGCAGGTGCCATTTTGATACATTATTTTGTCTATATATATATATATATATATATGGGCACGGCGGGGTCTTGTCCCGACCTTGTATCTAGTACTCTAGTAGAGGCTCATAGATACGTATGTGTGGGTGGTATGGTCTCATGAATCCACCATTGTATATTTGTATATCATTTTTGTAGCCGTGAGGGCTTATGTATATCCATGTATTGACTTGGAGTTATATGTGTTCAGCATGACTATGATGACTAGTGTAATGAGAGGTGCTCGGTAGCCAGCTCCGGGTACTCGTAAGTAGCCCGCATTAGCGGTGTCATGCCCGGCCACCTAGGAATGGTGTAATAATCCTCATGTACTTATCATAAAGCATACATTAGAAATTCAATTAAATGCTACATCTCTATCGGGGTGACGTAAGGTCGAGAACCTCCGATTCCATTATGGAGTAGTCATGATCATCATACCTCACCTTGAAGGAACTAGCATTATAAGGTGAGTCTAACAACAATGAATCACATCAAAGAATCGAATAAGGGTCATTAGCTTCGTAGAAATGTCATATCATGAGCTTTAGAATCTTTAGACTTGGACTCATAATCATCATGATCATTTTCACAACATATCTCTTATCTTTATCTCATGAGTAGTTCTTAGTAGTCGTGGACTCATAGTTTTCGGAATATAAGAACATTATGGAAAGTTAAAGGAAGTCATGCCTTAGAAAAAGAAGGGACTGGCCTCACATACCTTTACGTCTCTCCAACTTTATCAATTAAACGCTTTCCTCCAATGTTCACGATTCTACATTCAAGAGAATTCGTACTAGGATTAGATAATCGGAAACATACTTAAGCTTAAGCTAAAGCTAACGAAAATTGGCAGCATCTCCTTTGTTTCTACAACTTCCTCCATATGATATAGCAACTCCCAAACATCAATAACAACATTCATAATACCACATTCAATAACTTCGACAAGTTCGACATTATTCAATTCTCAAAATTCCTTTTCAAGGTCATCCATAACCATGGCCATAATACAACACCACATTCATTCTCATATAATTCTTCTCCAATATTCTTAATATCATTTATAACAGGATTATACTCATAACATCTCAAGAATTATGGTTCATGTCAAACTCCTATTCAAGAATACCATTATTTCATAATTAAGCTCCATATTCTACCTTATTCCATAGTCTAAGTCTTTCAACCATTCAATATTCTTAATAACATGAAATAATCATAAAACTCACCTTTTATTGTGTAGGAATGGGTTTTGGATGGAGTTGCCTCACTTGGAGAAAACCCTAACTTCAACTTCAAAGAGATTCTTGACTTCTAACAACCCTAGAGAACTCCCTTGCACTTGATTTTCTTGAATTGATGATACTGATCTTTGATTTCCCTTGAATTCTTGTAAATTAAGTGTGTGGAATATTCTAGAGTCTTAGAGAGAAGTGGAGAAGTTGGAAGAATGAAATTTTAGAAGTGGGAACACATTTATATACTTGGAAAATACTCAGCCCATCGGGTGTTATATAGATACTTATATGGTCCGTATAACATTATACGGTCCGTATAAGTGACCGTATTTCACCATTAGGGAAATCATCTTTTCTATTGGGTTATACGGACCCTTACACGGACTGTATAAAGTTATACAGACCATACAAGTTGTCGTATAACTCCACTTTTCTTAAATTATTTCTGTCGTTTCGTTTGATATCCAATCCTTATGGAACCTTCTTAGCACTTGTTTAGCACTTCATTAGCAACCTAAGGAGCGTTATATCTTTTCCTCAAGACATTATTAAATAAACATTAGCTCAGTACTTGCAAACCCTTCTTTCAAAACACAACTTATACTTGACATTCTTCAACGAACTTTCTCCTCTTGCCTCAAATGTCTTTGGAGCCTTAATTAAAACCGTTAAGTACTACTTCTTACTTGCAGAAACATCATATACTTCTTACCCTACGTTAGTCTATCTACCACACGACGACATGAAATTTTTCGAGGTATAACACTCTTCCCCCCCTTAAAAACATTCGTCCTCGAATGTTAAGTTCTCGGGAATTCTATAAAAATTTCGCCAGAGTTTCTCTTGTAATATGGCGCTACCATCTTGTCACAACAACCAACAATAAAATCGCCTCACAGGGCTACAACACAATAGCAAGAAATTATGGCCACACACGACCAAAAGCATTAAAAAGAAAGCATTACATACCTCATGATATTGATGTCTCATCTTAAATCTCTCTCGGTGGTGGAAACAATTGCGGACATTTGGACCTCATGTTTTCTTCCGCTTCCCAAGTCATTTCTTCTCGGTTATTGTTTCGCCACAAGAATTTGCTCGAAGCCACCTCTTTGTTTCTGAGCTTCCGCACTTGCCTCTCTAGTATGGCAATCAGAACCTCTTCATAAGCCAACTTCTCAGTAATCTGGACATCATCTTACGGCATGATACTAGTTGGATCTCCAACACACTTGGCGAGCATTGACACATGAAAAACTGGATGGACTGATTCAAGTTTTGGAGGTAAGTCCAGTTCATAAGCCACTTGGCCTATCTTGCGGAAAATCCTATAAGGTCCAATGTATCGAGGACTTAATTTTCCTTTCTTGCCAAATCTTATCACGCCTTTCATCGGTGATACCTTCAGAAATACCCAATCATCAACTTGAATTCTATGTCTAGCCGACGGTTGTCCGCATAAGATTTCTGGCGACTTTGGGCCATCAATAATCGATCTCGGATAACCTTCATCTTTTCCACCGCTTGTTGAATCAACTCCAGACCTATTAGTTGTACCTCTCCTACCTCAAACTACCCAATTGGGGATCTACACTTTCTTCCATATAGAGCTTCATACGGGGCCATCTGAATACTAGAATGATAATTGTTGTTATATGCAAACTTAATAAGAGACAAGTGATCATTCCAGCTACCTCCGAAATCTAGCACACATGCCCGCAACATATCTTTCAAGGTCTGAATGGTGCGTTTGGCTTGCCCATCAGTGTGTGGATGAAACTCTATGCTAAGCCTTACCTGAGTACTCAAACCTTCTTGGAAAGACTTCCAGAATTTAGCATTGTGCTTCTTTATCTATGATAATAGATATCGGGACACCATGAAGTCGCACAATCTTTTTAAGATATAACCTTGCATAATCTTCTGCTGAGTATGTGGTTTTAATTGGAAGAAAATGAGCTGATTTCGTCAGTCTATCCACGATCACCCATATCGAATCATACTTGCGTCGAGAGCGAGGAAAACCTACAATGAAATCCATGTTGATCACTTCCCATTTCCAGGCTGGAATTTCCATGGCTTGTAACAATCCTCCTGGCTTTTGATGCTCGATTTTTACTTGTTGACAATTTGGACATTGAGCTACAAATTCTGCTATATCTTTCTTCGTTCCAACCCACCAATACATTAACTTGAGATCGTGATACATCCTTGTCGCTCCTAGGTGAATGGAATACCGAGAGTAATAAGCCTCTTCTAAAATACGAAGACGCAGCCCTGCAACATTTGTAACACATAGCCTGACTCGATACCTAAGAACTCCATCTGCAGAAACTTCAAATGGTGACTTCTCTTTCTCAGGAAATGTATCTCTATAGTGACTCTGCTGAGGGTCTTCATATTGGCGCTCTCTCACCTCCATATCTAAGGACGAAACAACTGGGTTGTGAATACTAATTCTTCCATCGCCTGAATCAATTAGACGAACTCCGAGGCTGGCTAGCTAGTGGAGCTCACGGATTAATTCTTTCTTTTCCGAAGGGACCTCACATAGACTTCCCATTGATTTTCAAATAAGTGCATCAGCTACTACATTAGCCTTTTCGGGGTGGTATAAAATACTCACATCATAATCCTTTAATAATTCTAACCATCGCCTCTGTCGTAGATTTAAGTCCTTTTGCTTGAAAATATATTGGAGACTCTTTGATCTGTATAAATATCAACATGTAAGCCGTACAAGTAATGTCTCCACATTTTCAGCGTATGAATAACCATGGCCAATTCAAGATCATTGGTCAGATAGTTCTTCTCATGTTTTCGCAACTGCCGGGAAGCATAGGTAATGACCTTACCGTGCTGCATCAACACACAGCCTAACCCAATACCAGAGGCATAACAATACACAACATAACCATCTGGCCCCTCTGGGAGTGTGAGGACTGGGGCTAAAGTTAATCTATCCTTCAATTCCTAGAAACTGCGTTCACAGGTATCAGTCCATTAGAATTTTGCTGATTTCTAAGTTAACCTTGTCAATGGTGCTAAAATAGAGGAAAACCCTTCCACAAATCTCCTATAGTAACCTGCCAATCCCAGAAAGCTACGGACTTTTGTAGGTGTTGTAGGCCTTGGCCAAGTCTCCACAGCCTCTATTTTCTGAGTATCAACTCGAATACCATCAGCTGAGATAATATGGCCTAGAAAGGTCACAAAATTTAGCTAAAACTCGCATTTTGAAAATTTTGTATACAATTCTGGAGTCCGAAGAATTCTAAGGACAATACATAAGTGGTCTGCATGCTCCGTTTCTGACCAAGAATATACTAAGATGTCATCGATGAAAACTATGACAAATAGGTCTTGAAAGGGCCTAAATACATTATTCATCAGATTCATAAACACCGCCGGAGCATTAGTCAACCCAAAGGACATCACCCGAAATTCATAGTGACCATATCTAGTCCTGAAAGTTGTTTTGGGAATATCTTCTTCTTTAACTCTCACTTGGTGATACCCCGATCTTAGATCAATTTTGAAAACCATTTGGCACCCTGTATTTGGTCAAACAAATCATCAATCCTTTTAAGCGGATATTTATTCTTTATCGTTACCTTGTTCAGCTGCCTATAGTCAATGCACATTTGTAGGGAATCATCTTTCTTCCTCACAAATAGGGCAGGTGTTCCCCACGGTGATGAACTGGGCCGAATAAATCCTTTCTCAAGAAGATCTTTCAGTTGTGCCTTTAGCTCTTTCAATTGTTCAAGAGCCATTCGGTAAGGAGGAATAGATATAGGTTTGGTGTCCGGCAACACATCAATAGTAAAGTCAATCTCTCTTTCTGGAGGAAGGCCTGGAAGTTCATCTGGAAATACATCCAGAAATTCATTTACTACCGGGACAGATTGAAAATTTGGCATCTTTGCTTCGGTGTCATGAACTCGGCCTAGATGATAAATATAGCCTTTGGCGATCATCTTCCTCACCTTGAGGTAGGAAATAAACCTACCTCTTGGAGATACTGTATTACCTTTCCATTCAAGCACTGGTTTTCCGGGATATTGAAATCGAACCATCTTTGTTCTGCAATCCACATTAGCATAACAAGAGGCAACCAACCCATGCCCATAATCACATCAAAATCTAGCATTTCCAGCTCAATTAAATCAGCAATAGTCTGACGATTACATACCACCACCATACAATTTTTGTATACTCGTCTAGCTATTACGGGATCACCAACCGGAGTAGATACTTCAAAAGGTTTAATTTGTTCGGGTTTCACCCCAATGCGGCCAGCAATATAAGGAGTAATATAAGACAACGTGAAACCCGAATCAATCAATGCATATACGTCATAAGAGAATGTGGAGAGTATACCTGTAACCACATCCGGGGAGCCTAAAGATCTTGACGTCCAGCTAAAGCATAAATACGAGGCTAGGTGCCACCTGAACTGGATGCTCCCCCTCTGCCCCTACCGAGGCCTGCTGAAATCTCGGGAGTCTGCCCTACCGGGCGCACAGACGAGAAAGAACCGGCTACGAATCCTGTGGGCTAAACCCCACCTCTACCGTACCTCGAGGGAAAATCACACATCACGTTCCCAGTTTGTCCACAAACATAACAAGCATCAGAACCTTGGCGACATGGGCCCGAATGTAACTTTCTACACTGACTACATCGTGAAATTGGTGGTCTCTTTTGACTATAATCACGTCCAAACTGGGAACCCGAAGCTCTCGAGCTTTGACCCTGTCCTAAATGAATGGGGAGGTCAAATCACCTGCCTGCAAATCGAGGAGGTTCACTAGTCCCCGACTGGCCTGAATATCTAGAGTATGACTGCCTCGATCCCCCTCTATAGTCACTACCGACACCAACAGATCTGACCCTCTTACTCTGCCCTATATCAATATCACACTTACCCCTTTGCGGATGTTGCTGCTCTTCTAAATTCTCGGCATGGGCCTGAATACGGGAAATATCCATCCCCTTTTGTAATGAAGTTGTCAAGTAATATTTGAATAAATGTGGCCCTAAGCCAGTCACAAATATGTGTACTCTATCTCCCATATCGGCCACCATAGTCAGAGCATATCTAGCCAATGAATTAAAGTGAAGGCTATACTCCCGAGCACTCATATTTCCTTGCTGTCGTAGCCTTGCCCTTTTGGGCGGCAAATAGTGACGAAGGAAAGCATCTACAAATTCTTGCCAAACTGGGGGAGGTGCATTTTCCTTTCTTGAAGATATCCAGTTATTATACCAAAGAACCACCACATCTCGGAGTCTATAAGATGCCAACTCCACAGATTCAGTATCAGAAGAATGGATGATTCTCACTGTTCTCAGCATCTCATCATTAAAACCATGCGGGTCTTCATCCGGCTTTGACCCAAAAAAATTTGGGGGATTCAAACTCATGAAATCACGGGCTCTAGCACTAGTCGCCCTGTCACCTAGACCCGTACTCTGTCGCTGAGCCTGAGCGGCAACTAGCTGTGTCCATAGCCGAATAGCTTCGGTCATTTGTTGACCCGAAACACCCAGTGTAGGAACTGGAGGCATAAGAGCCGGAGCTGAAGCCCCATCTTGTTCTTCTAGAATAGGTGGAGTGTGAGAGGTATTGGATGAAGCCTCATTATGAGATTCACCTTCTTCTATATTTGTTGGTGGCTCCCTTTCCATCTGCCTTTCTGTCGTAGCCTTGCCCTTCTGGGTTGCTATGGCTTTTCTCTTTACCGGCATCGCTGAAATCATAACGCACAATTAGGGAAGAGAAAATCTTATAACATAACTCTATGGCGTGATTTAATAAGAAGAAGAATGGTCATTTTTCCTAAATGTTCCATAGCCTCTTGTTTACAAGTGTGGCGCGCTTCACACCTAAAAACGAGACTCCGCTAGACACGGCTTGTAGACACACCCTAGGACGGAACTGCTCATATACCACTTTTTTCACGACCCGACTAAAGGGCCATAACGGGTACCCGGAGCTGACTACCAAGCACTACTCATAATGCTAATCATCATACCCAATACTCTCCGAGGAAATACATAAATATACATAAGCCCTCACGGCTGCAAAAATAATATACAAGAATATACAATGATATACCATGAGACATCTATTACCCACTCATCCCTATCTACGAGCCTCTACTAGAGTACTCAGACATAAGGACGGGACAGGACCCCGTCATACCCGAATATATATATACACAAAAGAATATGACCATATGTAGCACCTCTGGAGTAGTGGAGTGCTCTTGTGAATCCGCTGACAAGCTCCTACAGGTTTGTACCGTCTCCCTGTCTACCTGTGGGCATGAACACAGCGTCTAAAAGAAAAGGACGTCAGTACAAAAAATGTACTGAGTATGTAAGGCATGAATAATACTAGCACAGTAAAGAAATAAGGAAACCTGAGGCGAAGATATAACCTGCTTAACCTTTAAAGGAAAACATATGCTATGCATATCAAATATGCCATCATCGTTAACCCGCGTCCGGTTAACTATCGCATGCCACCCACTAGTGTTATCATGTCCGGCCCTCTAGGCACGGTGTAATCGTAAGCAGCCCGCATTAGCGGTGTCATGCTCGGCCATCTACGCACGGTGTAATCGTAAGCAGCCCGATTAGCGGTGTCATGCCCGGCCATATAGGCAAGGTGTAATCATCCTCATGTACTTATCATAAAGCATACATTAGAAATTCAATTAAATGCTACATCTCTACCGGGGTGACGTAAGGTTGAGAACCTCCGATTCGATTATGGAGTAGTCATGATCATCATACCTCACCTTGAAGGAACTGGCATTATAAGGTGAGTCTAGCAACAATGAATCACATCAAAGAATCGAATAAGGGTCATTAGTTTCGTAGAAATGTCATATCATGAGCTTTAGAATCTCTAGACTTACACTCATCATCATGATCATTTTCACAACATATCTCTTATCTTTATCTCATGAGTAGTTCTTAGTAGTCGTAGACTTATAGTTTCCGGAATATAAGAACATCATGGAAAGTTAGAGGAAGTCATGCCTTAGAAAAAGAAGGGACTGGCCTCACATACCTTTACGTCTCTCCAACTTTATCAATTAAATGCTTTCCTCCAATGTTCACGATTCTACATTCAACAGAATTCGTACTAGGATTAGATAATTGGAAACATACTTGAGCTTAAGCTAAAGCTAACGAAAATTTGGAAGCATCACCTTTGTTTCTACAACTTCCTCCATATGATATAACAACTCCCAAAAATTAATAACAACATTCATAATACCATATTCAATAACTTCGACAAGTTCGACATTATTCCATTCTTAAGATTCCTTCTCAAGGTCATCCATAACCATGGCCATAATACAACACCACATTCATTCTCATATAATGCTTCTCCAATATGCTTAATATCATTTATAACAAGATTATACTCATATCATCTCAAGAATTATGGTTCATGTCAAACTACTATTCAAGAATACCATTATTTCATAATTAAGCTCCATATTCTACCTTCTTCCATAATCTAAGTCTTTCAACCATTCAATATTCCTAATAACATGAAATAATCATAAAAATCACCTTTGATTGTGTAGGAATGGGTTTTGGATGGAGTTGCCTCACTTGGAGAAAACCCTAACTTTAACTTCAAAGAGATTCTTGAATTCTAACAACCCTGGAGAACTCCCTTGCACTTGATTTCCTTGAATTGATGATATTGAATATATGCGTTTTGATTGTAAACCATGTTACGAACTCAACCGTGACATTAGAATTCCCAAAAGAGATCATTTTAACCCGGTGTTGACCAGGTCAACCCCAACACTATGAAATAAGCCTTCATTCGAGACTCAAAACATCCCTGAACACCTTGGGACCCAAACTAATGACTTCACTAAGTCATAGGTCATACTAACGGGACTGGGGGAAGGGTCAACAAGGTCAAATGGGTCAAAACACTATAACAACCAAATGGGTCGTTACATCATGTTAACATTTCTCTTGATATGAGTTGTTATGGAGACATTTTGACAGGTCAAATGTCACTTGTAGCATTAAGTCATCAATTTAACCAGACTTATGAGTGAGAATGTAATATCCATTATTATTTATTTTTATTTTTATTTTTATTTTTATTTTTATTATTATTATTATATTTATTATTCCTATAGTAATGTTGTTTGTATTAATTTAGGGGTTATATATCTAATATGAGTAATATCTGGCAATCCTCTTGTAGCGACCTGCTTGGTCATTATAGTATTTTCGACACTTTGACCTTTCTCAGAGCCTTTTTAGCTTACATTTGACCTGAGGAGATCGTTGACACACTTTTTGAGGTATTCGGGGTTGCTTTGGGTAACCTTTTGGGAAAAAATGGCTTTAAGCGAAAAAGAGTTGATTCAAAGTTGACTTTTGGGTAAACGGACCTTTTTAAAAAATTCATTGATTTCAAGAGGTCCGGATGGTCATTTAGAATTTTTGTGCCTATTTGGTTCGGTTCCCAATGTAGTTGAGTGCATTTTGGGACATGGTTTGGGAAGTTGAAATTGAGGTATCGGGGGTTGACTCGGTAAACGAGACCTCCGCTGGGAATTCTGAGGCCACGAGTGCGTTCGTAGCTTGTTTTTATGTGTGTCTATGTATGTGATTTGTGAGAAGATGACCTTGGGTGTTAGTTGGGATTTCAGATTGAGATCGAGATTATTGTTTGTGGATATCTGGTGCTGGTGTCCACCTTGGCGGCACCCTTACCGCCTCAATGGCACCGCCATGGCGGTGGGATGGGCTGGCACAGCGGCCAAGTGCATTGAGGGCCGACTGTCATGGTAGCCTGAGAGACCGTCGAGGCCGGACCGCTCTGCCATAGAAATGGTATCGGGCCTAGTTATTTCATTAATTGTCTATTAAAAGCCTTTAGTCCTCATTTATTACTATTCTGAAATCTGGGCTATTGGGAACAAATTTAGGGTATTCTTAGAGGAAATTCTTTGTGGTAAGTTCTTCTAATCCCTTTACTAATCCATTGTCCTTAATCACCTTAGAATCCAATTATATTGATAGTTCATTAACTGATTGAAGATTAAAAGTGGGTTTAATGAGTTATTCATTCTAGGCTTCTAAATCATGATTTGTTGTTTGGGTTAGCTTCTTTAAGCATTGAATTAATAGTTAGAATCCTTTATTTCATAACTTCTTCCTAATTAGTGGCTAATTTATGGAATTGGAAGTTAGGGTTTATACCCAAATTTCGGGGTTTTGCCTAGAATCCGAAATTGAGTGAATTGTTGATTATTCTACCTTGCTCTTGATGGGAATTGATCAAGAGGTTTAATTTCATGTTGGGACATTAAGATTCGTAATTTCACCCTTCTAGTTCATAAACCCTGTTCCATAGGTTGGGGATTTGGGTCTTGAATAGAAGTAGGGTTCGTTTGATGTTCTTCTTGATTCTAATTCCATGATTCGAATATTCTTAGACTTTCTTGATCTCGAGGCTCAAAGGAAAGGAAAGGCTAAGGTGTGATTATTGTTCGGGCTTCCAGGTAGGTTACAGTTTACCCTATGGTGAGAATTTTCTTAGCAAAGCATATATTTAGATTATATTATCAGAGAAAGCATGTAAAACTTCGGGTATGAAATTGGGTTGGATATTGTCTTAGGTTGGGCCCTGTTATGCGATTAGGGTTAGGCACTGAAACGACCCGTTTGGTCGTTATAGTCTTTTTGGTATTTTCGCTCATTCCCGAGCATTGATTTGCTCATTCTTTACTCGAGGGGACCGTTGGCATGCTTCCTAAGGTGCCTAGATAGGATTTGGGTTTTGTGAAATATAGGCTTAAAGTGAAAAATGGTTGACCCAAAGTTGACTTTTAGGTAAACAGTCTTTTTTTGGAATTCCATCGATTCCGAGAGGTCCGGATGGTCAATTAGAACTTGTGTGTGTATTTGGTTCGGTTCCCAATACACTCGGATGCATTTTGGGACTTGGGTTAGGAAATTAGAATTAAGGTATCGGGGGTTGACTCGATCAACGAGATCTCCGTTGGAAATTTTGAGGTCACAAGCGAATTCGTTGGGTGTTTTTATGTGTGTCTGTGTATGGTATGTGAGCAGATAGCCTAGGGAATTAGTCATAAAATTGGATCAAATTGTGAAACTTAATTGGGTAAGTTTTCTGGTGTCTGGTGCTCGCTTTAGCGGCACCAGCACCGCGGCAGCAGTACCGCTGGAGCGGTAACCCTACTGTTGGAGTGGTTCAAACATTTTAGACTTAGCTGCTGAAGCGGCTCCGCTGGAGCAGTCCTAGTGTTGCCAAAGTGGGTGACGGGCAGTATGTATAATTAATGAAGTGTTAAAAGCCTTTAGACCCTCATTTATTTTCATTTCGAAATTAGAGCTTTTGGGGACTGTTCTTGGAGATATTTTAGGAATACTCTTGGAGGTAAATCTTGCTATCCCTCTTCTTTTTCAATCATCCTTATCATCATAGATTCCCCTTTTCCTTTAATAATCCCTTAGTAATGGAAGATGAAACTGGGTTTTGATGAACTTTTTCCCTAGGCTTATTAATGATAAAATTTATGGTGTTTATGTTGGATTTTGATGAATCTAAGCTTGTTAATCATATATCTTCCATTTTTAGTGTTTAATTTCGAAATCTAGAAGTTAGTGTTTATACCCAATTGGGGGTTTTGCTTCAAATTCGAAATTGGATAAATCCATGAGTTAATTTAGCAATTAGTTTTTGGGTTATGATCACCTAGAGCTTAATTTGATATTTTACTTTCGAATTTTCCATTTTGCCCTTATTGGCCTCGTTTTCCCAATTTCTAGGGTTAGATTGACCTAAGTTGAATAGTAGCAATATTAGTACCATTCTTCATGATTTCTAATCTAGATTTTGAATATGCCTAGACTACTTTGGTTCTGAGGCTCAGCGGAAAGGCAAGGCGATAGAGTGATTTGTTGGTGTTTGCGGTTCGACTATCCAGGTAGGTTATGGCTTGCCCTTGGTGAGACTTCGTATAGCGAAGCACATATTTAGATTATATTGTCGGAGACAACATGTGAACCTTCGGGTATGAAGTTGGGTTGGATATTGCATTAGGTTGGGCCCTGTTGTGTGTTGGGGCTAGCAACCCCGTTATGTTGTGATTTGATTGTTCTATTGTGATGGCTTGATACCATGAGTTGTTGATAGATATTGGATTCTATCTTATCATCTTGATTACAATATTATTAGCGTATCCACTATTGGTACTTGTGATTCGATTATACTATTTACATACCCACTGTTGGTATTTTCTTTTCCGGATATATCGTTGGCGTACCCATTGTTGGTACTTGTGATATTGAGCATGATTATTGATGTTGATACATGCATTGCACACAATCTCATTTTCATGATACACTGTTGAGTTACTGATGATACTTGATGAAACACTTTGATGAGCTGGGCTCAGTTTTACTTGAGTGACGTGGTGGCCGATATCCGATGTTAGTTCCCAAATCGTTAATTGAGTGAGTGCATGGACTTTGCGGGTCCCCCAAAGTGGTGTTGGTGAGAACCCCCCATGGGCAAAGATCCGGGGTCCCGTCTGTTTGTTGGGCAAAGATCCGGGACGGGTAGCACTTAGACTTCACGAGTCACACTGGGTTGTGCTACCGAGATGTCGATATTTTCATCCGGAGTATATGTGTACACAACATTTGCATGGAATTTCATTGTATTCATACACTATTGCATTGCATTGCATTATAGCTTGATTTTGAGATGTTTGGTGTTGTACTTATGATGTTAGCTTCGGACTTGATACATTTAGACTTGGCACATTTGGGATTAGATGCATACTTAGGCGATGACGTGTACTTGGATTTGATTACAATTGATTTATACTTGTTGGTTTGTATGCCTATCAACTTTATTATCTGAATTGTGTTAGCTATGCTTAGTCGGCCGATGATGCCTACCAGCACTGCTGTTTTGTACTGACCTGCACTTGTTGTATTCCTTTATGAATGTAGAGTATCAGGTTGGATTCGCTTCCGTTACACGTGGCTGATAGTCGCTTCAGTATTATTTTCGAGTTTCCAGGGTGAGCATGGTTGTTCGCTGCCTTAAAGGCTTCTCTATCTTTATGTCCTATTCTATTCAGAGACATAGACACTTTATGTATTATTATTTCAGACTTGTATTATTTCCCTTTTAGATGCTCTTGTATTACCCAGACTAGACCCTGGGGGTATTATTATTATTCTGCACCATTTTACGTGAGACTTACATATTTATTCTATTCCGTTGCTTGATTTAATTATTTACGACTTAAATATCATTGGGTTTAGGGTTCGCTTACCGAGGGGGGGGGGGGGAAGTGCCCGCACGGCTTATGCCAAAATGGGTTGTGTCAGCCACCCCGTTGTGTTGTTACTTATCTTGTTCTAATGTTGTTGGCTTGAAGCCATGTAGAAAAGGTAGATATTGGACACTATTGATATATCTTAACCATGATATTGTAATATCTAATTTGTTGACGTTTGATACGAGAGTAGTGTTCTATTATGGCTTATTGTCTAGTATTTTTCAAGATATTGTTGATGTGCCCATGCGTGGTACTTATGATATTGACTTGATTATTGACATTGAACTCATTCATTGCACGCATTTTCATCCTTTATGATATACTGTTTAAAAATTGATGATACTAGAGGACACACTGTTATGAGCTGGGCTCAGTTGGATGAGAGTGACGTGAGGAACGATATCAGATGGTTGTTCCGGAATCGAGGTTGTGCATAGCGATTGCCGAGGTTTTTTCTAGAATTCTGAGGTAGCGACTACCGAGGTTGTTGCCGGAGCCGTGAGATACATGGACTTTGCTGGTCCCCCATGGGTTGTGCTACCGAGGTGTGATGTTCCATCATTAGAGTACATGTGTACACAACATTGCATTGCATTCACATTTCATGCATTATTGAATTGCATTGCTATATGGCTTTTATTGAGATATTCTAGTGATGTATTTTGATATACGGATTCAGACTGAGTATTTGAGACTTGACACAATTTGGGTTTAGGATCGACTTGTGTTTCTCGTGGCTGATGGTAGATCAAGAGTTGCGGCTTAGAGTCTTACAGGGTGAGCACGGGGATGTCTGTCGCCATTGAGATTCATCCTTTATCTATGTCTTATTTCATATTCCAAGACATATTCAGACTTTTGATGTAGTTTGTTACTTTTAGACTTATAGTATCTAGTTAGAGGCTCTTGTACGGTTAGACCAGACTCTGGGTGGATTTGATGTATTTTCTTACTTCCGCACATTCTTATATGATTATTGTCAGACTTATGTGATTCCTATCTCTTCTTCTTGTTATTTATTGAATTATGACTTTGCAATTTTTGGGATAAGGGTTCGCCTACCGAGGTGGGAAGGGTACGTGCCCGCGCGACTTAGCTAAATTGGGTCGTGACACCTCTCAGTCAGGATGTATGAATCATGCCGGAACATGCTCAACCTATCAAATGCAGAAAAACAATGCTCCATCCTCAAGTTTTAGTGCAATTGATTATTATCGGTAGGTCTACCTTTTTAATATTAAATAATATATATGTTTTGATGTTTAGTAGTTAAAATAGTTTACTTTCTTATGTAGGGAAATTTTTATGCAAGACGAACCTGTTGTACCAAATGTTGATCATTCCTCAAGCCCATGCAATATTGATTCTTATTGGTAGGTCCATCATTTTGGTATTAGGTAATTATATATTTTGATGTTCCGTAGTTAAAATATTTTACTTTTTTTTTGTCTAGGAGAAGGTAATACGCTCAAATTACACCTATGAGTGGCGTAAAGCGGTTGTTGTCAAATATAATAACCCACACATGGTTGGGGTCGAATCCCACAGGGAATATGGAGAGAAAAGGGTACTAATTGTATGTGATACTAGTCTTTAAAGGCTTTAATCCTATTCCGAATAGTTTGAAATATTTGTTGTGTAATGTAATTGAATACTTTGACTTGAAGTGTACTTAATGCGAGAGAGAGACTAAGGTTGTGTTCCCCACTTTGATTAGATATTATGCTTCAGGTTTGAATGTGATATACTTCTAATGGTTGTTCTACGAGTATGCACTTGATCTCTTAAAGACTTCTTAATGTTTCCCAACAGTTAGGCCGTATTTCCTCTTCATGATTTTTCCAAATGTGAAAGAGTTGAACTCGAAGAGCGACCAATAATGCCAACTAGACTTGTTCTTATCCCTAAGTTAGTCTATTAAATGAGGGTTAACGGCCCGAGTCATTGTTATTCAATCTTACCAATACTAACTCTCTTTCCCAAGAAAAGTTAGTATAATGGCTTAGGCTAATGCTTGCAATCATTACCCAACGCTAACGCACAAAGATATAATAAATACCAACAACCATTATGCATATATCAATAGTAGAAACCCATTCACATAATACCCATCATGGGGTCCACAACCTTAGAATTAAATTTAGCTACTCATCATTTTGGCTAACAAAGAAAGCTTAAAAGTTAACATAATGTACTTACAATGCTAATACAATGTGGAATGAGGGTGAAGTTGGTGCTTTAAATGCTCCAACCACTTCACAAATATCCAAGGCTTAAAGTTAATGCTCCCAAAAGATCATAATTTGTGTTAAAAACCTAACTTTAAGTATTTATAGGGCCAAAAATCGCGCCAAAGTTCTGGACAAAAACACCCTTTCGCGGCATCGTTACGGACCGTAACACAGGTTACGGTCCGTACTTCGGTTCCGTCCTTTGTCAGCTTGATATAGGTTAACCGTTACGACTTCTTGCAACAGACCGTAACACAGGTTACAGTCCGTATCTTCTAGCGGATCATGGCTTCAGTGTTCAGTGGCCAATGCGTTACGCCCCGTAACCTGAGTTACGCACCGTCCATCTGGGCGTAACATATGACAATACTTAGGCTTCTTACTGGAAATTTACTTCATATTACGGTACATGTTATCGCCCGTAACATGAGTTACGGAACGTTCTTTATAATGGCACGTATCTGGATCTTCCTCTCTGGGTACGGATCACGTTACGGTCCGTAACTCGTCCTTTTGCTCCAAGTTGTCCGTTTTTCAGCATTTCTTATCATTTCCGTTCCTTAGTCAACCAACCCTACAAAACCCCAAAATAACATAAGAAACGATGTAAAAACACTTAAAAACAAGCAACACTTCTTGTGAAAAAGACATAAAATGTGCCGAAATTCACGGTACATCAGAAGGACTTTACTGGATGGTGTTGATTATCCAAATCATAGAGAAACATCAGCGAGTAATAGTGACTTGACACCTAATGTGGAGGTATTAGATGATGAAAAACGTTTCTCAGCATCTGAAAGTAAGGATGAATATCAAAGTCCACTACAACAGTTGGACACGATGTCGTAAAGTCCGTTATACCATTCACAAAAATCGATGTTGCAAAGCCCATTTCATGAGCAAGAATCGATGCGGCAAGCAGACCCGATCCATTCTTAATGTACATCATAAATTATTTTTCGGAGGGATATCATTGACTCGTAAAACACTTTTAGATATGCCAGAAAACACAGACCACCACCACTTAAGTCATCCTTACTTTACTTTTAACTAAACATCCTAAACATGCCAGGTTCAACATAAAATAACACTCTTCGGGAAAAGAACACATGGCAAAGAACAACCGAAGAGGGTCTTAAACACATACTTAATATCACAATTTAAGATAAAAACAATACCAACAAAAACAAAAACAATACCAAACTATATCTGATACCAACACAATACCAACAATACCAGCAATTACTCTACACCCCAAACTTAGAAACATGCATTTCCCTCAAGGCATCTATATAATCCATCAATAGAATGTAGGGCAACCCTGGAGCGCACTAGGCGCTTGGATCTGCTGCAGCATCATGAGGTTGGATAACGTCGGAGGTAGGAGCAATGGTGGTATCAGGCTTGCCAACACTAGAAGTCCCAGTCTCAGTGGGTGGAGTAGAAGTATGGTGAGCCAGCTCAATGGGATGGGCTGATCTAGAAGTCGCTCCAGTGGTGTCAGAAGTCAGCCGGGACTCATGTCGGATCTTCTTCAATGTTCGCCGCTCCTCCTCCTCATTCTGTGGACGCATGGCATCAAATGGATCAAGACTCTTGAGAATGGGATCAAGGTTTTCATCATCTAGCGTGACTCTCTTGTGCTTCCCTTTAGCCAAAGAGTGGGTATCCTCTTCTAACTCCTGCCCCTACTCCTCATCGACCCTTTGCTCGATCTCATCATCCCCAAGTAGACTCTAAACCGGATGATCTAAGCTCTGTACCAACTATGTGTGTACTTTCAAAATTTTGTTCGTCACAATAGCCACTTCCTGTGCCTTCAATTTCTGCACATCATCCTTTAGTGTCCGCAACTCACTCCGAACAGTCCCCAATTCCACAGCGGAGTGTGTTTTAGTCAGCTCTGTCATTCTGTTCTTAATACATCTATCCGAGAGTGGATTTGTGTACAATTTCAGCTCGGTCATGATCTGCTTGACCTGCCTATCTGTTCTATCTGCTTGCACGACCACTGCCGCAAAATTCTGTCAGTTGAAAATCATTTTTCTCGCAAGTTCGGGTGGGACTCTCGGTATGGGTTGAGCCGGTGCTGGGCTCACTCCAGTGGAAGAGGTGGGACCACCCGAAGTAGGTGGAGCTGGAGCTAGCATGGGCTGTGGAGCATAGTCGGCCGGTGGAGCCTCAGAATCTGTAGGCTGACCCACAGCAGTTGCCTCCGCACCCATGATAGCTTAGGGTAGAAAATCTGATCCCGTTGGCCCCTCTAGCACATCAGAAAACGAGGCAGATGGCGTTGTAACTTGGCCCAACATATCATATCTCCCTTTTATGATATCATAGATACTTCTGGCGATCATACTATTGTCGATAAAGGGGAGGGGTTCTGGTTCCTTGCGCAGGCATAAGAACGTGAGCAAGCATGGATGAATCAAGGAAGTGGCTGGTTGTGTGGCTCTCTCCCGGAGATCTGCAGCTACCAGTCTTCCGATGTTGATCTTATACCTCGACATACGGGCAGCCACAAGAACAGCTCTATTCGGGATCAATTATTATTTGCCTGGGTAGGACGGATGCGGAACAGAACAATCTGCCACCAAAACTTTGCCTCAGGTGTGAGGGTGTTTTTCCAAATCCTCGTAGTGGTTGTCACCTTTGGAACTATTGCCCATTCGGGATCTGCCGACCGTGCAATCACTGAGGCCACCCATTTTCTGACTGAGATTGTATCATTCTGTGCAATTTTGTAGACAAACTCTCTTTATTCCGCCGCTGTAGGCGCAATATAATCCTCCCCGAATAGTACTTTATTGATGGCCATCAGAGAAACATCAATCTTCTTTTTGCGCACTACTACCTCATTCATGACTGGCACTTGAGTTGCGCGCTGCCCTTTTTTCTATGCTTTGAATATAGCAGCCCTATAAGAAGCGTAGAATTCCCAAACAAGAGTCGGGATGTAGGACCCCACAGAGTTTTTGAAAAACTCTAACTTGTGGAAGCAGAGAGTGTCACGGATGCCCGGATATCCATCAAGACCATCAAAGCTGACATTCCGTTCCTCGAAAATACTTCTCTTCAGGCCCTTCCCCTCATGCTTTGCTAGCTCACACCCTTTGTTGTACTGTTCTTCAGACCCCTTCACAGAAAATCGGAGGTCCTGCTCATACACAGCCCTCATCCGGATGTCAGTCTCTCTTCTTTCCTGCTCGCGCTCTTGTTCACGCTCCTCCGCAGTAGGGTGTCTAATGGGTGGTTGTGGCCCGTGTGGTGGTGTGACAACCTCCCTGGGTCTACTATGGCTTGACGAACTAGAAGAAACCTCCTCATCAGACGAGGAGGAACTTTCGGATGGTGAGGCTGGCCTGCTAGGTGCATCGGGCTTCTTTGTAGCCCTTGTGTCTTTGAGTTGATCTTCATCGCGCAACCATGAGGTTACTTTGCTTGCACCGTTACCTTTTCCTCTGCCGGAAACCTTGGGTGCAACCTTCTTTCCTTGCCTTGGGTTACCTATACATGTTGAAGGCAAAGTTAGCTATGATACACAAGAAGTTTTTCAATTATACAACTTATTGGTTGAAGTTTAGGACTTCAATTAGCTCATGCACCGTAACACGGTCGACGGACCGTCGATGGTGTTACCGGCCGTATCTTCAACCGTAACTCATTTTGTTCATTTATAACACAGGAAACGTAACACGTTCGCCGGACGGTCATACGTGTTACGGTCCATAACGTCTTACCGTATACGCATTTTGTGCCAATGATTGAAGCATTCTCAGGTTTGGGAACTAGATTCCACACCTTGTTCTTTTCAAATTGATCAAGTTCCTCTTCCATAGCCTTGACACAGTATTCATCTTTTAAGGCATCACTAACTTTCTTTAGTTCATATTGAGAAATAAGAGCAAGATTTACATTATTTTTACTAGATGCTCTAGTTTTCCTCCCTTCATGGATGTCTCCAATAACAAATTTTTTTTGATAGTCAGGTTCACTTCTCCAATCGTTTGGAATTGTTCCAATAGTAACATCAGTCGACTGAGGTGCATCAGAAGTCGACTCACAGGGTGCCTTTTCTTCAGTGGGTTTTGTAACCACTGTAATAAGTATTTGAATGTCTTCTTCATCTGCAATTTTCCTTTTCTCGGCCAGGTGATTAGTAACATCAAATAACACATGAATAGACTCTTCAATAGATAAAGTACGTTTGTTATAAATTCTATAAGATCTACTAGTAGGAGAATAACCAAGAAATATACCTTCATCACTTCGAGGATCAAACTTACCAAGATTTTCCTTCCCATTATTGTGAACAAAACACTTACGTCCAAAAGGATGAAAGTAGCTAATATTTGGTTTCTTACCCGTCCATAGCTCATATGGAGTTTTCTTAAGAATTGGTCTAATTAGACATCTTTTTAAAATATGACAAGCTGTACTTACTGCTTCAGCCCAAAAGTGATGTGGTAAGCTTGTTTCTATGATCATTGTTCTTGCCATATGTTGAAGGGTTCTGTTCTTTCGTTCAACTACACCATTTTGTTGCAGAGATCGAGGTGACGATAAATTGTGTGTGTATCCTTGATCATTACAGAATTCTTCAAAAGCTTTATTTTAAAATTCTCCTCCATGATCACTTCTAATAGATGTGATGTAATATCCTTTCTCACGCTGAATTTTCTCACAAAAAAACTTAAAATTCTTTAAAGTATCATCTTTATGAGCAAGAAATATTACCCAAGTAAAATGAGAGAAGTCATCTATTATAACAAATGTGTACCTTTTTTCTCCAATGCTAGCAGTTCTAGTAGGACCGACTAGATCCATATGAAGCAATTGCAAAGAAACTCCGAACCCCTTTTACTGAGATGGGTGGAGGGAGTTTTGAAATCTCATTGATTTTGGCTTGGTCAACCTCAATCCCTCTTTCGGAAATCTTATGGCCAAGGACAATTCTCTCCTTTACCATAAAATGACACTTTTCCCAGTTGAGAACGAGGTTTGTCTCGTCACACCTTTGTAGCACCCGATCAAGATGGTCTAAACATTCATCGAATGAATCTCCCACAACAGAGAAGTCATCCATGAAGACTTCAAGAAATTTTTCAACCATGTTAGAGAATATTGACATCATGCATCATTGGAAAGTAGCTGGGGCATTGCAAAGACCAAATGGAATTTGGATGAAAGCGAATGTCCCATAGGGACAAGTGAAAGTAGTCTTTTCTTAGTCTTCCAATGCAATGTTGATTTGGTTGTAACCTGAGTACCCATCCAAGAAACAATAATAAGACCTTCCAGCTAGCCAATCAAGTATTTGATCAATAAAAGGCATCAGGAAATGGTCCTTGCAAGATGCAGTGTTCAACTTTCTGTAGTCCATACACACTCTCCAACCGGTGACAGTTCTTGTAGGAATCAGCTCATTTTTAGAAGTAGGGACAACAGTGATGCCCCCTTTTTTTGGCACACATTGGACTGGACTTACCCATGGATTGTTGGCAATCGGGTAAACCACCCCAACATCTATCCACTTAATAATCTCTTTCTTTACCACCTCTTACATCGGTGGATTCAATCTTATCTGATGCTCAACACTTGGTGAACTTTCCTCTTCCAACCGAATTCGGTGCTCACAAATTCCGGAGGGAATCCCCCGGATGTCTGCAATAGTCCAACCCAAAGCTCTCAAATGTTTCCTCAAACCTGCGATGAATCTATGAGTTTGGCCCTCATTCAGAAGTGATGACACAATAACTAGGAGAGTGGCATCAGCTCTAAGAAACTCATATCTAAGATGGGATGGAAGTTGCTTGAGCTCCAACTTCGGTGGCTCAATAATTGACAATTTTGTTGCAGCAGTTGTTCGCTTCTCTAAATCAAGAGACAATTTCTTGGGCTCATAAGAGTAAGACCCCAGACCGGTGAGTGAATTCACCGTCTCAATATATCCCTCCATTTTTTCTGCATCAAAATTAACCAAGATGGCCGATAATGCTTCACCCAAGCATTCTTCCTCCATCTTGAATTCTACCGCTTCATCCACCACATCAAAAGAATTAAAGACTGAAATACTTTGATAAAGACTAGGCAATTTCATACCCTTTCTGGCGTGAAAAATCACCTCCTCATCGTGAACTCGGAACTTGATTTCATTCTTTTATGAATCCATAAGAGCCCTCCCTGTAGCAAGGAAAGGTCTCCCTAGAAAAATAGGAATTTCTTGATCAACAGCACAGTCAAGAATTATGAAATTTGCTGGCAGTAGGAATTCCCCAATTTGAACAAGCACATCATCAACTACCCCAACTGGCCTTTTTATCAACCTGTCAGCCATCTGTAACCTCATGGTAGTGGGCCTTGGTATCCCTAATCCTGATCTCTTGAAAATCTCAAGGGGCATAAGATTTATGCTAGCCCCGTTATCACACAACGCCTTGGCAAAATCCTATTGCCCTATGGTGTATGTAATGGTGAATGCTCCAGGATCTTCCTTTTTCTGCACTGTGGTCTTGGAAATAATAGCACTGACGCGATGAGTGATACCCACAGTGTCATGTCTCAGTGGCTTCTTCTTCTTTGTTAAGAGATCCTTCAAATGCTTAGCAAACCAGGCATTTCTTGGACAGCGTCCATGAAAGGAATGTTCATCGTCAATTGCTTAAGTTGATCATAAAATCGCAAACACTTGTCATCTTTTATTTTCCTCACTAGCCTTGGAGGAAAAGACGGTGAAGATTTGAACATTTGAGTCAAAGGGCGTAGAACGCCAGAAAGTTTTGCCTTCCCCTTTTCATGTTTTTCTCCTTGTGCCATGAGATTATCAAGATTTTGCTCCTCTTCAACTATAATAGGGACTTCCTCATCTGTTTTTTCCTCCACAATAACATCAGATACATCAGGTTGTGACTCTTCTTCAACAATTGGTTGAAGATCAATCACCTTTTTATCAACACCTTGAAGTATTTTTCCACTTCGGGTGTTAATAGCAGCTACATGCTCCACAGAGTTTACCCCATTACCTTTCGGATTTGGAACTGTATCACTTGGTAGTTGTCCACGTTGAAGAATATGCATTTCTCTGGAAAGGTCTCTGAATTGCGGTTCAAGATTCTGAATGGCAGCTGAATGAGATAGTTAAACCTGAGACATTCTCTTTATTGTACTTTCAGTTCTGTCCTGATTCATTAGCATTTTCTGCATCATACTTTTCAGTTCCGCAGAATCATTAGCAGCATTGCTAGCTGAATTGTCTCTCAACTGTTAGGAACTTGATGCTTGCCCCCTTGGTGGAATGTAGGGGTTAAAGCTCTTGTTGCCATAATTGTTGTTATTGTAATTCCCTTGATTTGGATTTCCCTGATCATTTTTGCTATAATTGTTCCCTTGCAATTGGTGTTGAGGCTTTTGCCATGGGTGATGGCCCGGACCTTGATAATTTTGCCTTTGATAACCCCCTTGGGAGTTGTTGACATAATTAGCATCTTCATAATGTTGTTGCCCATCTTGGTACATCCCTTCAGGGGCTTGATACATCCCTTGTGGATGAGGTGGTAACTCCTCAACAACATTTACCCCTTGTACATCCTTTTCTGCCAACTTCTTTGATAATATATCCACCGTGGTTTGCAATTGAGCAAAGGCCTGATCTCTCTCGTGGTTTTCTTTTGCAACAGCAGCTAGTGATGGACTATCATAAGGGAGACTCTTACTATCAGTTGAATACCAAGATTGATTGTGGGTGGTGAGTTTATCAAGCAAACAGTGATGTTGATAAATGACTTGTCCATGAAGCATCCTCCCGCGGTAGGATTGACATCAATCTAATTCATTGTATCTAAGCCCTTGTAGAATTTCTCGGTGAGAATTGCATCCAGAAACCTGTGAGTTGGAGATTGAGCTAGATAGTACTTGAACTGCTCCCATGCCGAATATAATTGTTCCCAGGGAGCTGTTTGAACTCAAAGATCTTATCTCGAAGTTTAACCTTTTTGCTCGATGGGAACCTCTTCTTCAGAAATGTATTGGCTAGCTCGCTCCAGGTATGAATAGAATTGCTGGAAAGCTTTTCATACCATTACCTTGCTTGGCCAGCCAAGGAATATTTGAAGACCCGTAACCGAAGTGCATCAGCAGAAACAACACCTTGAGATTGTTGAGCACATACGTGCAGGAAGTTCTTCAAATGTCGAAGTGGACAATCCTCCGAAGAATTTCGGAAATAACCTTCAAGTTTCAGCAGCTGATAGATAGAACTATAAATTTTGAAAGTAGCATTTTCAGTCCTAGGAGGGACCACAACAGAAGGATAATCAGCTTCATTGATGAATTCTGCAAATATATTCTCATCTTCATCCTCTTGTGGTGCAGGTGGGTTCCCTTGGAGTCCACCTTGGTTTCCTTGATTTCTATTCTGTCTTCCTGCCATGTTCACCTGGTTCACCACAACAACAAACAAGGTGTGATGGAATAGAAAAAGCTTTAAAGAAGAGTACACAACAATCAGTAATTTCAAAACCGTATTCCATATGCTCAAATTACACCTATGAGTGGCGTAAAGCGGTCGTTGTCAAATAGAATAACCCAAACAAGGTTGGGGTCGAATCCCACAGGAAATATGGAGAGAAAAGGGTACTAATTGTATGCGATACTAGTCTTTAAAGGCTTTAATCCTATTCTGAATAGTTTGAAATATTTGTTGTGTAATGTAATTGAATACTTTGACTTGAATTGTACTTAATGTGAGAGAGAGACTAAGGTTGTGTTCCCCACTTTGATTAGATATTATGCTTCAGGTTTCAATATGATATACTTCTAATGGTTGTTCTAAGAGTATGCACTTGATCTCTTAAGGTCTTCCTAATGTTTCCCAACAGTTAGGCCGTATTTCCTCTTCATGATTTTTCCAAATGTGAAAGAGTTGAACTCGAAGAGCGACCAATAATGCCAACTAGACTTGTTCTTATCCCTAAGTTAGTCTATTAAATGAGGGTTAACGGCCCGAGTCATTGTTATTCAATCTTACCAATACTAACTCTCTTTCCCAAGAAAAGTTAGTATAATGGCTTAGGCTAATGCTTGCAATCATTACCCAACGCTAACGCACAAAGATAGAATAAATACCAGCAACCATTATGCATATATCAATAGTAGAAACCCATTCACATAATACCTATCATGGGGTCCACAACCTTAGAATTAAAATTAGCTACTCATCATTTTGGTTAACAAAGAAAGCTTAAAAGTTAACATAATGTACTTACAAAGCTAATGCAATGTGGAATGAGGGTGAAGTTGGTGCTTTAAATGCTCCAACCACTTCACAAATATCCAAGGCTTAAAGTTAATGCTCCCAAAAGATCAGAATTTGTGTTAAAAACCTAACTTTAAGTATTTATAGGGCCAAAAATCGCGCCAAAGTTCTGGATAAAAACACCCTTTCGCGGCATCGTTACAGACCGTAATACAGGTTACGGTCCGTCCTTCGGTTCCGTCCTTTGTTAGCTTGATATAGGTTAACTGTTGCGGCTTATTGCGACGGACCATAACACAGGTTACGGTCCGTATCTTCCAGCGGATCATGGCTTCAGTGTTCAGTGGCCAATGCGTTACGCCATGATGTTACGCCCCGTAACCTGCGTTACGGACCGTCTTTCTGGGCGTAACATGTGACACTACTTAGGCTTCTTACTGGAAATTTCCTTGAGATTATGGTACACGTTACGGCCCGTAACATGAGTTACAGACCGTCCTTTATAGCGGCACGTATCTGGATCTTCCTCTCTGGGTACGGATCACGTTACGGTTCGTAACTAAAGTTACGGACCGTCCTTTTGCTCCAAGTTATCCGTTTTTCAGCATTTCTTATCATTTCCGTTCCTTAGTCAACCAACCCTACAAAACACCAAAATAACATAAGAAACGATGTAAAAACACTTAAAAACAAGAAACACTTCTAGTGAAAAAGACATAAAATGTGCCGAAATTCACGGCACATCAGAAGGACTTTACTGGAAGGTGTTGATTATCCAAATCATATAGAAACATCAGCGAGTGATAGTGACTTGACACCTAATGTGGAGGTATTAGATGATGAAAAACGTTTCTCAGCATTTGAAAGTGAGGATGAATATCAAAGTCCACTACAACAGTTAAACATGATGTCGCAAAGTCCGTTACACCAGTCATAAAATCGATATTGCAAAGCCCATTTCATGAGTAAGAACCGATGCGGCAAGAAGACCCGATCTTGTGGCATTCTAACGAGATTCTCTATCTTGATCATCTTCAAGGTCAGCCTGATGCATTTATCTATACTATGGAGGATGATCCTATTCATCAAGCTATGTAGAAAAAACCAGATGATCTTCAAAACGAGAAAGTTCGGCTTCAAAAAGGTACGGTGTTCACCTTTAAAAGAGCATTGCAAAGAGTCATCAAAATTTTCTGCATCCAAAATACAGGGAGTTCAAACATGATGATTCCACTCGAAAAATCTAGCGATTGGTCTGCAGGAGTAAGTACCAAGGTTGCTAATGAATGCTCCGTGGTAACGACACTCATTATCGTCTGTGGACTATTTCAAAATTCTACTTCACACTTTTGATATAGGTGAATGCACAGAAGATCATTTCAATTTAGATAGCAATATGATTGTTGTTGTGCTAGTTGGCGGCATTGGAAAAACCCCCAGGCACCCACTGGCCTAAGTTTATTTCACTTTTGATATCAATATAATTCCTCATTACTAAATATTGACATTGAAACGTCTCCAGGTTACCCATTAAAGACTGAATTAAACTAGTTCTAAAACAATATTGCAAAATCATAAGCAAGTGAAAGAGATATCTCAGGCATAGGTGCACTTTTGAGATGGCCTATGGAAATTGAGAGGGCTCTTTGAAGACGTTGTCAAGGTACATAGCAGTCCTACAACACTTCAATCCTAGTTGTGTTGTTGAATGAAAGCTCCACATAGAACTTGGTGTGGCCGGTAAACATCCAAACTATGCGTTGATGGTTTTGCTCACTATCGGCCAGTAATATCAATTGATGGCACACATATGTACGGGGTATACGAGATCAAGCTACTTGTTGCAGTAAGAATGGATGCGAATGAGTCAATATTCCCTCTGGCTTTTTCCATTGCAACTAATGAGAGCATAGAGACATGGGGTATGTTTTTAAGGTATTTGAAGCAACACATTTGTAAGGAGGGAAAGGGTATATGTGTGCTATCTTAAAGAAATCATGAAATATTGGCTAATGGGTTGGAAGGGTGGCATCCGCCCTTTACCCACCATGTTATTGTTTAAGGCATATGAAGGCAAAATATCAAACGGTCTTTAGTAGTGACCAACTAAACAAATTTATATGGGCGGCTGCTACAGAGCATCAAGAGAAGAAGTTTTCTATGCAGATGGATTTGATTAGGGAGACGAATCAGGAAGCCTATCACTAGTTGAAAGCACTGCCGGTCAAAAAATGGACATTACACAAAGACTAAGGTAGAAGATGGGAGATGCTAACAGCAAACAGCTCTGAGTCATTTAATGACTTGCTGAAATCTGCACAGGGGCTGCCTGTTACTGTAATGGTGAGAATGACTTTCGTGCAAATTGTGGAACAGTTAGTGACTAGATCAAAGGAGGCCAAAGCAACGTTGTCAGAAAGTTCAAAATGAATGCAAATTCCAGCTATATTAGTTGAGCATCATAGAAGAAAGTGTGAGCAACACTCAATGACTGAGTATAATCTAACACCCCAAAATTTTTAAACTAACATTTGAATTTTCGACTAACCGTATCTTGATAGTAAGAGTATATTTTGCTTCGCACTTCCTAAATGTGAATTTGACGATATTTGGAACTTGTTTGAAGTGTTATGATGTAGTTATGTTAACTACTCCTCATATTATTATCTTAGTAAATGAAGAAATCTTTCCTATTAATCCAAACATAAATGTTTTGGCAGCCACCTTTTCTTTCATCCGTACCCAAGATATATATATATATATACCTTTTGGACTCATATCCTCTCCACCTCCTAAAATTGCATTTTCTCCAAAAAAATAAAACCCCAAAACTCCACTCCTCTCATCAAATTCTACCACTAAATCACGACAAGACTTGTTTTGGTTGAGCCACAAGCTACTCCACACTTTTGAGGTAAGTTAACCAAACCCGTTTTTAAAATGGACAACTGTTATTAATTTTAGCATATCTTCTTGCATAAAATTTCATTTTAAGTGAGCCAAGTTGATCTAGAAAGCTACCTCATAGCTATACAACTCTTTTTCAGGCTCCAAAACCTAGTTTTGCTTGTATTTACTGAAAAAGGTGATGAAGTACAGGGCAGGTGATGCCCAAATTTCTGTTTTACAAACCCTCCATGTACTGCTGTTAGAAATTTTAACATATCATTTTGTACAAAACTTATATTGAGGTGATTTAAATTTCTCTGGAACCCAAAGACATATATCTACAACTTTCATAAGACAACAAACTCTATTTTACCGTTTACCCCTTCAAAACTGAACCACAATACAATAAAATGGTACTATCGAGAATTTCTGTTTTGATAGTTTAGGGTGATTTTCACTGATATCATGTTTAGTTTCGACAAACTGAAACCACTGAACTTAAATAGATATTTCATTGTGTATTTAAGGTATATATACTCTTGTACAAGCTAAGAAGAATTGGTTGGGGAATTGGATAAATTTGGGTGGTCTATAGCATAAATTATTTGAACTCCTCGAGTTGTGGTAGAACTTATTGTATGGTAAAAGGTCAAGGTTTGTGTATAAACCTTAACTTGGAATATCTTTACTTTCTAGAATTTTTTAAGTATCTTGATGTGTTGTTTCCTTTCTCTTCACTTTATATGATTATATGTTTTGTTATCTCAAATATTGCAAGACATTCGCCAAATCGCCTACTTGAATGAATTGCTTGATCATTTTGCGTTCTTGTTGGGATTTTTTCCTTCTTGTGGTTGTGACTTTGTCACCGATATTGGCATGCCTCTTGATTCAGATCTTTTGCCATCTTGACTTTGGATTTGTGGTTCGTCTTAGTTATGGAACTTCTCCATGTTAAGTATGAACTAGAAAGCCATTTTTAATATGGTTCTTGATTCTCTTGATTATTGAGTTTCGACCCTACTTGATTTGGGGCTTCGGTCCGTCTTCATGTTGATTATTCTTGGTGTGATGGCATGACGTACATATTGGGCGAAATTTGTTATTTGGAAAACTCTCTATAATTGATTTTATAAGCTTTCTTGACACTTGAGCTTTCGAATATTGAAATTGATATTTGGAAACTCTTCAAGGTTTGATATTTGATACTTTTGATATACTTGTTTACTTGATTTATTTTTATCTCATTGAGCTCCTATGAGTGATAAGGGAATAGGATAATCGAATGGCTCAAAGCCCAAAGTTTATATGTGTTATATCCCGTGTTTTCACACGTTTGGAAAAACTTGGAAATATTAGATTTTTGGAGATATAATGTCAAATTTGATATTTTGTTGAACATAGGAGTTATGCATGAAAGAATAGAATCATGAAAGCGTGGGACAAGGCTAAGGGTAATTTTGGAATTTTGGAAATTAGTTTCGGGAATTACAAAATACGATCCACACCTTATTAGGCTTGCAAAATGTGAAACAAATTGAAGCCCAAAGAGACAAGGGTGGCCGGCCATAGTAGGCCTTTGCCCAAGCCCAAATTAATTATGTCATGTGCATGGCATGTGACAACTTTATATAAGAAGACAAAGTCTTCATGTGTATCCATTAGAAGCAAGCAAGAGCAAAAAAATAGAAGAGGAGAGAAAGTGAGGTTCTCGGGTTTGAGGGGCAAAAATAGCCCTCAAAAATCTTGTCCCAAAAATTCAAATCTTGTTGATTTCCTACTAATTCAAGGTTTCTTTGCATCTTGGTATAGTTGGTTTGGAGTGGGGAGCTCTAGAATCTCCAAGTTGAACACAAGTCCAAGTGAAGAAAACTTGAAGAAAAGGTAAGAATTTCTACCTTTTATTTGTGTTATGAAGTTTTGATTGTGTTGTAGTTTATGGAAATGTGTTGATTGTATGAAGAAATAGAAGTTTGCAAAGTGGGTGAGTGTGTGAGTGTGTGGTCGTGGGTATATACTACATATATAGCCTTTATGTGTTGAATTTATGTTATAATCTAGTCATGATTGTAATGAAATGCATATGGGAATTGAAAGTTGGATGAATTTAGTTGATGTTGGAAAATGAGCATATGGCCGTGTGGTGTAATGGTCTTGGAATAAATATGAATCAAGTTGTGTAATGTGTTGGAGTGTTGGTATTGTGATGTTTGTAATGTGAATTAAGCTAGAATGATATAAGTTTGTGTTGAATTGGAATGTGAACACTTATGTCGTTTTAGTATGATTTTCCGACATTAAGGAAATGAAGTGTTTGGTTGTGAATTATGATGTTCATTGATGAATTTGGAAGTTGAAAACTTGTTATGAAATTATATGCCAAAGATTTGATGTTTTGCATAAGTTATGCTTTTGGCGGAAAAGTGTATATCATGTATATCAAGTGTATATCCTAAGGGAAATGGTATGAGATGTCTTTAGATTTATATGGTGATGATCATGATGGTTGTTGAATATGAAATTATTGATCTTAGTTGAAAGTTGGGTTGAATTGAAGATTATGTCAACTTGTGAGAAAAATGACTAGTTGAAGGATATTTGTGTTTTTAATGTTCATTGTTGATATTGTTGTTGTCGTTTGGGTTGTTGTTGATGATTTATAGCCGAGTTGAATTCTCGGGGTGTCATATGTATAGGGGAAGTGCTGCCGAAATTTCGGTAGCCAAATATGCTTAAGTTGAAATAATGGCATTAATAATTCACAATTGGTAAACTTGACCAATTGCAGTTTTTCGACGAAACGGGAAGTGAGATTGGAAAGGCTTAGGAGCGTGAAAGGTATGTAAAGCAAACCCAATTCTTCCCTTGGCATGCCCTTAGTGTATTAGGGTCAGATCCGGGCCTCGAAGGACCTCTTGGCCCTCGGAATCCGAAAGACAAAATTTCAGTTTTTCCTTCAGTAGAATTGAACCTCTTTGATACGCTTTTTCTGAAATTATGCAAACTTGCTCTAAATTATTCAGAAAGTCATAGAATGTCTGTATAACCTCGTTAGGTGACACTATATGCTTAGAGGGCACAATTTGAGCCCGCCGCCTTATTTGTCCCGAGGCGGGCCCACTATTTACGGTTTTGCCCCTAATATGCTAAAGCTTCCTTTTTAAGCGATTTTTGAAAGAAATGTTTTAATTACCCTACTAATCGCTTAACGAATATTATTTTAAATATTCTATTAAACCTTATACATTATTTTGACACCCGGAATGACTTCGGGAAGGTTAGACTTCTGTAATTTATTATGATATCTGGAATACATTTATTATGATTCCGTCCGACTCCATTTGATTTGTTTGTCTTTGCTACGCCTCATCGAGTCTTTGAAAATATTTATGATATTTTTAAATTGCATTAGTCTCTCACTACTCCATTCGTGGATGTCCCAATGTTTCCCACACTGAGCCCGGGCCAGGATATGTTGTCAAGCGTAATTCTCTGCATTGTTCGCCGCGTCCCGATGTGAGGGGGCAGGTATACGCGTACATGGGTCTGTGGAGTATGATGTGCCATGTCCGCCTATTCTGATCTGATCTGTTATGGCCATTTTGATATGACATTATATGATACGGGGCCACGCACCTTTTTCTGATTTTTCTGTATAGTGGCACCAGCGTCGGGATGGTGGCCACATTCTGTCTGCCGAGTCTCGTGGCAGGGACCGAATATGATATGATATGACATATGTTTCTGTACGCATTCTGTCTGTTTTGGAAATATGCATTTGACACTCTGGATTCTGTACTCATTTTCTGTAACCATTATGATTTGACTTCTGTGATTCCGCTTTGCATATTCAGTACATATTTCGTACTGACCCCCTTTCTTCGGGGGCTGCGTTTTCATGCCCCGCAGGTACAGACGACAGGTTTGCTGATCCACACGTTTAGGATCCCATTTCTGCTATTTTGGGGCGCTCTCTTCTACAGAGCCCATCTTTTGGTACAGTCTGTTACTGCTATCGGGATATGTACTTTGTTCAGGGTATGACGGGGCCCTGTCCCGTCTTATGATTATGATATGTTCTGTAGAGGTCTGTCGATACATCTGTGTGGGTTTTGTACATATGTTTGGGATGTTTTGTTTTATGATAGCCTTATCGGCTTCTATGTGCCAAGTCTGCTCTTCGGCTAAATTCTGTAGCATCCACTAATGTTATTGTTATATTATTATTCTGATAATATGCTAATTTGGGTATCGGGTACGTATAGGTGCCTAGCTAGGGCACTGGTCGCGGCCCACGGGGTTGGGTCGTGACAAAAGTGGTATCAGAGCAGTTCGTCCTTGGAATGTCTACAGACCGTGTCTAGTAGAGTCTTGTTTATCGGTGTGTTGTGCACCACGCCTATAAACAGGAGGCTACAGGGCATTTAGGATACTACCCTTCTTTCTGTCTTAGATCGTGCGATAGAGCTGTGTTATCAGGATGACCCCTTCCTAACGAGTGGCTATGTTTGCAGATATGCCTCCAAAAAAGGCAACAGCGGCCCAAAAGGCCAAGTCAGCAGCCTTGGGAGAGACTAGCCGGGTCCAGAGGATTACCCGGGCCGAGGCACATATTGCTCCGGGGACTTTGCCCCAGACAGAGGGTTTGTCTACACCGCCACTTGTGGAGGAGATTGGGGCGGCCGCAGCCGCAGATCGGGGGGCGGCTCCACCGCCAGCTCCCGCAGTTCCAGTACCTGAGCCTCCAGCTCCACGGCCAGGCACTGAGGATCAGTCTATGAGGGAGGCAGTCCAGTTGCTTACGAGACTGGTGGCAGGGCAGGTTCAGGGGCATGGACTGGGAGGTGACCGGGCAGTCAGGCGTGATAGTTCGAGAGCCCGTGAGTTTTTGACTTGTAACCCTCCAGAGTTCTTCGGGACAAAGCCCGAGGAGGATCCCGAGGAGTTTATCAGGAAGATGCGGCGCACTCTGGATTTGATTAATGCTTCCGAGACAGAGTCAGTCGTGCTAGCTTCGTACCGGTTATATGATGTGGCGGCAAACTGGTACGAGTCATGGGGGCTATCCAGAGGGGACGGCGCTTCCCCAGCAGTTTGGGGCGATTTTTCTCAGGCATTTCTTGGACATTTTCTGCCCCCAGAGTTGCGACGAGCCAGATCTGATAGATTCTTATTATTGAGGCAGAAGGGCCGCAGTATCCGGGACTATAGTTTGGAGTTTGATTCCTTGGCCCGATATGCACCTTCTGTGGTGGCTACTATGGCGGACCGGATGCACAGATATATTGTGGGGCTGGACCGGTATTTTGTTGATAGCTGTTTAGTATTGGCTACTCAGCCCGGTATGGACATTGCTCGTATTCAGGCCCACGCCCAGGGCATGGAGGATCGGGGCAGAGGAGGACACCAGCCTGACAGGGGCCAGGATCGGAGACAGCCCAAGAGGGCCAGGTCATCTGGTGATTTTCGGGGCAGACAACCCCAACAGCCGCAGCAGCCTAGCAGATTTTCATCTCAGCCGGCGCAGAGCGCACCTCCCCAGTCTACAGGTCGCAGATTTGATAGCCCAGGGTATTCAGGAGCAGGCCAGAGCTCCAGGGCTTCAGGTTCGCGGACAGATAGGGGTTCCGGTCAGATGAGGCCACCCAGGGTTCAGTGTTCTCTTTGTGGCAGATATCATCCGGGAGAGTGCTACAGAGCCACCGGTGCATGCTTTTCTTATGGTCGTCAGGGCCATTCTGTGAGAGATTGCCCGTATAAGGGTAGTTCGGGTGGTGCAGCGCAGCCTACCGGATCAGCCGCTGGGTCTTCATCTTCGTCAGTGGCTATGCGCCCTACGGGGCAGGGTATTGCAGCGCCAGCGGGTCGCGGCAGAGGCCGTGGTGGAGCTTCTGGTATTAGCGGTCCTTCGAACCGCATTTATGCTTTGGCCAGCCGCCAGGATCAGGAGGCATCTCCTAATGTCGTCACAGGTACTTTATTGGTCTTCTCTCGATCTGTGTATGCACTAATTGATCCAGGTTCGACTTTATCATATATGTCACCCCTTGTTGCCGGTAAAATTGGTATTATGTCTGAACCTATAGAGCCATTTGAGGTAGCCACACCGATAGGGGATTTTGTTGTAGCAAAACAGGTTTATAAAGACTGTTCTGTGATTGTTTGTGACCGTGACACTAAGGCAGATCTGGTAGAGTTAGATATGACTGAGTTTGATGTTATTATGGGTATGGATTGGCTAGCTTCCTGTTACGCTAATGTTGACTACCAGAATAAGGTAGTTCGCTTCCAGTTTCCCGGGGAGCCAGTTATAAATTGGGCTGGTAATACAGCATCGCCGAAAGGTAAGTTTATTTCATACCTTAAGGCAAAGAAAATGATCAGAAAGGGTTATATCTATCATCTGGTTCGGGTGCAAGACTTGGACGCCGAGACGCCGACACTTCAGTCAGTCCCCGTGATTAATGAGTTTCCAGATGTTTTTCCCGACGAGCTTCCAGGTCTTCCTCCAGAGCGGGAGATAGACTTCTCTATTGACTTACTCCCAGACACTCAGCCTATCTCTATTCCTCCGTATAGAATGGCGCCTGCAGAGTTAAAGGAGTTGAAGGAGCAGCTGAAAGATTTGTTGGATAAGGGCTTCATCAGACCCAGTACTTCGCCTTGGGGAGCCCCGGTATTATTTGTGCGTAAGAAAGACGGGTCGTTGCGTATGTGTATTGATTATCGGCAGCTGAATAAGGTAACTATAAAGAATAAATACCCCCTCCCCAGGATTGATGAGTTGTTTGATCAGCTGCAGGGCGCTAAGTGTTTTTCGAAGATAGATCTTCGATCCGGTTACCACCAGGTGCGAGTACGAGAGGCCGATATCCCTAAGACAGCTTTCCGGACCCAATATGGGCACTACGAGTTCAGGGTTATGTCTTTTGGGCTGACAAATGCTCCCGCAGCATTCATGGATTTGATGAACCGGGTATTCAGGCCATTCTTTGATATGTTTGTAATTGTATTCATTGATGATATCCTGGTTTATTCTCGGTCTGAGGCGGAGCACGCAGATCATCTGAGATCGGTATTAGGGGTACTCCGGCATCAGAAGTTATATGCGAAATTTTCTAAGTGCGAATTCTGGCTGTCTTCAGTGGCCTTCTTGGGGCATATTATTGCAGCTGATGGTGTCCGGGTGGACACACAGAAGATTGAGGCCGTGAAGAATTGGCCCAGACCTACGACGCCCACAGAGGTACGCAGTTTCCTGGGGTTAGCAGGTTATTACAGGAGGTTTGTGGAGAAGTTTGCTTCGATTTCAGCGCCTTTGACAAGGCTGACTCAGAAGGGAGCTAAGTTCCAGTGGTTTGACGCTTGTGAACGGAGCTTCCAGTTGCTGAAGGAGAAGCTGACTACAGCCCCAGTTCTGACTCTTCCAGAGGGACCGGACGGGTATGTTATTTATTGTGACGCTTCTGGCATGGGGTTAGGCTGTGTATTGATGCAGCACGGCAGAGTTATAGCGTATGCTTCCCGGCAGCTCAAAAAGCATGAGAAGAATTATCCTACTCACGATCTGGAGCTCGCAGCGGTAATTCATGCTCTGAAGATATGGGGACACTATTTATATGGCGTTCATGTGGATATCTATACTGATCATAAGAGTCTCCAGTATATTTTCAGCCAGAGAGAGCTTAATTTGCGACAGCGGAGGTGGCTGGAGCTTCTGAAAGATTATGACGTGGATATTCTGTATCATCCGGGTAAGGCTAATGTTGTTGCCGATGCGCTCAGTCGGAAGTCTATGGGCAGTTTGGCCGATTTACAGCCCGACAGGAGAGAGATAGCCCGTGATATTCAGCAGTTGGCTAGTCTCGGGGTTCGTCTGGCAGATTCTGGAGATACACAGATTTCTGTTCGAGGGGTTTCTGAGTCATCCCTCAGGGACGATATTAAGCAGCATCAGTTCGAGGATCCTGTCTTAGCTCGGTACAGGGACACAGCCTATGATAAGGAGAGGACTCCGTTCGAGTTTTCACCGGACGGCACTATGTTATACAAAGGCAGGTTGTGTGTACCGGATATTGCAGGCCTTCGGTAGCACGTTATGAGCGAGGCACATTATGCTCGCTACTCGGTCCATCCTGGGTCTACGAAGATGTACCATGATCTCTGATGCTTATACTGGTGGGACGGTATGAAGCGGGATGTTGCAGAGTTCATCGCCCAGTGCCCTAATTGTCAGCAGGTCAAGATTGAGCATCAGAAGTCGGGTGGACTGTTGCAGGAGATGGAAATCCCGACTTGGAAGTGGGAGGTTATTAATATGGACTTCATTACAGGTTTGCCTCGCACTCCACGGAAGTATGATTCCATCTGGGTCGTTGTTGATAGGCTGACGAAATCAGCCCATTTTCTTCCCGTGAGGACTACTTATTCTGCCGAGGATTATGCCAAGCTCTATATTAGAGAGATTGTGAAGCTTCACGGAGTTCCTATATCTATTATTTCTGACAGAGGCGCCCAGTTTACGGCGCGTTTCTGGAGATCGTTTCAGGAGGGTCTAGGGACTCAGGTGAGTCTGAGCACAGCCTTTCATCCTCAGAGCGACGGACAGGCCGAGCGCACTATACAGACGCTGGGGGATATGTTGCGGGCCTGCGTTATTGATTTCAGAGGCAGCTGGGATGATCACTTGCCATTGATTGAGTTTGCATATAATAACAGTTACCATTCCAGCATCCAGATGGCTCCGTACGAGGCTCTATATGGCAGGAAATGCAGATCGCCGATTGGCTGGTTTGATATTGGCGAGTCAGAATTGATTGGCCCAGATATGGTCCAGCAGGCCGTGGACAAGGTTAAACTTATTCGAGAGCGACTGTTGGCAGCCCAGAGTCGACAGAAGTCATACGCGGATAAACGGCGTCGACCGTTGGAGTTTCAGGTAGGCGATTGGGTATTTATGAAGGTATCGCCTATGAAAGGCGTGATGCGGTTCGGCAGAAAGGGTAAGCTCAGTCCGCGTTATATTGGGAATTGAAAGTTGGATGAATTTAGTTGATGTTGGAAAATGAGCATATGGCCGTGTGGTGTAATGGTCTTGGAATAAATATGAATCAAGTTGTGTAATGTGTTGGAGTGTTGGTATTGTGATGTTTGTAATGTGAATTAAGCTAGAATGATATAAGTTTGTGTTGAATTGGAATGTGAACACTTATGTCGTTTTAGTATGATTTTCCGACATTAAGGAAATGAAGTGTTTGGTTGTGAATTATGATGTTCATTGATGAATTTGGAAGTTGGAAACTTGTTATGAAATTATATGCCAAAGATTTGATGTTTTGCATAAGTTATGCTTTTGGCGGAAAAGTGTATATCATGTATATCAAGTGTATATCCTAAGGGAAATGGTATGAGATGTCTTTAGATTTATATGGTGATGATCATGATGGTTGTTGAATATGAAATTATTGATCTTAGTTGAAAGTTGGGTTGAATTGAAGATTATGTCAACTTGTGAGAAAAATGACTAGTTGAAGGATATTTGTGTTTTTAATGTTCATTGTTGATATTGTTGTTGTCGTTTGGGTTGTTGTTGATGATTTATAGCCGAGTTGAATTCTCGGGGTGTCATATGTATAGGGGAAGTGCTGCCGAAATTTCGGTAGCCAAATATGCTTAAAGTTGAAATAATGGCATTAATAATTCACAATTGGTAAACTTGACCAATTGCAGTTTTTCGACGAAACGGGAAGTGAGATTGCAAAGGCTTAAGGAGCGTGAAAGGTATGTAAAGCAAACCCAATTCTTCCCTTGGCATGCCCTTAGTGTATTAGGGTCGGATCCGGGCCTCGAAGGACCTCTTGGCCCTCGGAATCCGAAAGACAAAATTTCAGTTTTTCCTTCAGTAGAATTGAACCTCTTTGATACGCTTTTTCTGAAATTATGCAAACTTGCTCTAAATTATTCAGAAAGTCATAGAATGTCTGTATAACCTCGTTAGGTGACACTATATGCTTAGAGGGCACAATTTGAGCCCGCCGCCTTATTTGTCCCGAGGCGGGCCCACTATTTACGGTTTTGCCCCTAATATGCTAAAGCTTCCTTTTTAAGCGATTTTTGAAAGAGATGTTTTAATTACCCTACTAATCGCTTAACGAATATTATTTTAAATATTCTATTAAACCTTATACATTATTTTGACACCCGAAATGACTTCGGGAAAGTTAGACTTCTGTAATTTATTATGATATCTGGAATACATTTATTATGATTCCGTCCGACTCCATTTGATTTGTTTGTCTTTGCTACGCCTCATCGAGTCTTTGAAAATACTTATGATATTTTTAAATTGCATTAGTCTCTCACTACTCCATTCGTGGATGTCCCAATTTTTCCCACACTGAGCCCGGGCCAGGATATGTTGTTAAGCGTAATTCTCTGCATTGTTCGCCGCGTCCCGATGTGAGGGGGCAGGTATACGCGTACATGGGTCTGTGGAGTATGATGTGCCATGTCCGCCTATTCTGATCTGATCTGTTATGGCCATTTTGATATGACATTATATGATACGGGGCCACACCCCTTTTTCTGATTTCTCTGTATAGTGGCACCAGCGTCGGGAGGGTGGCCACATTCTGTCTGCCGAGTCCTGTGGCAGGGACCGGATATGATATGATATGACATATGTTTCTGTACGCATTCTGTCTGTTTTGGAAATATGCATTTGACACTCTGGATTCTGTACTCATTTTCTGTAACCATTATGATTTGACTTCTGTGATTCCGCTTTGCATATTCAGTACATATTTCGTACTGACCCCCTTTCTTCGGGGGCTGCGTTTTCATGCCCCGCAGGTACAGACGACAGGTTTGCTGATCCACACGTTTAGGATCACATTTCTGCTATTTTGGGGCGCTCTCTTCTACAGAGCCCATCTTTTGGTACAGTCTGTTACTGCTATCGGGATATGTACTTTGTTCAGGGTATGACGGGGCCCTGTCCCGTCTTATGATTATGATATGTTCTGTAGAGGTCTGTGGATACATCTGTGTGGGTTTTGTACATATGTTTGGGATGTTTTGTTTTATGATAGCCTTATCGGCTTCTATGTGCCAAGTCTGCTCTTCGGCTAAATTCTGTAGCATCCACTAATGTTATTATTATATTATTATTCTGATAATATGCTAATTTGGGTATCGGGTACGTATAGGTGCCCAGCTAGGGCACTGGTCGCGGCCCACGGGGTTGGGTCGTGACAATATGCCACTAAGCTTTATGCTTAGCGATAGTTGTTTTCTATCGTAGGTGATGTACGAGAAGAGATTTGAAGATGGCCATTTGGAGTAGACTTTTTGGGAGCTTTAGTGAAGATCACATTTGCATAGGCATTTAGGTTTTGTATAGTTTTGAGACTTGTACATGATCCATATGTTACACTTATGTATGAAATTTTTTAGGCTTATTGGACCACAAGACCATAAGCTTGTAAGTTAAACTTGGTGTCACGCCCCAAAACCCACCCTAGACGTGACCGGCATCCGATGTCATGAACAACATCGGAAGAACCTAAAAGATGCAATAAGAACACTTGAACCCGCTTGGTTCAATATTCACCTCCAACAATTTATAAAATAAATACAATCAAATCATGATATATGAATTAAATTAGCGGAAGTCTTTAATATGATAAAACTTAATCAAAACGTGACGAACACCCAAGAGTTAAAAAAAACTAAACAACTACCTATAAGAATGTATATTATGGAGCTTCTAAGATAAAAGAGTAATTGTCTGACACATCGGGCGTAGCCCGAAAAAAACTAGAATAGTAAATAAATATGAATAAGGGGTGTCCCACGAATGAGCACGTGGGCTCACCAAGTCAGCAGCAACAACAAGTCCTTCCTAAGCGTTTTGAGTACTAAGAACATGCTCTTCTCCGTTACCTAACATACCATCAAAAACAACAACGGTATGCCTGAGTACTTCGTACTCAGTGATTGCCTCGGGGATAGCAAGTAATATGAAAATAAAATACAATAATAATTAAAGAAATCGATTTTGAGGATAGTATAAAACATCGTGAAATCAGTTACTCAGCTTGTGTATCTCAATAAGAATGATCAAAACTGATTATAAAACCTTTTGTCAAGTTACAACTTTCAAATATGCTTTTTATATTGATCATGATTATTAACAAAAGTTCCATAAAAGGATAAGTATATCACACTTGCCAATACAGACCTAAGAATCAATAACATCGAAGGGCTGACCTTAGAGCTTCCCTAAACACAGTGCACCACACCGGAATATGTAATTCTCAATGGCTATCCTTCCTCCCGAATAGCTAGGCATAAATCGCACCCAGGGAGGCGAACCCGATAGTGGCCACTCTTCCTCCCGAATGGCTAGGCATTACCACACTAGGATCCTTAGTTACTATCCTTCCTCCCGAGTAGCTAGGCCAACACAACAACCACTTTCATAGCATAGAAGCCAATTCTTTATTCGTTTAAGGTAGTCACATCATCAATGGTCATTAAGATTCATTATGCCATATCATAAAGATAAATCATTTCAATGAATGTCTTGAAAACATTTACAGTTCTTTAACAAAGATTTCAATGTCATAATTCAACATGAAAACATCATTACCAACCATTAGCCATCATTATTGATCATCTCTTATAGAGGAAAAACATGTATAAACTCATATACGTATGTAGAGCAATATACAAACTATGTTTAATGTGGGCTTGTCCCCTCACGCACTTTAACCACAATCAAAGCATTAAATAGAATCTCAAATCATGAAAAATTCACCTTTTTATTCAATAAAGAGGCCTTGAATGAAATTTATACTTCCAAGATTAGTTTCATAAGAAAACATACATCCAAAACCAACTTTCAAAAGAGAGACATACCTTAATTATGCTTTATGTATCTTAACAATTTACCTTCTTAGCGAAGAACACCCAAAACCCTATCTTGAGTCACTTTGAGAAGGATTACTTTGCAAACCCTAGGTTTTTGTTACAAGAATTACGTTAAGAATCACGAGTTTGATGCTAGGATGGATTAATAATGATAAAGATGTTCTTACCTTTGAGTTGAAGACTTGGAGGAATGGTTTTCGTTCTTAGGGTTTTTCAGAAAGTGGAGGTGTGAATAAAATAACTAAACTATTTATTTTCTGGTGAAAAAAATTGGCATTACGGTAGGTTGTTACGGTCTCGTAACACGTGTTACGGACTGTAACGCCTCACCTTAACGTGACCAAAATTCCCAGAATGTTTGGTGAGAAACGTTGACGTTACGGTATGGTGTTACGGTTCGTAACACGTGTTACGGTCTATAACATCTCACCGTAAAGTGGACCAAATTTCCAGCAAAGATAGGCTTCAGTAAAATGGGCATAAATTTTTGTAAGTAACTTTACTTGGGCTAGGAGACCTACTGTTGGAAACATATTTCAAAGATCTACAACTTGTATCAAGGAGATGTTTCCAAATTCTCAGAAAAATTTCACGAAATTTCCCAGAATACAGACCTACAAAAACTTAGGCGAGTTTAAGAGCCCTTAAGAACTTCACTAGTTGGTTTGACCTCAAAATAACTATCTTCTAACCGAATTCATCCCGAACAGATTCATATAGGTAAAATATCATTTTAACACTAGATTTTTACACATTCACACCTAGTTCAAGTTTACGGGGTGTTATTATGCCCTCCCTTAAGATCATTTGTTCTCGAATGAGAATCATATTCGAGGAAGGTCACTAACCACCACGAATTTTAAACATACAATTACCTTGCGAATGAATAGCTCGAAACTTAACTCATACCTGAAATAGGGAACAAGTGAGGACATCTCTGCTTCATGTCCTCTTCCGCTTCCCAAGTAGCTTCCTCAGTATTATGGTTTCGCCACCGCACTTTAACCGACGCAACATCCTTTGTTCTCAACCTTCAAACTTGGCGATCTAAAATCTGAAACGGTTCTTCTTCATAAGCCAAGGATTCATCAATCTCAACCTCTTCATAGTTCAACACATGAGAAGGATTAGGTTTATACAACCTCAACATCGAAATGTGAAACATCAGATCAACCATGGACATCTCAGCCGGTAATCTCAACTCATAAGCTACCTTCCCAACTCTTCTAGTAATCTCATAAGGACCAATATAGCGAGGACTAAGGAGCCGGTAATCTCAACTCATAAGCTACCTTCCCAACCATGGACATCTCAGCCGGTAATCTCAACTTATAAGCTACCTTCCCAACTCTTCTAGTAATCCCATAAAGAGCCTCATAAGGAGCCATCCAAATACTCGCCTGATAACTATTGTTGTAAGCGAATTCCACCAGAGGTAGGTGTTCATCCCAACTTCCTCCAAAATCAATTGTACAAGCACGTAACATATCCTCCAAAGTCTGACTAGTCCTCTCTGCTTGCCCATCAGTTTGAGGATGAAAAGCGGTACTTAAATTCACTCTAGTACCCAAAACGTTCGGAAAGGATTTCCAAAAGTGAGCAGAAATCGTGTACCTCTGTCAGATATAATCAATGTCGGAACAACATGCAATCTAACTATCTCTTTTAGATATAACTTGGCGTACTCCGCCGCAGTATATGACATCTTCACAGGGAGAAAATGGGCAGACTTTGTGAGTCTATCCACGATCACCCAAATCGAATCAATTTTGGCCTTTGTGCGGGGTAAACCCACAACGAAACACATATTGATCACCTCCCACTTCTACTGCGGAATCTCGATATTCTGAGCCAAACCACCAGGCCTTTGATGTTCAGCCTTCACCTGTTGACAATTCAAACACTTAGCCACAAAGTAAGAAATATCGACATTCATGCTTTTTCACCAAT
This sequence comes from Lycium barbarum, assembly GCF_019175385.1. Classification (NCBI taxonomy): domain Eukaryota; kingdom Viridiplantae; phylum Streptophyta; class Magnoliopsida; order Solanales; family Solanaceae; genus Lycium; species Lycium barbarum. The sequence goes on along the minus strand of NC_083343.1, from coordinate 97,571,848 downwards.
AGTGCTGCATCAAGTCCTTATACATTTTGGTGGATCCCGGATGAATCGAATACTTGGAACTATGATCTTCCATCATTAATTCTTGTCGAAGACCATCAACATAAGGAACACACAATCGTCCTTGCAACCGCAGAATACTATCACCAGTCCCAACAGTAAATGAAGTGTACTCATCTCTTTCCACCCCATCTCTCAGCTTTGCCAAAAGTTCATCATCATATTGCTTGGATTTAATCCTTTCCACAATGTCAGACCGTAATGGCGTAATTTCCACTAACTCTCCATCTTCAGTTTTATCAAGTCTGAGCCAAGACTAGCAAGTCTTCAAATTTCCTTCCCCATAGGCATGTAATGAACGCGCAAATAATCTAACATGGCCACAAATTTTCTACTCAAAGCATCAGCTACCATATTAGCCTTACCAGGTTGATACAGGATATTCAAGTCATAATCTTTTAATAACTCCAACCATCTCCTCTGTCTGAGATTCAACTCTCACTGCTTAAAGATGTATTGCAAGCTTTTATGGTCAGTAAAAACATCGCAATGCTCACCATACAAATAGTGACGCCAAATTTTCAAGGCAAATACCACGGTAGCCAACTCTAAGGCATGAGTCGGATAATTCTTCTTATGGCTTTTCAACTGTCGCGAAGCATAAGCAATCACCTTACCGTTCGGCATCAATACACAACCTAAACCTATTCTTGAAGCATCACAATGCACCACATATCCCCCAGACCCAGAAGGTAAGGTCAAAATAGGAGCCGAAGTCAATCGTGTCTTAAGCTCTTGGAAACTCTTTTCACAAGCTTCAGTCCACTGAAACTTAGCAGTCTTCTATGTCAATTTAGTAAATGGAGAGGGTATAGACAAAAAACCTTCCGCAAACTTTCTGTAATAATTTTCCAACCCCAAGAAACTACGAATATCAGTCACACAAGTTGTTCTAGGCCAATCCTTAACCGCTGAAATTTTCTGAGGATCTACTTTAATACCGTCACCGGTCACCACATGGCCCAAGAAAGCCACAGACTCAAGCCAGAATTCACACTTGGAGAATTTCGCATAAAGCTTGTTCTCCTCAAGTGTTGTTAAAGTTATTCTCAAATTATTAGCATGATCCTCACGACTTTTAGAATAGACCAAAATATCATGAATAAACACAATAACAAACAATACTGGAGCACCCCCAGGTGAGAAACTTGGTCAGATGAAACTCTTATCCAACAAGTCTTTTAACTGATCGTTTAATTCCCTTAGCTCTGCTGGAGCCATACGATAAGGTGGAATAGAAATAGGTTTGGGTTTCAGGAATAACATCAATCCCAAAATCAATAACTCTATTAGGAGGAATACTAGGAAGATCGTTAGGAAACACTTTGGGATAATCACTAACTATGGGAACAGATGCGAATTGGGGTACTACGGCTTTTGTATCATTAACAACAACCAAATGGTAAATACACCCCTTAGTAATCATCTTATAAGACTTAAGATAGAAAATAAATCTACCCCTTGGTTTAGCAATTTCACCCTCCCACACAATAGCAGGGTTATCGGGAAAGGCGAAACGAACTAACTTATGGCTACAATCCATATTAGCATAACATGCGGACAACTAGTCCATCCCAATAATTACATAAAAATCCACCATCTCAAGTTCATACAAATAAGCCATGATCTCATGACCTTTAATCACAACAACACAATTTCTATACACTCTAGAAGCAATAACAGGATCACTAGAAGGCGTATCAACAGCAAAGGGTTCCAACAAAGGTTCGGGTTTCATACCCATATCAAGAGCAAAATAAGGGGCCACATAGGATAAATTTTAACCCGAACCGATCAATGAATACGCATCATGAGAACAGATGGTATGGATACCTGTAACCACAGCGTCAAAAGCCTAAGCTGCCTCCCTACGAGTCAGCCCATAAAGCCGAGCTATCCCTCCACCAGAAGTGTTAGCAACTTCCTTTCCTTTGTCATTATTACGAGCATTCTGATTATTATTGTTAGCTTTACAGCAGACGGATTTTTAGCAGATGCAGAAGCAGGCGAATCATTAGACATAGCAACCATCTCGCGTAGCCACTTTCTGCACTCCCTCTTAATGTGGCCCCTAATACCACAGTGATGGCAGATACGATCTTCCCATATAGAGGATCGACTACTACCTTGGGAGAACTTGCTTTGGTTATTATTCTTTTGACTTACCTACCAGAAGGCACACTGGTGTTTGAATATGCGCCAGACTGAGCAGGTACAAAATATCCTCTCCTCTGCCCTCCATTGTAATTATTACCACTAAAACCACACGCCGACTGGGCCTTCTTGTTCTGGTCTCGCTCCACCCTCTCCTCATTTTTCCATCTCTCTTGTTGCTTTGCAAACCCAACCAGAGATGAGAAAGTGCAAGTAGAAGACATAGCAGCGGCAGCACATGCAGACTTGATATGTGGTACCAAGCCATTCACAAAATGAGTTAACCTATGCTTTTAAGTCGGAATCATATATAAAGCATACTTTGACAAACGGGTGAACTCCAAACTATACTCACGAATCGACTTGTTACCCTATTCCAGCTTTTCAAATTTCGTAGCCATAGCAAATCTCTCCTCATCAGACAAAAACCTTTCCATGAATGCCTCTTCAAATTCAGCCCACGTAGGAGCTAAAGTAGCATCACCCCTCTCAGACTCCCATATCTTAAACCATGCGTGAGCAACATCTTTCAACTGATAAGAAGTAAACCTCACAGCTTCGGAACAATGGGAAATTCCCTCAACGTCTTGAAAGTCTTATCCAAAAAGTGATGGGGGTCATCTACCTCTCGTGACCCAAAAAACTCTAGTGACTTTAATTCTAGGAATTTCTTAAGTCTGCCTCCAACATGAGGTTCTACACCTTCACGCTGTTGCTGAGCTGTAACTAATTTAGTCAACATTTGCATAGTAGTTTGCATCGTACCTATCTCAGGCACACCCGCAACAGGAACAGCAGGAGCAGGCGGTGCTTGAGGTGGTGCTTGATTTCCAACATTATTTCCGTTACCAGCATTCGTGCCCCAAAGATTTCGGTTAGCCATCACGGGACGTCCTCGGTTACAATTTCTGGATCGTGTTAGTGCCATTTCTCTAATGAGCAGAAATTAATGATCACATTAGAATGACCCTAATAGGATTTCAAGCTCTACGGCACAATCTAGAATCAAGAAGGATAAGAAACACTTATAAATGTCTTGGGGGTTTCTTACTCATGTAGGTGATCAGGCTACACAAGGAAAACTCCACTAGACACAGCTCCACAGACACCGACAATAATCCTAGGACGAATTTAAACCTAGGCTCTGACACGAAGCTTGTCACGCCCCAAACCCCACCCTAGACGTGACCGACATCCGACGTCATGAAAAATATCGGAAGAACCTAAAAGATGTAATAACAACACTTGAAACCACCAGGTTCAATATTCATCTCCAACAATTTATAAAATAAATACAATCAAATCATGATATATGAATTAAATCAGCAGAAGTCTTTAATATGATAAAACTTAATCAAAATGTGACGAATGCCAAACAGTTAAACAAACTAAACAACTACCCAAAAGAATGTGTACTATGGAGCTTCTAAGATAAAAGAGTAATTTTCTGACACATCGGCACGCAGCCTGAAAAAAACTAGAATAGTAAATAAATGTGATAAGGGGTGTCCCGCGAATGAACATGTGGGCTCACCAAGTCAGCAGCAATAACAAGTCCTTCCTAAGCATTTTTAGTACCAAGAACCTGCTCTTCTTCGTTACCTAACATGCCATAAAAAACAACAATGGTATGACAGAGTACTTCGTACTCAGTGAGTGCCTCGGGGACAACAAGTAATATGAAAATAAAGTACAATAATACATAAGGAAATTGATTATGAAGATAGTATAAAACAATGTGAAATCAGTTATTCAGCTTCTGTATCTCAATAAGAATTATCAAAACTGATTATAAAGCATTTTGTCAAGTTACAACTTTCAAATATGCTTTTTATGTTGATCATGATTAGCAACAACAGTTCTGTAAAAGGATAACGATATCACACTTGCCAATACAGGCCCAGGAATCAATAACATTGTAGGGATGACCTTAGAGGTTCCTAAACACAGCGCACCACACTTGAATATGTAATTCTCGATAGCTATCCTTCCTCCCGAATAGCTAGTCATAAACCGCACCCCGGGTGGCGAACCCGACAGTTGCCAGTCTTCCTCCCAAATGGCTAGGCATTACCACACTAGGATACATAGTGACTACCCTTCCTCCCGAGTAGGTAGGACAACACAACAACCACTTTCATAGCACATAAGCCAATTCTTTATTCATTTCAAGGTAGTCACATCACCAATGGTCATTAAAGTTCATTATGCCATATCGTAAAGATAAATCATTTAAAAAAATGTCTTGAAAACGTTTACACTTCTTTAACAAAGATTTCAATGTAATAATTCAACATGAAAACATCATTACCAACCCTTAGCTATCATTATTGATCATCTCTTATCGAGGAAAAACATATATAAAATGATACACGTATTTAGAGCATGATACAAACTAGGTTTAATGTGGGATTGTCCCCTCACGCACATTAACCACAATCAAAGAAGGAAATATAATTTCAAATCATGAAATATTCACCTTTTTATTCAATAAAGAGCCCTTGAATGAAATTTATACTTCCAAGATTAGTTTCAAAAGAAGACATACATCCAACAATTTACATTCTTAGCGAAGAACACCCAAAACCTTAGCTTGAGTCATTTTGAGAAGGATTACTTTGCAAACCCTAGGTTTTTGTTACAAGAATTATGTTAAGAATCATGGGTTTGATGCTAGGATGGATTAATAATGATAAAGTTATTTTCACATTTGAGTTGAAGACTTGGAGGAATGGTTTTCATTCTTAGGGTTTTTCAGAAAGTGGAGGAGTGAATAAAACAAATGAACTATTTATATTTTCTGGTGAAAAAAATTGACGTTACGGTAGGGTGTTACGGTCTCGTAACGCGTGTTACGGACTGTAACGCCTCACCATAATGTGACCAAAATTTCCAGAATGGTTGGTGAAAAAATTTGACTTTACGGTATGGTGTTACGGTCCGTAACACATGTTACGGTCCGTAACGCCTCACCGTACCTGGACCAAATTTCCAGCAAAGATAGGCTTCAGTAAAACGAGCATAACATTTTGTACGTAACATTTCTTGGGCTGGGAAACCTACCATTGGAAAGCTATTTCAAAGATATAAAACTTTCATCAAGGAGGTGTTACCAAATTCTCAACAAAGTTTCATGAAAATGTCCCATAAGACAGACCTACCGAAACTTAGGTGAGTTTAAGAGCCCTTAAGAACTTCCCTAGTTGGATTGACTTCAAAACAACTATCTTTGTTACACCTCCTAAGTTTTGTACATTGAGATTCGCTAGGTGTTAGTCGTTCAATTGTGGACATTGGAGTTACCTCCAAAGATATATGAGGTTATATGTGCTTAACTTATGATTATGAGGGGAAATTTTGGCCTAATTTGGAGAAAATATATCTTTTAGTATATGGGGAATTTTTTAGCAAAGCAAAAGCCTAAAATAAATTTCAAGAAGTCTAGTTTCCAACGCAACAAACCGTGCATTGATCGGATATCGGGATAAAGCATTATGATCATTTTAAAACAAGCTGCCAGAGCAGGGATTAGCATTGCGCGAACATGCCTAGGTGGCGCAAAAGTGCAGAGGAGACAGGGGACAGCTTAGCGCGAACACGACCCAAGGTGGCGCGAACGCACTGAGTAATTTTTAGGTCAGTTGAGACAAACTCTGGAATGTTATAAAAAGGGGTTTACCCCTCATTTTTCATTCCAAACACCCCAAATCCTCTCCAGATTTCTGGAAATTTCCCCCCAGCTACCAAACCTTAAATTTTAATGTGAATTAAGTATATTCTCCGGATTTAGGTTTCGACAGCGTATAGTTGCGATCATAATATCATATTGCGGCGATTTTTGGCCTCAACTCAGGGTGGAAAGTGAAGGTATTACCATTTTAGTGGAAATAAGGTCCGAATCTTCCTTTATTGGTATTGATTTTGGTTTAATTATGGAAATAAAGTTATTAAGTAGTCATATAACGGATTTGTTGGTTGAGAAATTAGATAAACACCGTGTGGGATGTTTTATGGAGCATTTTGGTATAAGGATGATGTTATTTATGTTGTTGTTGTTGTTCTTGTGTTGGTTGCTGAAATTATGATTTCGGGCTAGGGATATAAACAGGGGAGATGCTGCCCAAATTTTGGCAGATTCTAAAGGAGTTTGATTTAAAGACTTGAGATAGGAATACGATGACAATTCTAACGGTAGTATAATTTCCCTTGTATGTAGATATACGAGCTCGGGCGAATAAGCGTTAAGTTAAGTAGTAGAAGATCAATCAGGTATGTTAAGGCTAGTCCCTTTATTTCCAAAGGCATGACTCATTTCTTATGTATTCATATATGTTTTCCATAATGTCCTTATCCCCAAAAGTTAGAGATTCATGATTCCAAGAGTTTCTTATGATGCAGAGGATGAGTATGCTTTATGAAGATAATGATGATGATGATGACTCTATTTCTAGAAGTTCCAAAGCTATGATTTTAATGCTATTACGAGCTATCGAGTTTATTTCGTGATTTTCTTGAATTGTTCATTGTTGTTGATCTCACCTTATGAATTGTTCCGTCGAGGTGAGATACAGCGATGATGATTATTCCATAATATAAATCGGAGGTTACCGACCTTACGTCACTCCGATAAAGTTGTAGCTTTTAATTGGGCTCTCATGCATGCTTTATAACTATGTATGTATTTTATTAACACCGTGCCTACAAGGCCGGGAAGTATAACACCGCGCCGCCCAAAAGGCGGCCGAACAGACACACCACAGCAGTGGGCAGCTTACTCGTCGGACGCGGGCTAATGATGATAACACCGTGCCTATATGGCGGGCAGCATAAAGTTAAAGTTAGCATGCATGACATCCGCCTTAAGAGGCAATAAGATGTACATGTTATCTCTTTACTTCATATTGTGTTTCACGTCTCTTACTATGATATTATTCACGCCTTACATACTCAGTACATTATTCGTACTGACATCCTTTCTTGTGGACGCTGCTTTCATGCCTACTGATAGACAAACCTGCCCTTTAGGAGCTTTATCAGTGGAGTTTCAGAAGGGCTCCAGTTGTCCTGGAACTGCAGCTTATTCGTACTCCTCATTTGTGTACATACTTGGGCACGGTGAAGTTTTGCCTCGTCCTTATAGATTCTTGAATTATATATATAGAGGCTCGTAGGCCGGTGCATGTATCAAGATATTCATAGCCTTGTCAGTACATATTGATGTATATTATTTAGACAACCTTGGTGGTTCATGTTCATGGTCATGGTTGCCGATGGTTACATAGTAACATGCCATTATATTGTGATACCTGTCCTTGTAGAGTATGTCGCAAATGAGCTAGCTTATGGCCCACCTAGAAATAATGATAAGGTGTATGTTTAGAGGTACTCGGTAGGGTAACTCTGGGTGCCCGTCATTACCCTCTAGTTGGGTCGTGACAAAAGTGGTATCAGAGCAGTTCATCCTAGGGCATGTCTACGAGCTGTGTTCGGTAGAGTCCTGTTTATGGGTGTGAAGCCCGCCACACTTATAAACAGGAGGCTGCAGGGCATTTTAGGAATAATTGACCTTCTTTCTCATCTTAGATCGTGCGATGGAGCTATGTTATCAGGATTCCCTTTTTCCTAATTGTGTGTTATGTTTTCAGCGATGCCTATGAAGAGGAAAGTTGCAGTGGCCCAGAAGGGCAAAATGGTGGTAGGGAGAAGTACTGAACACGAGGCACTGGTAGAGATAGAAGTGGGCGAGTCTCATAATGAGGTTCCATCTCTGACCTCCCCTACTCCACCCCTACCAGAGGAGCGGGAAGGGGCTTCAGCTCCAGCTCCAGTACCCCTAGTCCCTCCGCCAGGTGCCTCAAGCCAGTAGATGACCGAGGCTATTTAGTTGTTGACCTAGTTGGTTGCTGCTCAAGCTCAGCGGCAAGGTGCGGGCCAAGGTGATAGAGCGGTTAGTGCCTGAGCCCGCGATTTTATTAGCCTAAATCCTCCAGAATTTTACAGGTCAAAGCCGGATGAAGACCCGCAATGATTTATAGATGACATGGTAAGCATGCTACAAATAATACATGTTTCTGATACTGAGTCAGTTGAACTGCTTCTTATAGACTGCGGGATGTGGCCGTCCACTAGTACAACACTTGGATGTCTTCACGAGGGGAAAATGCACCTCCCCCAGTATGGCAGGAGTTCGTTGATGCCTTCCTCTAACATTATCTTCAACCGGAGGTTCAGCGGGCCCGAGCTGACAAGTTTTTTAACCTCAGGCAAGGGAATATGAGCACTCAAGAATACATTCTTCGCTTTAATTCTTTGGCTAGGTATGCCCCAGCCATGGTAGCCGACATGGGAGACCGTGTACACCGATTCGTGAGTGGTTTGGGTCCGCATTTGGTTAAGGATGCTTGACAGCCTCGCTTCAGACTGGAATGGATATTGCTCGTATTCAGGCCCATGCTCAGAATTTGGAAGAACAGTAGCAGCCGTAAAGGAGCGAGTATGATCCTGATAGGAGGCACAATAAGAGGGCCAAATCTTTTGGTGCCACTAGCGAGTTCAGAGGGAATCAAAAGAAGCAATATTCCGGTTATACGGGCTAATTAGCGACCAGTGCACCCCCTCAGTTTGCAGGCAAGAGATTTGATCGCCCCATCTTTTCGAGATCGGGTTAGAGCTCCAGGATTTTGGGCTCCCAGTATAGAGGTGAATCCGGTCAGATAAGGCTGCCCCTATAACGGTGCAATCAGTGTGGTAGGCTGCATTCGGGACAGTGCCGCCTGGGTTCGGATACTTTCTATGCCTACGGTCAGGCTGGGCATATGATGTGTGATTGTCCATCGATGGCTGGCAGAGGTAGGACCCAACCCACATGATTAGTAGCGGGTTCTTCATCGTCCGTGCACCCTGTAGGGCAAGGTTTACAGGCACCAGTAGGTCAGGGTAGAGGCAGGGGAGGAGCATCTAGTACAAGCGACCCTCAGAATCATATATATGCACTAGCGGGACGACAAGATCTTGAGTCTTCCCCTGACGTTGCCACAGGTATAGTATCAGTATCTTCTCATGATGTGTATGCATTAATTGATCAGGCGTCTACTTTGTCATATATTACTCCTTATGTTGCCAATCATGTTGGGGTGAAACTTGAGCCAATCAAACCTTTTGAGGTGTCTACTCCCGCAGAGGAATCAGTGGTAGCTAAGCATGTATATAGTAATTGTGTGGTTGTAGTTTGCAACCGCCATACTATGGCTGACTTACATGAGTTTAAAATGTTAGACTTTGATGTTATTATGGGTATGGACTGGCTGGCCTCCTGTTACGACAATGTTGATTATAGGACAAAAATGGTCCGATTCCAGTTTCTGGGAGAACCAGGCTTCGAATGGAAAGGTAATACAGCATCCCCAAGGGGTAAGTTTATTTCCTACCGCGAAGCGAGAAAGATGATTGCTAAAGGAGGGTTCAAGACACAGAAGCAAAACTGCCAACTCTCCAATCTGTTCCGGTAATAAATGAGTTTCCAGATGTGTTCCCGGATCAGTTGTTAGGTCTTCCTCCGCAATGGGAGATTGATTTTACCATTGATGTGTTGCCAGATAATAAGCCCTTATCTATCCCTTCCTATCGAATGGCCCCTGCCGAATTAAAGGAGTTAAAGGCGCAACTGAAAGATTTGCTTGAAAAAGGCTTTATTAGGCTAGTTCATCTCCATGGGGAGCGCCGGTGCTGTTCGTAAGAAAGAAAGACGGTTCGTTACGGAAGTGTGTTGATTACAAGTAATTGAATAAGGTTACGATAAAGAATAAATACCCACTTTCAAGAATCGATGATTTATTCGACCAACTGTAAGGTGCTAAATGGTTCTCAAAAATAGATCTAAGATCGGGATATTATCAAATGAGAGTGAAAGAAGAGGACATCCCAAAGACAGCCTTCAGAACTAGATATGGTCCTTTTGAGTTTCGGGTGATGTCATTTGGATTGACTTACGCTCAAGCGGTATCCATGAATTTGATGAATAATGTATTCCATATTTTCCTAGATTTGTTAGTGATTATGTTCATTGATGATATTCTGGTATATTCCTGATCGGAGGCAGAGCATGCACGATACCTACGTACTGTTCTTGGATTCTTCAGGCTCGGGAGTTGTATGCCAAATTTTCAAAATGTGAATTTTGGATAAATTCTGTAACTTTTCTTGGGCATATTATTTGAGTCGACGATATTCGAGTAGATACCCAGAAGGTTGAAGCTGTGAAGAATTGACCTAGGCCTACAATTCCTACGGAGGTTCGTAGTTTCTTGGGATTAGCCGGTTACTATAGGAGGTTTCTCGAAGGATTTTCTTCCATTTCGGCACCACTGACGAAGCTGACTCATAAATAGGTAAATTTTAATGGACAAACGCGTGCGAGTGGAGTTTTCAGAAGTTGAAGAATAGATTAACTCAGCCCAGTCCTGGCACTTCCAGAAGGATCAGAGGGTTATGTTATCTATTATGATGCTTCAGGTGTTGGACTAGGTTGTGTGTTGATGCAACATGGCAAAGTCATTGCCTATGCTTTAAGCCAATTGCGAAAACACGAGAAAAACTACTCGACTCACAACCTAGAGTTGGTTGCGGTTATTCATGCATTAAATATGTGGAGACATTATTCATATGGTGTTCATGTGGACATTTATACGGATCATAAGAGTCTCCAATATATTTTCAAACATAAGAAATTGAATTTGCAGCAAAGGCAGTGGTTGGAACTATTGAAGGACTATGATGTGAGCATTTTATATCACCCAGGAAAGGCAAATGTGGTGGCCGATGCTCTCAGCCTCAAATCCATGGGTAGTCTGTGTGATGTTCAACCGGCAAAGAGGGAGCTAGCTCGGGAACTTCAACAGCTAGTCAGCCTAGGAGTTGCTTAATGGACTTTGGCAGTACGGGAGTCACTGTTCAGGACTCGGTTGTCTCATCCTTAGGAGAGGAAGTAACGAAGCATCAATACGAAGACCCTGTGCTAGTTCATTATAGAGACGTGCTTCCTCAGAAGGAGAAGTCAGAATTTAACGTTCCTGCAGATGGATTTCTCAAGTATCAAGGTAGATTATGTGTTCCTGATGTTGCAGAACTACGATGATAGATTCTAGAAGAAGCTCATTATTGCTGTTATTCTGTCCATCCGGGAGCGACAAAGATGTACCACGATCTTGAATCTATATATTGGTGGGATGGATGAAGAAATATATAGCGGAGTTTGTATCCTAATGTCCCAATTGCCAATAGGTGAAAATTGAGCATCAAAAGCCCAGGGATTGCTGCAAGCTATAGAGATTCCAACTTGGAAATAAGAGGCGATTGATATAGACTTCATTACAGGCTTGCCTCATTCCCGACGTAAGTATGACTCCATATGGTTGATTGTGGATAGACTCACAACATCAGCTCATTTTCTGCCAGTCAGACCTACGTACTCAGCAGAAGATTATGCGAAGTTGTACATCAAAGAGATAGTGTGACTCCACAGTGTTCCAGTATCTATTATTACTGACAGAGGAGCACAATTCATAGCTAATTTTTGGAGATCGTTCCAAGAAAGGTTGGAAACGCAGGTGAGACTTAACACAACATTTCATCCACAGACTGATGGATAGGTTGAGCGCACTATCCAGACCCTTGAAGAGATGCTACTAGCCTGTGTGTTGGATTTCGGAGGTAGCTGGGAGGATCATTTGCCAGTCATTGAATTTGCATATAACAATAGCTACCACTCCAGTATCCAGATGGCCCCATATGAAGCTCTATAGGGTAGGAAATGTAGATCACCTATTGGATGGTTCGAAGTAGGAGAGTTAAAGTTAGTAGGCCCGGATCTGATCCGGCAAGCGGTAGAGAAGATCAAGCTTATTCGAGATCGACTATTAACAGCCCAAATTCGTCAAAAATCCTATGTGGACAATCGCCGACGAGACTTGAAATTCAAAGTGGATGATTGGGTATTTTCTAAAGTGTCACCAATGAAAGGTGTAATGACATTTGGCAAGATGGGCAAGCTTAGTCCTCGATATATCGGGCCTTACAAAATTGTGCGCAAGGTAGGACAAGTGGCTTACGAGTTAGATCTACCTTCGGACTTAGATTCAGTCCAACCAGTGTTTCATGTATCAATGCTTCGGAAGTGTGTAGGAGATCCTTCCAAAATTGTGCCTGTAGACGATGTCCAAGTTATCTAGAAACTGTCCTATGAAGAGGTACCTATTTCCATTTTAGATAGGAGAGTTCGAAGACTTAGAATTAAGGATGTAGCTTCAGTTAAAGCCCTGTGGAGAAACAATAACAGAGAGGAGATGATTTGGGAAGCTGAGGAGGATATGAAGTCCAAGTATCCACATCTGTTTCCACCTCCGAAAGAACTTCAGACAAAGACACCGACAACCTCAGGTACGTAATGCTGCTTTGAAGGATTTCTTGGTCGTACGTGGCCAGTATAGATATTAATGCTATTACCCTGTAAGGTATTGTATTATATATTTTGGGTTGCTATGACAGGATGATAGTGGTGAATTTACAAAGGAAACCCTGGCAAAATTTTCATAGAAATCCCTAAGAGGTTAACATTAAAGGATGTTCCTAAGGCGGGAGGAAGGTTACACCTCGTAAGTTTTGTACATTGAGATTCGCTAGGTGTTAGTCGTTCAATTGTGGACATTGGAGTTACCTCCAAAGATATATGATGTTATATGTTCTTAACTTATGATTAAGAGGGGAAATTTTGGCCCAACTTGGAGAAGATATCTTTTAGTATATGAGGAAATTAGGAGAAAAGCAAAAGCCTAAAATGAAGTTTAGGAAATCTAGTTTCCAACGCAACAAACCGTTCAATGATCGAACATCGGGATCAAGCGTTATGATTATTTTAAGACAGGCTTCCAGAGCAGGGATTAGCTCTGAGCGAACGCTCCTAGGGGTAGCGCGAACGCGCCTGGGGGTAGCGCGAATGTGCAGAGGAGATAGGGGAAAACTCAGTGCGAATGCGCTGAGTAATTTTTAGGTCGGTTGAGACAAACTCTGGAATGTTATAAAAGGGGGCTTACCCCTCATTTTTCATTCCAAACACCCCAAATCCTCTCCAGATTTCTGGAAGTTTCCCCCAACTACCAAACCTTAAATTTTAACGTGAATTAAGTAGTCTCCGGATTTTGGTTCCGACAGCATTTAGTTGTGATCATAATATCGTATTGCAGCGCGTTTTGGCCTGAACTCAAGGTGAAATGTTAAGGTATTACGATTTTAGGGGAAATAAGGTATGAATCTTTCTCTATTGGTATTGATTTGGGTTTAATTATGGAAATAAAGTTATTAAGTAGTCGTATAACGAATTTGTTGGTTAAGAAACTAGATAAACACCGTGTTGGATGTTTTATGGAATATTTTGGTATTAAGGATGATGTTATTGGTGTTGTTGTTGTTGTGTTGGTTGCTAAAGTTACGATTTCGGGCTAGGGATATAAACAAGGGAGATGCTGCCCGAATTTTGCAGATTCTAAAGGAGTTTGATTTAAAGAGTTGAGATAGGCATACGACGACAAGTCTAACGGTAGTATAATTTCTCTTGAATGTAGATTTACCTGCTCGGGAGAATAAGCGTTAAGTTAAGTAGTAGAAGATCAATCGGGTATGTTAAGTCTAGTCCCTTTCTTTCGAAAGGTATGACTCCTTTCTTGTGTATTCGTATATGTTTTCCATAACGTCCTTATCCCTAAAAGTTAGAGATTCATGATTCCAAGAGTTTCTTATGACGCCAAGGATGAGTATGATTTATGAAGATAATCATGATTATGATGACTCTATTTCTAGAAGTTCCTAAGCAATGATTTTAATGCTATTATGAAATTATCGAGTTTATTTCATGATTTTTTTTGAATTGCTCACTGTTGTTGATCTCACCTTATGAATTGGTCCTTCGAGGTGAGATATAGCGATGATGATTATTCCATAATATAAATCGGAGGTTACCGACCTTACATCACTCCAATAGAGTTGTAGCTTTTAACTGGGCTCTCATGCATGCTTTATAACTATGTATGTATTTTATTAACAGCGTGCCTACATGGCCGGGCAGTATAACACCGCGCCGCCCAATAGGCGGCCGGGCAGACACACTACAGCAGTGGGCAGCTTACGCCTCGGACGCGGGCTAATGATGATAACACCGTGCCTATATGGCCGGGCAGCATAACACCGTACCAATATGGTCGGGCAGTTTAGTTGTATATATTTATAATGTTGTTTTAAAAAGTTATAGTTAGCATGCATGACATCCGCCTTAAGAGGCAATAACATGTACAGGTTATCTCTTTACTTCATATTGTGTTTCACGTCTCTTATTATGATATTATTCACGCCTTACATACTCAGTACATTATTCGTACTGACCTCCTTTCTTGTGGACGCTGCGTTCATGCTTGTAGGTGGACGGATAGACAAACCTGCCCTTTAGGAGCTTTATCAGCGGAGTTTCAGAAGGGCTCGAGTTGTTCCGGAGCTGCAGCTTATTCGTACTCCTCGTTTGTGTACATACTTGAGCACGGTGAAGTTTTTCCTCGTCCTTATGGATTCTTGAATTCTATATATATAGAGGCTCGTAGACCGATGCATGTAGCTAGATATTTCGTAGCCTTGTCAGTACATATTGATGTATAGTATTTAGACAACCTTGGTGGTTCATGTTCATGGGCATGGTTGCCGATGGTTACATAGTAACATGCCATTATATTGTGATACCTGTCCTTGTAGAGTATGTCGCATATGAGCTAGCTTATGGGCCACCTAGAAATAATGATAAGGTGTATGTTTAGAGGTACTCGGTAAGGTAACTCTGGGTTCCCGTCATGACCCTCTAGTTGGGTCGTGACAATCTTCCACCCAAATTCATCCCGAATGGATTCATATAGTTAACATATCATCTTAACACTAGATTTTTACACATTCACACCTTGTTCAAGTTTACGGGTATTACACTTAGTGACTTGTTTTCCTATTTTAGGGTGTGCTAATAACCCAAGTCATGTCATGTACTAATTTTACATTTTTCCTTGGAATTATATACAAAGGAGATATTCGCTAGTTGAAATTCGTGTATAATATGAACCTGCAGTGGTGCTGAATGGAAAATATAATTTCACTAGGAAGTTGCTTCAACATTTTGATTATTCAAGAAGGGTTCTACCACATTAAATTGACTGTCTGATATTGTATTTCCCTAAGGGAATTGTCTAATATTGTATTTCTCTAAGGGATTTTACAAAGTGTATTATGAAAAAAAATGTCGCACCTTTAAACCTTTTTTGCATAGGCCTATTTTCAGAACTAAATTATTGTGAATATATATTTAAATGAATTTCTTATGAATGTTGTAAGTATGAAATTAGCTTTTGGTTCGTAAGTGGCATCCTCCAAAAGGGGGTGCTACAAGTTTTGGTATCAGAGCGCTAGGTTTGTAGGTTCTAGGGCTTTTGTTGTGACTTGTTAGTATACTTGTTTCTTTTTTTAACATGCTTTATTGTGTATATTGTGCATATGCATCATGTACATGTCCCTAATGCAATGTGATCGTCCCTTATGTAGGAATTAAGTTATGGCCTCTTCTTCTTCTTCTAATAGATCTATGGAAGCTATTTGTGAGTGTTTAGATAACACTAATGCCCAAACTTACTTACAAAAAGGGTTTGGAGAATATTTTTCTGATCCTAATTTTCCTCGTACTAGCGAATCTGAAGTGGGAACTAACTGGGGTGCAAGAGTTGGGCCACATCCTCATATGAGTCATAGTACTCCTATTGTTGATCCTCCTTTCCATGAAATAACTGATTTCTTTCATCAAGTGGCTGGAAGAATGTCCGACCTTAATGAAATAAACTTTGGGAAAATAAGAAAAATAGGCAGAGTTGAGTTTGAATGCACTGTTGATCCTATTGATGCTGAGCAATGGCTGGAGCGCATGGAGAGAGTATTTGAGCAGTTAGAATGTTCAGAAGCTGCCAAATTTAAGTATGCCACCTTACTGTTACAAAAGGATACTTATGACTAGTGGATAAGTGTACCGAATGCTAAGGCCAACCCTTGTGTTCTTACTTGGAATGATTTTGTAAAAGAATTTCGTATGAAGTATGTCCCACCTGCTTATCATGATGCGAAGCAAAAGGAGTTTATGAATTTAGAGCAAAGGAGTATGTCTATTGCTGAATATCAACAAATGTTTCTCAGGCTTTCTTATTATCACGACCCAACCCGCCATGACTGGCACCCAACTAAATCCTAGTGGGCGAACCAACACACAAGACATCTATCCATTCAAATTCGATTTTATATTAACTAAGCGAATCAGTTATTACTCATTTAAACATCAACATCACAAAATAAGTCATGCCATAAAATATTGAAATAAGTGCGGAAGTTCTAACTATTACAAAATCCCAAAAATCTGAAAGTCATCGTACATGACTAATCTAAAACATATCTAAGGAATGAAATCTGACTAATAAATCCATAATGTCCAGAATAAGAAAAGACATCATAAGAAGAAGATCTTTGGCCGGCCTGGCGTGGGAAGAAGCTCACCGTAAATCTATCAGCAAACGTCCTTCACGCTAGATGAGAGGGTGGGTAGCAGCCTCCGTATCGCAATCTGCACTCAAAAGAATGCAGCAGGGTAGTATCATTACAAACACTATGTACCGGTAGATATCATAGGCCGACTAAGATTAGTATCATGCATATTTCATAAAATCAATAGAATAAACAAGCCAGTCAACAGTCATGAATATCAATAAACCACAACAAGTCAACATAGGATAATCACAATCAAATCACCAAGGATGTCAAGAATCACAATTACGTAAGCCACAACGGAAATAAGCTACCACAATGACCACACTCACTGTACACACATGCAAACTGATGTCATTGCTCAGTAGTCATGACCTGCAGGGGACCCATGGTGTCCATGTACCACTCGTTCCAGAACACTCCTCGGACCCGATCACAACCCTCCGCTTCAAAACGAACCTCGGACGATGGACATATAAATGTACCTGTCATTTTCGAAACTAACCTCGAACCACGAGCCTATAAATAGATCACATATATGCCTTTCCATACCTTTTTATAGAACAGGGTTTATTACCTTCTCAATATCAATACTCAAATCATCATTTCATGTCACAATACCCTCGAGAATATCATATTAACTTCTCATCAGAATACTTCCACTGCAGAATCAACACATATAAATAGTGGCACGAAGCCTACACAATCGCTCACTTACAATCACATCGGAATTTAGCCACACAATATCATGCATGAAAACTAGACATGCTTTCTTCTAGAGAATTCACAAACATACAATCAACTAACCAAAGCGTAACTCAAGTAGACCGTAACCTACCTCAATGTAGAGCTGGGACAACGCAAATCACTCCGCCACAGCTTTCCCTTTCCTTGAAACCTCAGAATGCTCAAAGTTCGGAAATAGAAGGCTCAATGAGTCATAATTACTTAAGTCACAAGCATCAATGCAAGAATACCCTTCCTTTTTCCCCACTCCAAGGGGAGGATGATTTTCTAGGTGTTAAGCAACCTATCGAGGGCCTTAGTAATTCTTACTCATCAAATTATAACAATATTCTATCAATATTCCCATTACAAGCAGTTTTTATGATCTAGACACCATTTCTATAGAGCCCTAGGTCTCCATTCACATAGTTTATGACTAAGTGTTAAATTCATGATTAAGAGAAACTACCCCAAGCCTTTAGGTGATAACTAGGTGATAATAACCATAACCCATCAAGTTTAGAAGGTTTATTAATATTCTAGGGTTTCTATTTCACTTTCACCATTAAAGACCCATGAAGGAAATATCAATCATGAGGAAGAATGGAATGATAGAATGGAATAGATGGAACTTACCTCTCAAGAGTTTCTTGCCCTAGCTTGGAATTTCACCCTAGGTGCTTGTTGGGAAGTGTGTTGATTTTTGTGAATAGAGAATATGAGACAATTATAAAATATTCGGGCCACTGTTTTTTGTCGACCGCTACAGCGGTCATAACGCCGCTACAGCGGTCCAGCTATAGCGGTCCCAAGGGAATCCGCTTGACCGCTATGGCGGTCTGTCCACCGCTATAGTTGTGCCACCGTAGCGGTCCATCGACCACCACAGCCACCACCTAGGACATGGACGGCTGCTGGCAGTGGTCAATCCGCTGCTATAGCTGTACCGCCGCAGGTCTATTTTGGGCAGTGAGCTCGACTTTCATCCTGTTTTTTCTCCTATCACCCAACATTTCATCCGAGGCCTAAATTTACAAAACAAGCATGTACATATACATAAAGATGCCTTACGAATTCACCTGTGGCCTCGGAATTCCCAACGGAGTTCTAATTTCCTACGTCACCCCCCCCCCCCAACAGACTCAATACAATAAAACAACAATCACAAGTAAGTCAAATTTCATCTTTTAAGCTTAAAAAAATGAGTTCTACCAACTCGTTCTACCTTTGGAAAGGTTCTATTCGGTGGGGTGATCCTATATTTCCCATAACGGACTGGAAGGGTCGTTACACCAGATACCAATTAAAACACCATTTGTCCCTGAATGGACAAATATGAGAAATCTAGGGACGAGGTACCTGTCTCGGCAAAAATTTGTGGGTATTAACTACGCATATCAGATTCTGTTTCCCAAGTAGCTTCTTCCACAGGACAATTCTTCCACTGAACTTTCACAGAGGTTATTTCCTTGGACCTCAATTTGCAAACATCCCTGTCTAAGATAGCAACAGGCTCTTCCCCATACGATAAATTCTCATCTAGTTAAACCGAATCCTAACGGATTATGTAGGAACCATCACCGTGGTACCTTTTCTGCATCGACACATGAAACACCGGATGAACGCCCGATAAACCCGGAGGTAAACCCAACTTGTAAGCCACTTCTCCCACACGTTTGTGGATTTCAAACGGACTAATGTACCTCGAGCTAAGCTTGACCTTCTTCCCAAACCTCATCAAACCCTTCATCGGTGCGCCCTTCAACAACACTTGCTCTCCTTCCTCAAATTCAAGATCTCAGACTTTGCGATCCGCATACTCCTTCTACCTACTCTGCGCTGCCAGAAGCTTGGCTTGAATCACCTTTACCTTCTCTAGGGACTCTCTCAGATGATCGGATAACATGGTCTCGCCTCAAACGCATCAAACCATCCAATAGGAGACCTACACCTCCTTCCATACAACGCCTCAAATTAGGCCATATCAATACACGAGTGATAGCTGTTATTGTAAGCAAACTCGACCAAAGACAAGAATTGATCCCAATGCCCACCAAAATCTATCACACACGCACAAAGTATATCCTCAAGAACCTAGTCTGCTCAGACTGCCCGTCAGTCTGAGGATGAAAGGTTGTGCTAAGATCTAACTTCGTACCCAACTCCTCATGCAAAACTCCTAAAACCTGGATGTGAAAGTGGTGCCCCTGTCGGACACGATGGAGATAGGAACCCCATGAAGTCTAAGCACCTCACGAATGTAGACTTTAGCAAATTTATCTGCATCATAAGTTATCTTCATCGGAATAAAGTGGGCGGACATAGTTAACCTGTCAACAATAACCTAGATAGAATCAAACTTCCCTAGCATCTTCGAAAGACCCACCACGAAATCCATGGCTATCCTTTCCCACTTCCATTCAGGAATGGGCATCCTCTGCAGTGTACCCCCAAGTTTCTGATGTTCATACTTCACCTGTTGGCAATTCAGACACTGAGCAACGAACTCTACTATATCACGCCTCATCCCAGTCCACCAATAATGTTGCCTCAAATCACAATACATCTTAGTGGCACCAGGATGAATAGAATATCTCGAACTGTGAGCCTCTGTCAGAATGGTCTTGATCAAGTCTCTCACACGTGGCACACATACTCGCCCTTTGATTCGCAGCACGCCCTCCTCATCAATCACGACTTCCTTACCCTCACCACGCTACACCTTATCATGTATTTTGCACAACTCCGCATCCTCAAACTGCTTAGCCTTAATCTCCTCTAAAAATGACAACCGAGCCTCAACACAAGCCAACACCTTGCCTATGTTAGAAATATACAACCTCATAAAACTGTTAGCCAGAGTCTGAACCTCTCTAGCTAACGGACGCTCCGAAGAAATCAAACGAGCCAAACTTCCCTTGCTAGTTGACTTCCTGCTCAACGCATCAGCCACTACATTTGCCTTACCAGGATGATACAGAATGGTGATGTCATAGTCTTTCAGCAGTTCCATCCATTTCCGCTGCCTAGAGTTCAGATCCCTCTGAGTGAACAGAAAATGCAAACTGTGATGGTCTATGTACATCTCACAATGGACACCATACAAGTAATGCCTCCAAATTTTCAATGCAAACACCACCGCTGCCAACTCTAGATCATGAGTAGGATAGTTCTTCTCATCACCTTCAACTGCCGAGAAGCATAAGAAATTACCTTCCTCTCCTACATCAAAACAGGACCCAAACCAGAACGTGAAGCATCACAATCAACTGCCGAGAAGCATAAGAAATTACCTTTTTTTTCCTACATCAAAACAGCACCCAAACCAGAACGTGAAGCATCACAATAAACAACAAAATCCTTGCCCTCCACGGGAAATGCTACAATTGATGTTGTAGTCAACAATGTCTTGAGCCTTTGAAAGCTCTCCTCACACTCGTCGGACCACTAAAACGGTACCTTTTTCTGAGTCAAACAGGTCAAATGAGAAGCAATAGAGGTAAACCTTTTCATAAACCGATGACAGTAGCTAGCCAGACCCACGAAACTACGAATTTCGATCACTAATATGGGCCTAGCCCATTCCCTGACTGCTTGAATTTTCTGAGGATCCACCATAATACCCTCTTTCAAAATAACATGCCCCAAGAAAGACACAGAAGACAACCAGAATTCACACTTGGAGAATTTGGCATACAACAACTTCTCTCGCAATACCCCAAAAGCAATTCTAAAATATTTCTCATGCTCTTCCTTACTCCTAGAGTACACCAGGATATCATCGATGAACATTATTATGAATGAGTCTAAATAGGGCTTAAACACACTGTTCATCAAATCCATAACCGCAGCTGGGGATTTGTAAGCTTGAAAGACATAACCAAGAACTCATAGTGCCCATACCTGGTCCAAAGAGCAGTTTTAGGAACATCCTCTGCCCTAATCTTCATCTGATGGTACCCTGACCTTAAGACAATTTTCGAAAACACAGAAGCTCCTTATAACTGATCAAACGAGTCATCAATATGGCGAATGGGATATTTGTTTCGGACAGTTACCTTATTCAGTTGATGGTAATAAATACACATACGCATAGACCTATCCTTTTTTTTAACAAACAACACAGAAGCACCCCACGGGGAGGCACTCGGGCGAATAAACCCCTTGCTCAGAAGATCTTGAACCTGCTCTTTCAATTCCTTGAGTTCTACTGGCGCCATCCTATAAGGTGGGATAGAGATAGGACGAGTCCCTGGGTCTAAGTCAATCCTGAAGTCAATGTCACGATCCGGTGGCATACCAGGCAAGTCCGCGGGGAACACAGCCGCAAACTCGAGTACCACTGGAACCGAATCAAGAGATGGAGTATTTGCACTGGTGACACGGATATGTACCAGATAAGCTAGACAACCCTTCTCTACTAGCTTCCTAACACGAACAAAGGATATTACTTTCTTAGAGAGGGAACTAAGGTTACCCTTCCACTCGAGTCTAGGTGCCCCCGGCATGGCTAGTGTAACAGTCTTAGAATGGCAATCTAGTATAGCATAATGCAGGGACAACCAACTCATACCCAATATAACATCGAAATCTACCACGTCAAAGATCATCAAATCCGCCCAAGTCCTATACCCCATAAAAGTAATTTCACAAGAAGGGTAGACGTTATCCACCACCACAGAGTCCCTAACAGGAGTAGATACATAAATAGGGCATCAAGGGTATCACATATCATATCCAGACCCATAGCAAAATAGGTAGATACATAAGAAAAAGTGGATCCCGGATCAAGCAAAACAGAAGCCATCCGGTCATAAACTGAGATAATACCTGTGATAACTGCATCGGAGGCCTCAGCCTCAGGTCTACCTGGGAAAGCGTACAAATGACCACGCCCTCCCATCGCCTATGAACCATCGCGATAACCATTACCAGTCTGAGCCCCACCTCTTCCGGGCTGTCGTCCGCCTCTACCTGCCTGAGGACTACCTCGGTTAGGCTAGGCACCACCCTTACCCGTGGTGTGGCCGCCCCACCCTGCCTGTGCGCAATCCTTACCCCCTCAGTTTGGTGCAAACAGAGCTCAAAGAGCCCGATACTGACTCTCCTGACCACTCTGTCTAAGTCTGGGACAATACCTATTGAGATGCCCTATCTTACCACACTCCAAGCAAGCACGGTCCAGCGTAGGCCGTTAAACAAAAGCTGATGAAGCAGTATAGCCTCCATGCTAACCGAAAGCCTGATAATTTGACCTTGATGGGTCCCCAGCTGACACTTGTATCGCGGACAGAACCGGACGCCCTGAATATACCTGCGAACTCTGACCCCTCGAGAAGGAGTTGCTGAACATCCCACCCTTACGGGCCTTCTTCTCTACCTGCTTCACATGACTCTCCTGCCTAATACCCTCAACAGTACGAACATGCTCCACTATGTTCCAGAATAAAGCCCAGTGGCTACAAACTGAAGTGTCGATAACTGAAGCCCAGTGTTTAACCCCTTCACGAATCGCCGTATCCTTTCCCCCTCAGTGGGTAGCAACTGAAGAGCATATCGGGATAGGGAGTGGAACCGGGACTCATACACAGTAACCGACAAGTTTCCCTGATCAATAGTAGCGAACTCATCCTTCTTTCGATGCCTCAGAGTACACGCAATGTACTTATCCAGAAACACAGAGTAAAATAGAACCCAAGTTACCGGAGGAGACCTAGCTGGCCTACACTCCACATATGCACTCCACCAAAGCTTGGCATTTCCAAAGAACTGGAAGGTCACAAACTCTACCCCAAACTTTTCCACGGCCCCCATCATATGGAGCCTCTCGTGAGAGTCAATAATGAACTCATATGCTTCCTCTTACTCAGTAGCATAGGACACAGGAGGCTTCATTTTAGCGAACGTCCAAAACAGATCATGCTGCTCGTCAATCATCACTGGCCCTATAACTGGCCTCGGATAGGCCTCAAAACCCTGAACTTCCTCCAAACGAGGTGCCACTAATACTGCATGCTGAACCCCCAGAGCCTGTGCTCTGTTCGGACCTGGGGCTGCTAATCCTGCACCCCTACCTGCTGGACCGGCTGGTATATCTCAGGCCTGTGCTAACCTATGCAACCAATTCAACACCTGTGCCATAGCATCTAGTATACCCTGAGCAGCTGCAGCTCCTGGCGGAACTGGTACTGTTGTTGGCTGGGCTGGTGCGGCTGCATCTCCCACTGCCTCGTTAGGAACCACTGGAGGCACGGGGTCAACCACTGGGATGTCGCTCACAGCTGGGGCCGCACCTCTGCCAGCTCCCCTACCATTAGCTGTTGCCGCACGTGTTATCGCCATCAGCAGATACCAATTGGAATTAAGTAGCACGAAAGAAAGAAAGAAAGAAAGAAAAGGGTGTTTTCCTACTGCCCGGTAGCCTCTCGAAGATAAGTACGTACGTCTCCGTACCGATCCGCCATGACTGGCACCAAACTAAATCCTAGTGGGCGAACCAACACACAAGACATCTATCCATTGAAATTCGATTTTATATTAACTAAGCTAATCAATTATTACTCATTCAAACATCAACATCACAAAATAAGTCGTGTCATAAAATATTGAAATAAGTGCGGAAATTCTAACTATTACAAAATCCCAAAAATCTGAAAGTCATCGTACATGACTCTAATCTAAAACATATCTAAGGAATGAAATCTGACTAATAAATCCATAATGTCCAGAATAAGAAAATACATCATAAAAAGAAGATCTTTGGCCGGCCTGGCATGGGAAGAAGCTCACCGTAAATCTATCAGCAACCGTCCTCCACGCTAGATGAGAGGGCGAGTAGCAGTCTCCGTATCGCAATCTGCACTCAAAAGAATGCAGCAGGGTAGTATCATTACAAACACTATGTACCGGTAGATATCATAGGCCGACTAAGATTAGTATCATGCATATTTCATAAAATCAATAGAATAAACAAGCCAGTCAACAGTCATAAATATCAATAAACCACAGCAAGTCAACCAAGGATAATCACAATCAAATAACCAAGGATGTCAAGAATCACAATCACGTAAGCCACAACGGAAATAAGCTACCACAATGACCACACTCACTGTACACATATGCTAACTGATGTCATTTTTCAGTAGTCATGACCTGTAGGGGACCCATGGTGTCCATGTACAACTCGTTCCAGAACACTCCTCGGACTCGAGCACAACCCTCCGCTTCAAAACGAACCTCGGACGATGGACATATAAATGTACCTCTCATTTTTTAAACTAACCTCGAACCACAAGCCTATAAATAGATCACATATGTGCCTTTCCATACCTCTTTATAGAATAGGGTTTATTACCTTCTCAATATCAAAACTCAAATCATCATTTCATGTCACAATACCCTCGAGAATATCATATTAATTTCTCATCAGAATACATCCACTGCAGAATCAACACATATAAATAGTGGCACAAAGCCTACACAATCGCTCAATCACAATCACATCGGAATTTAGCTACACAACATCATGCATGAAAACTAGACATGCTTTCTTCTAGAGATTTCACAAACATACAATCAACTAACCAAAGCCTAACTCAAGTATATCATAACCTACCTCAATGTAGAGCTGGGACAACGCAAGTCACTCCACCACAGCTTTCCCTTTCCTTAAAACTTCAGAACGCTCAAAGTTTATAAATAGAAGGCTCAATGAGTCACAATTACTTAAGTCACAAGCATCAATGCAAGAATACCCTTCCTTTTTCCCCATTCCAAGGGGTGGATGCTTTTCTAGGTGTTAAGAAACCTATCAATATTCCCATTACAAGCAGTTTTTATGGTCTAGACACCATTTTTATGGAGCTCTAGGTCTCCATTCACTTAGTTTATGAGTTTAAGTGTTAAATTCATGATTAAGAGAAACTAACCCAAGCCTTTCGATGATAACTAGGTGATAATAACCATAACCCATCAAGTTTAGAAGGTTTATTAATATTCTAGGGTTTCTATTTCACTTTCACCATTAAAGACCCATGAAGGGGATAACAATCATGAGGAAGAATGGAATGATAGAATGGAATAGATGGAACTTACCTCTCAAGAGTTTCTGGCCCTAACTTGGAATTTCACCCTAGGTGCTTGTTGGGACGTGTGTTGGTGTTTTGTGAATAGAGACTATGTGACAAGTATAAAATATTCGGGCCACTGTTTTCCATCGATCACTGCAGCGGTCAAAACGCCACTGCAGGGGTCCCGCTAAAGCGGTCAAGTGACTGCTATAGCGGTCCCAAAAGAATCCGCTTGACCGCTATGGCAGTCTGTCCACCGTTATAACTGTGCCGCCATAGCGGCCCACTGCCCGCCACAGCGGCCACCTAGGACATGGATAGCCGCTGGCAGCAGTCAATCCGCCGCTATAGCGGTACCGCCGCAGCGGTCCATTTTGGGCAGTGAGCTCGAATTTTATCCAGTTTTTCCCCCTATCACCTAACATTTCATCTGATGCCTCAAAAACAAAAAATAAGCATGTACATATACGTAAAGACGCCCTACAAATCCACCCGTGGCATCAAAATTCCCAACAGAGTTCTAATTTACTGTGTCACCCCCCACCCCCCGATGGACTCAATACAATAAAACAACAATCAGAAGTAAGTCAAAATTTCAGCTCTTAAACTTACAAAATCGAGTTCCTACCAACACGTTCTACCTTGGGAAAGGTTCTATTTGGTGTGGTGATCCTACATTTTCCATAACGGACCACAAGGGTCGTTACACTTGTTATGCTGGACGTATTATAAATAATGAAAAAGATAAGTGCAGGTGATTCCAAGACGGTTTGAATGATTCCATTCGGAAGTCTGTGGCGGTCTTATAACATGAGGATTTTTGTAAACTAGTTTCAGTTGCTCTCACTTGGGAAAGAATTAACAAGGAGCATGCTAGTAGAGATGTAAACAAGTTCAGCAAAGCTGATGCAGATTCAGGAGGTCTATCTAAAAGGGGAAGGTTTGACAATTCCAAGGCTGGTAGTGTTCGCAGGTCAACACAACATAAGCAAAATAGATCAAATTTTTCTACTGCTAGCATTACATGTTATGGACAAGGCAGGACTCGTATATCCACTTGTGCATAATGTGGAAAGAATCACTATGGTGCTTGTAGGAGAGCTTCTGGTGCTTGTTTTAATTATGGGAGCTTCCATCACAAAGTGAAAGATTGTCCTAATTATAATCCTATTTATTCTCTGCGTACTGAAGGCTCGGTTCAGAAACCTAATATTACTCATTCTCAAGGGAATAGAGGTTCAAGATCTAGAAGCACACAAACAGAAGGTGCAAGTGAAGCTAATCAAGCTAGTGGGTCAAGATCTACAACTCGAGCTTCTGCTATGAGACATAGGGATGACCAAGATGGGGCAGACGTGGTTTTTGGTAAATTTCACTTATTTGGCTTATGTGTTGTTACATTATTTGATCCTAGTTCTATACATTCTTATGTTTGCTCATCACTGATTTTTCCTAAAAATTTCAAATCTATGAAACTTAATTGTGGTGTGCTTGTTAAAAGTCCTTTGGATCATCAGGTTGTTTGTAATCAAATTTATCGAGGTTGTCTCGTGATTCAAAATATGATCTTCTCGGCAGATTTGATTGAAATGCCTTTACAAGACTATGAAATCATCGTCAGTATGGATTGGCTTCATAGATACCATGCAGTAGTTGATTGTAGGTCAAAGCGTTTGACCTTCCGAGCTCCTTCATTTTCACACATCATTGTTCAAGTTGAAAGATCATTGACATCTAATATTATCTCCACGTTTGTGGCAAGAAAGATGATCAGTCAATATTGTGAAGCTTATCTTGCTCATATATTTTATACACACCTGGAAAGTCCAAGCCTTAAAGATATACCAGTTGTATGTGAATTTCCTGATGTTTTCCCTGAAAATCTTCCTGGGTTGCCCCCGGAAAGGGAAGTTAAATTTCCTATAGAAGTTATTCCTGAACTACTCCTATTTTTATAATTCCTTACCAATTGCTCCAGCAGAATTAAAGGATTTGAAAATCCAATTGCAAGAACTTCTTGAGAAAGGTTTTATTCGCTCAAGTGTTTCTCATGGGAGAGCTCCTGTTTTATTTGTGAAAAAGCAAGATGGAACTCTTAGGCTTTGTATTGATCACCGACAATTAAACACGGTAACAATTAAGAATAGATATCCACTGCCTAGGATCGATGATTATTTGACCAGCTAAAGGGTGCTAGGTTATTCTCAAAAATTGACTTGAGGTCTAGGTATTACCAACTATGGGTAAGTGAACAAGATGTTCCTAAAACTGCCATTAGGACTCGGTATGGTCATTATGAATTTTTGGTGATGCCATTCGGGTTCACGAATGCTCCTGCGCCGTTCGTGGATCTAATGAATCGCGTATTCAAGCCTTATCTTGATCAATTTGTGGTGTTCTTTATAGATGATAGTTTAATATATTCCGACAATCGTGAAGATCATGAAAAGCATCTCCGGATTGCTTTGCAAATTTTGGAAGAGAAAAATCTCTATGCTATGCTTTCAAAATGTGAATTTTGGCTTGGTGAAGTGGCTTTTCTAGGACATGTTGTGTCAGCTTAAGGTGTGAAGGTGGATCCTAGTAAGATTCAAGCTATTGTTGAATGGAAACTACCTAAAACTCCAACTGAAGTAACAAGTTTCTTGGGATTAGCGGGATACTATATAAGGTTTGTCAAAGGCTTCTCCATTATAGCCTCTCTTTTACTAAACTCTTGAGGAAAAACATCAAGTTCGTATGGGAAGACAAAAGCCAAGAGAGCTTTGAATAGGTCAAATCCTTATTGACACAAGCTCCTATACTTGCTCTACCAACTGAAGGGAAAGAGTATGTGATATATAGTGATGCTTCTCATCATGGTTTGGGTTATGTCCTGATGCAAGAAGGGAAAATGGTTGTGTATGCCTCTAAACCACATGAGTTGAATTATCCTACTCATGACCGTTAGCTTACTGCCATAGTGTTTGTTTTGAAAATTTGGAGGCATTACTTATACAGAGAAAAGTGTCACATATTTATTGATCACAAGAGTTTGAAGTACTTGGGTACACAGAAAAAGTTTAATGTGAGACAACATGGATGGCTTGAACTCATTAAAGATTATGACTGTATCATTGACTATCATCCGGGTAAAGCCAATGTAGTTGCAGATGCTGTAAGTCGAAAATCCTTTGCCAGTTTATCTCTAAGACCTTTGCCTTTGTTTCTTGAATTAAGAGCCATGAATGTTTGTCTTGAATTTAATTCTGATGGCTCTATTGTTGCTACTTTGTAAGTCAATCCAGTTCTCCTTGAACAGGTGAAAGAAGTACAGAAGTTAGATGAAAATCTTGTGAAATTGATCAAAGAAGTTCAAACTGAGAAAAGCTCAATTCTAAATTGAGCAAGGATAGTGTTCTATTTTATTGAAATAGTTCTATTTTATTGAAATAGATTATGTATTCCTAAAGATGACAACTTGAGGAAAGAAATTTTGAATGAAGCACATACTTCACCATATGCAATGCATCCTGGAGGTACTAAAATGTACCAAGCCATCAAAGAACACGACTGGTGGACTATTATGAAGAAAGACATTGCAGAATTCATTTCTAAATGCTTAGTTTATCAACAAATAAAGGCCGAGCATCAAGTCCCAGCTGGTTTGTTACAACCCTTGTCGATACCAGAGTGGAACTGGGAAAGAATAACTATGCACTTTGTTTTTGGACTTCCATGCACTCAAAGAAGTCATGATGCAATTTGGGTTATAGCTGATAGGCTAACCAAGAGTGCTCATTTCTTGGCCATCAGAGTGGACTACCTACTCGAACGTTTAGCAGAATTGTCTGTTAATGAAATTGTGAGGCTGCATGGAGTTCCTATTTCTATTATATCTAATTGAGACCCGAGGTTTACCTCTAGATTCTGGACTAGCTTGAAAGAAGCTTTGGGTACTAGATTGAACTTTAGTACTTCTTTCCATCCTCAGACAGACGGGCAGTCTGAGAGGGTAATACAAATCTTGGAAGATATGCTTCAAGCTTGCATCCATCTCATGTTTTTCCTATTGAATCCCTTGAGGTCAGTCCTGACTTGACATATGAAGAGGAACCTATCCAAATCTTAGTGCGTGATATAAAAGAGCTTAGAAACAAGAAAAGTCCGTTGGAGGAGTCATTTTGGCAAAGAAGCTATCTGGGAGCGAGAAGAGGATATGCAAATTGGATATCCACATTTGTTTCGAGACTAGTATAAGGTAAATTTCGAGACAAAATTTCTTAAGGGGAGAGAATTGTAACACCCCAAAATTTTTAAACTAACACTTGAATTTTCGATTGACCATATCTTGATAGTAAGGGTATATTTTATTTTGCACTTCCTAAACGTGAACTTGACGATATTTGGAACTTGTTTGAAGTGTTATGGTGTAGTTATATAAACTACTCCTACTATTATTATCTTAGTAAATTAAGAAATGGAATAGATATATAAAGTTTGGGCAGCAAACCTTTCCTATTAATCCAAACAAAAAAAGTTTGGGCAGCCACCTTTTCTTTCACCCTCATCCTTATGCATATATAATACCTTTTGGGCTCATATCCTTTCCACCTCCTAAAATTTCATTTTCTCCAGAAAATTAAAACCCTAAAAATCCTTTCCTCGCATCAAATTCTCCCACTAAATCACCAATAAGACTTCTTTTGGTTGAGCCACAAGCTACTCCACACTTTTAAGGTAAGTTAACCAAACCCGTTTTTGAACTGGACAACTGTTATTAATTTTTGCATATCTTCTTGTATAAAATTTCTTTTTAAGTAAGCCAAGTTGATCTGGAAATATATTTCATAACTCTACAACTTTTGTTCAGGCTCCAATATCTAGTTTTTCTTGTATTTTACCCTAAAAGGGGTAATGAAGTACAGGACAGGTGTAGCCCAGATTTCTGTTTTACAAACCCTCCATGTATTATGGTTAGTATTTTGAGCATATCTTTTTGTACAAAATTGATATTGGGGTGATTTAAATTTCTCTGGAACCCCAAGACATATATTTACAAATTTCATGCAGACCACAAAGTCTAGTATTACCGTTTACCCCTTCAAAACTGAACCACAATACAA
Organism: Lycium barbarum; assembly: GCF_019175385.1. Classification (NCBI taxonomy): domain Eukaryota; kingdom Viridiplantae; phylum Streptophyta; class Magnoliopsida; order Solanales; family Solanaceae; genus Lycium; species Lycium barbarum. The sequence goes on along the minus strand of NC_083343.1, from coordinate 97,541,136 downwards.
GACAGTGGTACTGTCTAGAATTTCTATTTTGATAGTTTAGGGGGATTTTCATTGATATCATGTTTAGTTTCGACATGCTGAAACCATTGAAATTATATATATATTTTATTGTGTATTTAAGTTATATCTATACTCTTGTACAAGCTAAGCGGAATTGGTTGGGGAAGTGGACAAATTTGGTTGGTCTATGGCATAGACGATTTGAACTCCTCGAGTTGTGGTAGAACTTGTTGTGTGGTAAAACGCCAAGGTTTTTGTATAAACTTGAACTTGGAATATCTTTAGTTTCTGGAATATTTGAAGTATCTTGATGTGTTGTTTCCTTTCTCTTCACTTTATATCATTTTATGGCTATTATCTCAAATATTGCAAGATATTCGCTAAATCGCCCACTTGTACTAATTGCTTGATCATGTTTCATTCTTGCTGGGACTTTATCCTTCTTGTGGCTGTGACTTTTTCATCGATATCGGCATGCCTCTTGACTCGGATCTTTGTCATCTTGACTTTGTATTTGTAGTTCTGGAACTTCTCCATGTTAAGTACGAACTAGAAAGCCATTTTAATATGGTTCTTGATTCTCTTGATTATTGGGTTTTAACCCTACTTGATTTGGTGCTTCGGTACATCTTGATATTGATTATACTTGGTGTGATGGCATGACGTATATATTGGGAGAAATGTTTTATTTGGTAAACTCTCTTGAATTGATTTTATAAGCTTTCTTGACACTTGAGCATTCGAATATTGATATCGATATTTGGAAACTCTCCGAGGTTTGATATTTGATACTTTTGATATACTTGTTTACTTGATTTATTTTAATCTCATTGAGCTCCTATGAATGATAAGGGAATTGGAGTATCTAGTGGATCCAAACCCAAAGTTTATATGCCACTAAGCTTTATGCTTAGTGATAGTCATTTTCTATCATAGGTAATGTACGGGAATAGATTTGAAGATGGCCATTTGGAGTAGACTTTTTGGGAGCTTTGGTGAAGATCACATTTGCATATGCTTTTAGGTTTTGTAGGGTTTTGGGACTTGTACATTATCCATATGTTACACTTATGTATGAAATTTTGGAGGCTTATTGGACCACAATACCGTGAGTTTGTAACTTAGACTTGGTGACTTGTTTTCCTATTTTAGGGTGTGCTAATAACCCAAGTCACGTCATGTACTAAATTTTCATTTTTCCTTGTTATTATATACAAAGGAGATATTCACAAGTTGAAATTCGTGTATAATATGAAACGGCAGTGGTGCTGAATGGAAAATATAATTTCACTAGGAAGTTGCTTCAACATTTTGATTATTCAAGAAGGGTGCTACCACATTAAACTGATACTCTGATATTGTATTTCTCTGAGGGATTTTATAAAGTGTATTATGAAAAATAATGTCTGACCTTTAAACCTTTTTCGCATGGGCCTATTTCCGATACTAAATTATAGTGAATATATATTTAAATGAATTTCTTCTGAACATTGTAAGTATGAAATTAGCTTTTGTTTTGTAAGTGGCATCCTCCCAAAGGGGGTGCCACATATAACCTGGAACGTCTATTTAAAGTCATGATAAGTGTTCACCAAGTTCATAGAGGTAACCTTCTCAAAAGTTGTGAGAGAGAAAGAATGTGCACATGTCAAGTGGAAATCATGCCAAATGACACGGTCTCATGCCTTCAAGTGTTTACAGACAATTAGAGAGGGGGGCATCAGAATATGTGGCATCAGAATAGCATGAAAAATTACGTGATAGCATATGTCGGTCAATTCTTCCCACTTTTTGATGATTCTTATTGGCTATCATAGCAATTTTCTATGATTGCTAACAAACAATATATCCATATAATACGTGTGCAAGAAAACTCCCAGATTCCCAATCAAATAGATGTTCCATACAAAACATACCCTCAGAAATGCAATACCCTTAGAAATGCTCAATGTGCAAGGCATTTGGCCATGATAAGCGTAAGTGTCCCTACGAGATCGTAGTGGACGTACCTCTTATGGTGTTAGAAAAGTTTCGTGGTGGCAGAACCTCTAGTGGTGGTGGAACCTCTCGTGGTGGTGGAACATCAAGTGGTGGCCATGAATTTATGAATGTATGTTAAGTATTTCAAATTTAATGATGTATCGTATCTATTTCAAATTTTTATGAATAATGTATTTTAAGTATTTTAGGAATATCATGAATGATGTATTTTAAGTGTTTTCGGATTGTTATGAATGATACAATTCAGAAATAACTTATCTTAAAATAAACATAAAGACATAACAATAATAAAGACTCATAAAATTCAATGACTAGGAAATTTTCTTTAATCTTCATCACTTTTTGGTACCACCTTGTTATCATCGTCATTTTCATCGTCCTCTTTGCTTGTTTCCTCTTCTTCATTGTCTTCCCCTTCTTCTTCATTGTAGTCTAGACCCCAACTATCATCATTTAAGAGCACTTTCTTGGTTTACTGAACAAAATGACAATTTTGTGGTCAATATTTTGGAATGCCTATCCATTCGTGAATTATTGGAAAAACTGGATAAGAAGAATCTAGATGAAGGTTCTTATTTTCTTACAGTTTTCAATTCTCTTCTTCATCCGCTCCAAAAAAGTTCAGATTTTCCAATTTATGAAAAAAAATTGCATTTCTAAAATTTCTTTCATCAACTGTTCGATAACTAGTGGTTCATCCTTCAATTTGAAGGTCTAAAATATAGCTAACATTACTTGTGGCACGATCAAGTTATGCCAATGACATAATTCCTCATAACCACACCTTTTTTAATATAATTAACCCACTGAATTTTTAAGAAGTGTGTGTCATAACCCCAAATTCAAACTCCCTCGGGTTTTGAGGAGTGTGTGTCACCCTCAATGATGTGTCCAGGAATTTTTAAACTTGGATACATATAGGTTGATTTTCAAAGGGACGAACAACGCCATACCATTTTTCATCAAATAAATCTATGTAACATCTTAATATATCTTTTTTCAAAATAGCATTCAATTGTGTTTAATGTTTCTCTCCTACCATCGGCTTCCTTGAGCTACCCTCACCTTTTTGTCTATTTTTTAACCAACTATTGCGTGTAATATTCCTAGGCATACTAAAAACATGGCTTTTTTTTACCGCAATGAATACAGTTGTTGTTGTCTTTATAACATCATAAATTCACCGTGCTACAAGCATATAAAATTAGTGTCATATAAGTGTACTTTGATAATACATTGTGTCATATAAAGGGCCAAATGCGTGCATTGTATTGTCAATTACAGATGTCATTCAGAAATTTCATTTAGAAACATCATTAAGTCACCATGCTTAACGCATATAAAATCAATCATATATAAGTGTACTTTAACAGTACATTATGTCATACAAAGTGATCAAAGGTGTGCATTGTGTTGTCAATCAGAGATGTCATTCAGAAATGTTATTTAGAAACATCATACATTCACCATGCATAACACATATAAAATCAGCGTTATATAAGTGTACTTCTAGAAAAGTACAAATCAATCTCTTATGCATGCCTTGTATTGTCTTTCAAAGATGTCAATTGACTATTGTAATGACCCATTTGGTTGTTATAGTGTTTTTGACCCATTTACCCTTGTTGACCCTTCCCCGAGTCCCGTTAGTATGACTTATGACTTAATGAAGTCATTGATTGGATTCCCGAAAGGTTGGAGAGTGATTTGAGTCATTGGTGGAGAAACTAGTTAAGTTAAAGAGACAGAGCTGACCACGGTCAACATCGGGTTAAGATGACCCTGTGTCAATATTTTTAAAGTTCTAACAAGTTTCTATGATGATTTTAGACTTGTCCACAAGTTTTGGTGAGGTTCCGAAGGGTTTCAGATGGATTTGGGTTTTGACGCGCTCATATTTGATGTTTTCACTGTAGTTCTTTGGCTATAAAGGACACCATATTAATCAAATGACCTTTTTTAATATTTTTATTGAACTATTAGATTCGTATCGTAATTATGAAGCTATATAAAAAAGAATCATCGGATCTTGCCTTCGAATGAGGGAGTTATAGTCATTTTAGTGTGGGCTGTACCAGCAGGTCCGCTGCAGCGAAGCTAGAGCTGCAACGAACCCGCTGCAACGAAACACATTACCGTTGCAATGAAGCTTTTGCGACAAAGTTAGGGACCGCTACAACGAACAGAGCTGGGGGGGGGGGGGGGGGGTGGCAGAAACCTACTTTTATATTGAAATTTCAAAGTCATTACCCACAAAACCCCAACAACAGTTTTCAAGAGAGAAAGAAGCAAATTTTGTTCCATTCATTGATGAAGCATCTTAGATGGTAAGTCCCCACTTTTAATTGTTCCCTTACGTTTCTTCTGTAAGTTCCATGACTAGTTTAAGGTTCTCTAATGGTGAATGGAAACCCTTTGAACCCTAGAATTAGTAAACCCATAAATAATTGATGGCTTGTTGTTTTTATTTAATCATCTAGGAAGATTGATTACCATTTCCTAGGATGAGAATTCAATTATTAATGATGAGAATTGTGCATTGAAACTTAGGGATATAATAAAAATAGGAACTTTGGCCTAAAATCTATTTTGAAATGGTTAAATTGATTAGAAACCTATAAATTGGAGGATAATGATTGTTAGGAGTGATATTATGATAGAATTACCATTTAATGATGGTTTCGTCCATTTGAAAAGGGTAGAATAAATGGGTCTTCTTACCCAATTGTTGTTTTTTTTCATTAGATGATATGTTGCGTACTTAGCATTATGGTCTGTCATTATTTACTGGACTGCCATCATTCTGAGGCATTTTAGAAATAGAAGGCTCATGTGGAGTAGTTTGTGGTGCCTGTTCTGCATTCAAGGTAGGTTACGGCTTACTTTAGTTAGACTTTGATTAGTGAAACGTATATATTTTGTAGAATTGACGGAAGAAAGCATGATTAGGCCTTCGGACAAGATGTATGGTTGGATATTACCTAGGTTTGTATGACTTCTGATTATGTGGGCTTGTCGCCATTACTTTATGTATTGAATAGGTGGTGTATTTGTTGTGACATGGAAAGGAAGAAGTTAATATGTATACTCTTGTTGTTGGTTGTGGCTTGTGGCCTTATTAAGGTGATTAGGTTTGTTACTTTAATTTTTGTGTTGTGATACTTGTTGCGTTCGTCTCTCTCTGGTTATGACATTTATCATTGAAGAAAGGAAGGTAATGAGATTAGGCCTTAGTCATGTTGTACAATTGTGATGATATCATGCATGGCATACATTCTCATTTCACATATATATCAATATCGAATTATGACTTGGTGCTTATGATGATGAGAAATGGAGCACTTGGTGTCGTAAGATTTAGTAGTGAGGCATATTTGTTATAGTTGGAAGTAAAGGGTGCTATAGACTCTTTATGATGATTGAGATGGGTTGTATGATTCATTTCATAGTTGAGTCGATTTATCTAAGTCTTGATATGACTTATGGTAGTATGACTTTTTGTACCTTTATTATTATTTTAGTGCATTGATTTACCATATTTACACCCACTTCTACATTCATACATTATGGAAATGGTTTTTTTGAAAGGAAGGTGCTCATATATACCCTTCACATTGATTGATATAGCTGCATAATTAAGTTGTGGTTGAGTAGAGTTATTTGTGAGTCTTGTTATGACTTGTGTTACTACGAGAGTACTTCATTTTTTCTAGCTTTGATATGTGTTCTTGAGTTATTTATTGTGATACGATTAAGAGGCATTGCAGATGAGATTTTGAGATAGAATATATACATTTATTAAGGCACATTGGACATGGGGTGATGATGTGGCCTAGTTGTTAGCTCGTGGTCCGAGGTTCATTCTGAAATGAGTGGTACATGGACACCATAGGTCCTCTACATGTCATGACTAGTTGCATTGCATTGCATTGCACATCATCACATTTTATTCTGCATCATCACATGGCTTCTTATTTCTAATTTGGTGTGTGTTGTTGTACTTTTGTTGTGGCATCAATTGGATTATGGACTAGATCTGAATTGTTGATCATAGACTTGAGATTATTGAGACTTGTCAGACTTGTGGTTTAGAAGCTTCACCTTAGGTTGTGATTCGATTATGTGATATGTTGTGACCTTGATTTGGGTATTATATGCCTATCTGCATATCTTGATTGATTTTATGCTCATATGCTTGAGCTAATATTACTCGGCCTATGATGCTTATTCAGTACGTGTTGTTTGTACTGATGCTACTTTTGTTGTACTCTTCTTTTGAGTGCAGAGTCTGTTGCTAGTTCCAGTTCCTTTCATCAAGAGTGATCTGAGTCTACTTGATTGAGATTCCAGGGTGAGCTTTGGCTAGGTCGGCACCCGGAGACTTATCCTGTATTTAACTGTCTACTTTGTATTCTTGAGACAGTATTGACATTTGGGATTTCTATTTGTTACCAGACTTGTATCTTCTTAGTAGTAGCTCTTGTGCTAGTCCAGACCAGATTTTTAGGGTTGTTGTTATTTCCGCACTTGTTATCAATATTATTTGAATCTGTTAACTAAATCATTGCTTATTTCCTCATAACTTTTGTAAATGATTAAAATGAGTTGGGAATGGTTCGCCTACCTAGAGAGACAGTGCAGGTGCCATCACGATTCACAAATTGGGTCGTGATAACTTGATATCAGAGCCCTAGGTTATCGGTCTAACAAGTACAAGAGCATTTCTAGTAGTTTCTCGCGAATCTGTACGATAAGCTCCATACCTATTTGCGAGAGGCTATAGGACATTTAGGATACTTCCACTTCTTTTATTCTTTCGTGCTACTTCATTCAAATTGATATCTAGTTGATTCCAATTGGTATTGGAATTTTCTTTTCTTATTCTCCCATGAATAGTGGAAACTCATTTCCTAAACTCTTATGCGAGCGGTTTGTGTTGTGACATGGCTTGGTTTGGTAATAGATGTGTCTTCCTAATTCGGATGTGTGACTAAGTTTAGTATCCAACTATGACTTGAATTTTAGTTGTGTGGGTTGTAATTTAGACCCGGTTATTTTTTCCATAATCTTGTATAGAAATAATTTGGATAGATTAATCTCCATTATTAGGAAGGGAACAATTATATCTGACATGCTCGACAGATTAAGGTTGCAAGTTGTACGAGAGTGGATTGTGTATTCGGTGTGAAAAAGTTAAGTTGAGTTTCGACATAACTATATGGTAGTGGTTTGTGGGTTCTTTCAGGAAGGTGGTTGTCGGTTTTAGATCGAAAAGCAATGTTGCTTGTGACAAGTGGAGGCTTAAGATGTTAGGCAGCTGTGGTCCTAGTCACTCGGTAAAAGGTATGTCCACCGTTTCTTCGTGTTTAGAGGAATGATAAGGATATCGTGGAATCGAGAGTTAGTTGATTTGAGGATTATGTTGCAGTCATACATGGTAGAATATACATAAGGGTTCAATGTTGAGTTATTATGTTTGGTTATGTCTTGAGCCAGTGATTGATTAATTAATGAATTAGTGATGGTCAAGTATAAAGTTTTTAGTAACCAAGGAACTATCGGGTAATAGTCGGATTTAGGGTTGAGACATGTCAAACCAGGAAACATTCTGGTGTCTGGTGCCTGCTGCAGCGGCACCAGAACCGCGGTGGTGGACATGTGGTAGCGGAGGTCTGACCGCTGCAGTGGACCCATGGTAGCGGAGGTCCGACCGCTGCAGCGGACGACTGGCAGTTTTCTTCGTGCTTCCTAAGTTAAAACCCTTAGAACCTTGTCATTTCCCTTCATCATTCTCTAAGTATACATGGGAGATTTTGAGAGCCTTGTACCTATTGTATTAGTTTTGACTAATTCCTGCTATTACTAGTCCTGCTACTCGGTTGGGTTGATTGAATGGAAAATATAATCACGCAAATGGTTAGAGGTGTTCTAGGTTGACCACTGGTACGTTCGAAGTGGTGAATCAATAATGAGGTTTGAATAAATTCAAGTTGTGGAGAAATTTTCAGAATTTGAGTTAAGAGAATTTCAGCGAAGGCATCTTGGTAGAGTACGTGGGGACATTAGTAGGACTAATATGTGCTACGCTGGATTTAGAAATTATTCAGTTTCAGAGTTGAGTGAGTTAAGGACGTGCTACTATCTCTAGGAATGACTCGGCTAGTTTGCAAGACTTATGAAAATACGGTACTCTATTGACTGGATTCGAGAAATGGTTATTCAGTGATGATGATTTTGATTTGATTGAAATTGGGGGGATTGAAGAGTCGGGAAAAAGATATACTTGATCAAGAATCGGTAAAAAAAAAAGCTACATCTTCGAGATTACCTAGGTTAGTGTATGTTGGGGAGGTGTTATCTTACCTATTTCAGACAAAGTGTGATCGTGAGTATGCTTAAGCAAAGGAGTCTACAAAAATGGACTGAGTGATATGAAATATTTCTCGAGAGGTTTCGTGATCAGCGACTAGTGAGAAACAAATTTTAGGTAACTGACGTGTTAAGCTTGATGGAAGTGGCTTGTGTGATTTACAGTTGGATAAGTTCGTAACATTCTGCATTAGATAGGTTAGTGTGGTCTAAAGGAGAAATTTTGGAAATCCCTATAAGGTGATGGTTGGAGTTGGATTTTCAAGATGAGACCATTCTCGTGGTAGTAGGTTATGTTGTGGATATTACTAATCAGATAGCTTGTGTGAGCATTTTCAGAATGTTAAAAGACTAGAGCTAGTCGCCCCATATGGAAGATAGGACTGTGATGGGCTTCGGAAATTTTGGAGTCAGTTCCAGTACTATTAGTTGTATTCAAGGATTGTGCATTCATTCAGGATCGTTACAGTCCAAATTAAGCTTGATGAACTATGTATGTTTTCCATAGAGACTTATCGGTTTCCTAGCAAATCACCTTCACGGATTTGATGGGCTATATTTTAGATTTGAGGTATGACAGGTTTACCGAGCTTTATCCGAGTTTGCGAGTAGACTTGATGATATTTTACCAAAGTCAGCTATTTGGTTAGTTATAATGGTTTACTTCAGGCTTAGTAATGATTCTAAAAAGTATTATGGGTGCGAGAGGTCCTTAGGGTGATAAGAGTGGGTTATGTTTTATGGATATACTAGGGAATTATGCTATTTGAGAAATATTTGTGGGACCCGTCAACCATGTATAGAAGTGTGGTTATATAAATCGGAAGATTCAAGCAAAGGCAGTTCTTATATTCGGGAATCAGTTGCGTAGGAAATTTTGAGTATAGAAAATATGGGAATTTGGGTTTTGAGCTAAGATAAAGTAATTTTAGTTGATAAGATGAACGAATGGTGCTATCACCAAAATTCTTGCATGTGGAGTCTTCCATGCGGGTTAAAAGAAGATTCATTGGTTATCGTCAGCTTCGTACTCCTCTTCTCCATTCGAGGATGAATGATTGTTTAATTGGTATTTGATGTAATGACCCTTTTGGTCGTTATAGTGTTTTTGACCCATTTACCCTTGTTGACACTACCTCGAATCTCGTTAGTATGACTTAAGACTTAGTGAAGTCATTGATTTGATTCCCGAAAGGTTGGAGTGTGATTTGAGCCATTGGTAGAGGAAATAGTTAAGTTAAAGAGACAGAGCTGACCATGGTCAACATCGGGTTAAGATGACCCCGTGTCAATGTTTTGAAAGTTCCAACAAGTTTGTATGATGATTTTCGACTTATTCACAAGTTTTGGTGAGGTTCCGAAGAGTTTCAGATGGATTTGGGTTTTGACGCGCTCGAATTCGATGTTTTCGTCGTAGTTCTTTGGCTATAAGGGACACCATATTGATCAAATGACCTTTGTTTTGTGTTTTTATTGAACCGTTAGATCTGTATTGCAATTAAGATCTGTATTTGTTGTGACATGGGAAGGAAGGAGTTAATATGTATACTTTTGTTGTTGGTTATGGCTTGTGGCCCTGTTAAGGTTATTAGGTTTGTTACTTTAATTTTTGTGTTGTGATACTCGTTGCGTTCGTCTCTCTCTGGTTATGACATTTATCATCGGAGAAAGGAAGGTAATGAGATTAGGGCTTAGTCATGTTGTACAATTGTGATGATATAATGCATTGCATACATTCTCATTTCACATATACATCAATATCGAATTATGATTCGGTGCTGATGATGATACATGAGAAAATAGAGCACTTAGTGTCGTAAGATTCAGTGGTGAGGTGCACTTGCTATAATTGGGAGTAAAGGGTGTTATAGACTCTTTATGAATATTGAGATGGGTTGTATGATTCATTTGATAGTTGAGTCGATTTATCTAAGTCTTGATATGACTTATGGCAGTATGACTTCTTGTACCTTTATTGTTATTTTAGTGTATTTATTTACCATATTTATACCCACTTCTGCATTCATACATTCATACATTATGGAAATGGTTTGGAAATTTTGAAAGAAAGGTGTTCATAAATACCCTTCACTGATTGATTGAGATAGCTGCATAATTAGGCTATGGTTGAGAAAAGTTATTGGTGAGTCTTGTTATGACTTGTGTTACTATGATTGTACTTCATTGTTTCTGGCTTTGATATGTGTTCTTAAGTTATTCATTATGATTCGATTATGAGGCATTGCTGATCAGATTTTGAGATGGAACATATACATCTATTAAGGCACATTTGACAAGGGGTGACGATGTGGCCTAGCTGTGAACTCATGGTCCGAGGTTCGTTTTGGAACTAGTGGTTCATGGACACCATAGGTCCCCTGCAGGTGATGACTATTTGGGGAAAACATTACCATTTAGCATGTTTGTACAGGTTTGGAGTATTTGGATAGTGCATTGCATTTCGTTGCATCGCACATCATTTCATTTTATTCTGCATCGTCACATGGCTTCTTATTTATGATTTGTTATGTGTTGTTACACCTTTGTTGTGGCATGGACTGGATCAGAATTGTTGATCATAGACTTGAGATTATTGAGACTTGTTAGACTTGTGGTTTAGAAGCTTTACCTTAGGTTGTGATTCGATTATGTGATATGTCGTGACCTTGATTTGGGTATTATGTGCCTATCTGCTTATCTTGATTGATTTTATGCTTATATGCGTGACCTACTATTAGTCGGCTTATGATGCTTACTCAGTACTTGTTGTTTGTACTGATGCTACTCTTGTTGTACTCTTCTTTTGAGTGCAAAGTCTGTTGCTAGTTCCTGTTACATCCCATACTTCTGTACGTTGGATTATTCGTAAGTTAACCGACATAAACATTGAGGACAAGATTATTTTGAAGTTATAAGTATTTATGTTGTTACACCCCGTAAGAGTCCGTGCTACTTGACTTAAGACAAAATGAACGAGTTAAGAAAGTTCAAGGGAAGTTAATCGAGTTAATAAGAATATCGTTATATATATATGGTTGCTTTAAGTATCCCGAGGTGACGTGGCAACCTAAAGGATTTGAAATCGTGTCATGAGTACGTATACAAGGTAATGTGAGTGCCCTTTTAAATTATTAGAGCTTATTAGTAATGATATAGAAGATGGACAAAAGATATGAATATACTTTTGCGATTGGAGTTTCGTCGAAGCTTTGTGAGTTCTCTAGCTATGTTTAAGGTTATTGTGATTCTCTGGACCCTTCGAGAAACGTGTATCGATTGTTATGGATGTATATAAGTATGTATATATATGTATAAGAGGTTTCAAGAGGGTTGGAAGAGGATTAGAAGTTAAACGAAATGAATCGGAACAACTTCAGTAAAATCTCGAACCAGATTTTTAGCCCATATTGTTGAAGGAATATCTCCTAGTATATGAGGAGTTTTAAGGTTTTACAAAATCCTAAAATGAAGTTCATCGAGTCTAGTTTCCAACGCAACAAACCGCTCGTCAAAATGATATCGGTATAAGGAGTTATGGACGATGCAAGTTGGGCTGGCGGGGCAGCAAGTTGAGACGCGACCCAAACATTTGCATTTCGGCCCATGAGTATATTTCGGCCCATGAGGCCCATTAACGTTAATATATATGGAAAATTCATTTGAGGGCTGGTCATTTGCATCTAGGAGCTTCCAAAACATTAGAGAGAGAGAGGGAGAGAACTTCTAGGCTAAGAAAGCCATTTTGATCAAATCCAAGCCCCGAATCCCGAAGCTCATGAAGAGAAAAGCGTTGTACGTCGCGTTGCCTTCGGTTTGAGCTAAAAATCAGCCAAAAAGAATAGTATTGACGTGATTGCTGCATACTTAAGGTAAGATTAAGGTCGTTTTTTTCATTTTTAATAAGTTTATTTAGAGTTTTAACGGATTAGAACGGAGAAAATAACGTTATAAACTCGTTTGTTGTTTTGTTGAGATTTATGGATCGGGGGCTGTTTTAGTTGAATTAAATGGATGGGATTAGCTGAGTTATGATGTATATTAATGGTTGGTATTTTTGTTGATGTTGTTGATGATTCAATTGAATTGGATTTTAGTTTATAGAGGAAATGCTGCCCGAATTTCATTAAGTTCCGTTCGTATACAAATTAGATAGTAAGTGGTGTAAATTGTCTAATCGTGATATTATCGTTGTGATTGTAGACATACGGACTCAAGGAGTAGACGTTGGGTGATTAGGTAGATTGTCAGGTATATAAAGCTATCCCTTCTTTCTTTTTGGCATGAATTACATAAAACGAGCAGACGAAAAACGTACATAATTCCAATGAATTCTAGTTCTCAGTGGTACTTGACATAATAGTTGTCTTTGATTCTCAAGTGTTGGTTCATTCTAATTATTCTATTGAGTTTCAGATGATGATTTAATTTGTATATAGTTGCTCGTGATATTCTATTCGTGCATAATGTTATTACATCATTTCACCGAATCCCGGGCCGGGTATGTATTCATGCCCAGTTTCATTGCATTGCTCACCGAGTCCCCCACTAGAGGGCCGGGTACGGTATATATATATTATTATTTCACCGAGACCTTCACTTGAGGGCCGGGTATGGTATATATATATATATATATATATATATATATATATCATTATTTCGCCGAGACCTTCACTAGAGGGCCGGGTACGGTATATATATATATATACATATATATATATATATATATGATTATTTCACCGAGACCTTCACTAGAGGGCCAAGTACGATATATATGTATATGACTTCATTCACCGAGTCCCATAATGGGTCGGGTACGGTATATTATATAGATATGCATGACTCTCATCTCATAAGGCACAGGTGCATTGGTATCTTTGATTATCATACTTGTCTCCTGTCATCTTTTATTCAGTCATGATCTTTTTTATTGTATTTCATGCTTTATATACTCAGTACATTTTTCGTACTGACCCCCTTTCTTCGAGGGCTGCGTTTCATGCCTGCACGTACAGACACTCAGTTTGGTGATCCTCCAGCCTAGGACTTCTGCTCAGCTGTTTGGAGAGCTCCATTGTTCCGGAGCCTAAGTCATTTTGGTACAGATCCTTTGATATAGACTTATGCATATCCAGGGGTACGGCGGGGCCCTATACCGTCATATTTCACTATTATTCTGTAGACATGTGTGGGTTGTATATAGGTTTTGGTCAGCTATATCGATCTGGTTCGTTTTGGATATTCCCGTATATAGTGGCAGCCTTGTCGGCTTGTATATTATGTTATGTTTTGGTTAGCTGTGACTCCTTAGGAGACAGGTTCATTATGATATATGACGTTATGAGTCTATAGCTTGCTTTTACAAATTTTCATATTGTCCTTAGTTTCAGTCTGACTATATCTAACAGATTCGTATACGAGTGTCCAGCTCATGGCTCATCGGGTTGGGTCGTGACAAAAGTGGTATCAGAGCAGTTCATCCTCGGAGTTTCTACAGACCATGTCTAGTAGAGTCTTGTTTATCAGTGTGTTGTGCACCACATCTATAAACAGGAAGCTACAGGACATTTAGGATGCCACTTTTCCTTCTTTACTCTAGATCGTGCGATAGAGCTATGTTATCAGGATAATCCCGCTCTAACAAATTATTATGTTTTCAGCTATGCCTCCAAAGAAAGCGACAGCTGTCCAGAAGGGCAAACCGGTAGCAGGAGATACTAGTCAGACCCGGAGAGTTATTAGGGCCCGTGCCCAGTTTATGCTTGAGATTGTACTCCAGTCGGCGAGCTCTGCTACACCGGCACCTCCAGAGGAACTTAGAGCAGCAGCAGCTCTAGTTCAGGGAGCAGCACCATCGCCAACTCCCGAGGCCCCAGTACCTGAACCTCCAGCTCCTCAGCCAAGGGCGAAGGATTGGGCCATAAGAGATGCAGTTCAGCTGCTGACCAGATTAGTGGCAGGGCAAGCTCGCAGGCATGGACTAGGAGTTGATCATGCGGATAGATCTGATAGTTTGAGGGTTCGTGACTTCTTAAGTTGTAATCCTCCAGAGTTTTTTGGGTCAAAGCCCACGGATGATCTGCAGGAGTTTATTCGGCAGATACAACGTACATTGAGGATAATCAAGGCTTCTGAGACTGAGTCTGTTGAGTTGGCTTCGTATCGGTTGCGGGATGTAGCTGTTAATTGGTATGAGTCTTGGGAGTTATCTAGGGGCGAGGCTGCTCCTCCAGCGGTATGGGATGAGTTTGTGGAGGCCTTCCTTGTCCACTTCCTGCCTCCAGAGATGAGGCGAGCTAGAGTTGATAGATTTTTCGATTTAAAGCAGAGTGGCAGGAGCGTTCAAGAGTATAGTCTTAAGTTTGATTCGTTGGCTAGATATGCGCCTACTATTGTAGCTGATATGGCAGATAGAGTGCATCGTTATGTGATGGGACTGGATCGTTGTTTGATTGATGGTTGTATGGCAGTGGCTCTTCAGCCAGGTATAGATATTGCTCGGGTACAGGCATATGCACAGGGGGTAGAGGATTGACACGAAGGACGTCAGCCAGATAGAGATCACGACAGAGGCCAGCATAAGAGGGCTAGATCGGCTGGTTATCCTGTTGAGTTTCGAGGCAGGAAGCCTCAGCAGAATGTTAGATATTCTTCCTAGCCAGCACAGAGTGCGCCCCCACAGTACACAGGTAGGATATTTGACCGCACAGGGTATTCAGGAGCTGGTCAGACCTCCAAGGCTTCAGGTTCACAGATGAACAAGAGTTCGAGTCAGTCGAGGCCACCTTTCCCTCGGTGTTCTCGGTGTGGTAGGCCCTATTTTGGGGAATGCCATCTTACTACAGGTGCTTGTTTTTCTTGTGGCCGTCAAGGCCATATGATGAGAGAGTGTCCTTACGGAGGTGGTACAGGTGGTATGGCTCAGCCTACTGGATCGGTTGCTGGTTCATCTTCTTCTGTAGCTATGCGCCCTATGGGGCAGAGTATTCAGATATCAACAGGCCGTGGTAGAGGTCATAGCGGAGCTTCCAGTTCTAGCGGTCCTTCGAACCGCATATATGCTTTGGCTAGTAGGCAGGATCAGGAGGCGTCACCGAATGTGATTACAGGTATATTATCAATTTTCTCCCGGGGCGTATATGCATTGATAGATCCAGGTTCCACCTTATCATATATATCCCCCTTTGTTGCTAGTAGGATCGGAATAGAACCTGAGTTGATAGAACCATTTGAGGTAGCTACACCTGTAGGGGATTCTGTCATAGCTGAGCAAGTAAATAAAAATTGTTCGGTGGTTATATATAGATATCATACCATAGCAGATCTGATAGAGTTAGACATGACTGAGTTTGATGTTATTATGAGTATGGATTGATTGGCTTTTTGTTATGCTAACGTTGATTGGAGAGAAAAGATAGTTCGATTTTAGTTTCCAGGAGAGCCGATTATAGAGTGGAGAAGAAATACAGCATCGCCGAAGGGTAAGTTTATTTCATACCTCAAGGCAAGGAAGATGGTTAGAAAAGGTTATATTTATCATCTGGTTCGTGTGCATGATATGAAAGCAGAGGTACCGACTCTTCAATCAGTCCCGATAGTTAATGAATTTCTAGATGAGCTTCCAGGTCTTCCTCATGAACGGGAAATAGAGTTTACTATAGATGTATTGCCAGATACTCAGCCCATATCTATTCCTCCTTATAGAATGGCACCCGCAGAGTTGAATGAGTTAAAGGAGCAACGGAGAGACTTGTTAGAAAAAGGCTTCATCAGGCTAGCACATCACCTTGGGGAGCACCGGTACTATTTGTGAGAAAGAAAGATGGGTCGCTGCAGATATGTATTGATTATAGGCAGCTGAATAAAGTAACAATAAAGAATAGGTATCCCCTCCCCAAGATTGACGATCCATTTGACCAGTTGCAGGGTGCTAAGTGTTTTTCGAAGATAGACTTGCGGTCAGATTATCATTAGGTGCGGGTGAATGAGGCAGATATTCCGAAGACGGGATTTAGGACCCGATACGGGCATTATGAATTTAAAGTGATGTCGTTTGGGCTGACCAATGCTCCAGAAGTATTTATGGATTTGATGAACCGAGTATTCAAACCATTCCTAGATATGTTTGTTATTGTATTTATTGATGATATTCTGGTTTATTCACGTTCAGAAGAGGAGCATGCAGACCTTTGAGGATGGTACTTAGGGTACTCCAGCACCAGAAATTGTATGCCAAATTTTCTAAATGCGAATTCTGGTTGACTTCATTAGCATTTTTGAGGCATATTATTGGAGTTGACGATATTCAGGTAGATACGCAAAAGATTGAAGTTGTAAAGACTTGGCCTAGACCTACGACACCTACTGAGGTACGCAATTTTCTGGGGCTAGTAGGATATTACAGGAGATTCATAGAAACGTTTGCCTCGATTTCAGCGCCTTTAACAAGGTTAACTCAGAAGGCAGCTAAGTTCCAGTGGACTGATACTTGTGAGCAAGCTTCCAGTTGCTGAAAGACAAGTTTCTACGGCTCCAGTTCTAACTCTTCCTGAGGGACCAGATGGCTATGTTATTTATTGTGATGCTTCAGGTGTTGGATTAGGTTGTGTATTGATGCAGCATAGCAGGGTTATAGCCTATGCCTCCCGACAGCTCAGAAAGCACGAAAAGAATTATCCTACTCATGATCTGGAGTTAGCAGCAGTAATTCATTCCTTGAAGATATCGAGGCATTATTTATATGGTGTTCATGTTGATATTTATACGGATCATAAGAGTCTCCAATATATCTTTAAACATAAGGAGTTTAATTTACGACAGAGACGGTGGTTAGAGTTACTAAAGAATTATGATGTTGATATTCTATACCATCCAGGGAAAGCAAATGTTGTAGCAGATGCTCTTAGCCGTAAATCTATAGGTAGCTTGACAGACGTGCAACCAGAAAGGAAGGAGATAGTTCGTGCGATTTACCGGCTAGCTAACCTTGGAGTCTGTTTGGCTAATTCTGGAGATAGTGGAGTTTCTGTTCGAGAAGTTGCTGAGTCCTCTATCATAGAAGAGGTAAAGAGACGCCAGTACGAGGACCCTGTTCTGGCACAGTATAGAGATACAGCTCTACAAAAGGAGAAGACCCCATTCGAGGTTACACCTGATGGAGTGCTATGGTATGGGGGCAGATTGTGTGTACCTGAGGTTGCAGGGCTACGACGGCAGGTTATGGGAGAGGCACACTATGCCCGTTATTCTGTTCATCCAGGGTCAACGAAGATGTATCATGACCTCGGATGTTTATATTGGTGGGATGGCATGAAAAGGGATATAGCCGAGTTTGTTGCTCAGTGCCCGAATTGTCAACAGGTTAAGGTCGAGCATCAGAAGCCTGGTGGATTATTACAGGAGATAGAGATCCCAACGTGGAAATAGGAAGTAATTAATTTGGACTTCATTACAGGTTTACCTCGCACTCAGCGGAAGTATGACTCTATATGGGTTACTGTGGATAGGCTGACAAAATCAACCCATTTTATTCCCGTCAGGACTACTTATTCAACTGAAGACTATGCGAGGTTATACATCAGGGAGATAGTGAGATTTCATGGGGTTCCCACATCTATTATATCGGACAGAGGAGCTCAGTTTACAGCTAACTTCTGGGGATCATTCCAGAAGGGATTGGGGACACAGGTGAGTCTTAGCACAGCATTTCACCCTCAGACAGACGGACAGGCTGAGCGTACTATTCAGACGCTAGAAGATATGTTGCGAGCCTGTATTATTGACTTCAGAGGTAGCTGGGACGATCATTTTTCACTTATTGAGTTTGCGTATAATAATAGCTACCATTCTAGTATTCAGATGGCACCGTACAAGGCCTTATATGGGAGGAAGTGCAGGTCACCTATCGGTTGGTTCGATGTTGGCGAGACTAAGTTAATAGGCCCAGACATGAGTCAGCAAGCTGATGATAAGGTGAAGCTTATTCAGGAGAGATTATTGGCGGCCCAGAGTTGACAGAAGTCATATGCAGATAATCGAGGTCGAGACTTAGAGTTTCAGATTGGTGATTGGGTGTTCCTGAAGGTATCACCCATGAAGGGTGTGATGCGATTCGGAAAGAAGGGGAATCTTAGCCCGAGATACATTGGGCCTTATCAGATTATTCGTAGGATAGGCAAGGTTGCCTATGAGTTGGACCTACCATCTGATTTGGAAGCGGTACATCCAGTCTTTCATGTATCAATGTTGCGAAAATGTATTAGTGACCCTTCTAGAATATTTCCTGTAGATGATGTCCAGGTAACAGAGAAGTTGTCTTATGAGGAGAACCCCATAGCTATACTTGATCGCCAGGTTAGAAGGTTACGTACTAAGGATGTGGCTTTCATCAAAGTATTGTGGCGAAATAACAATAGGGAAGAGGTGACTTGGGAAGCTGAAGACGAAATGAAGAATAAGTATCCTTACTTGTTCCCTATGCCTGCAGGTAATTTAATTCCTTACTTGACTGTATTTATTGGTAAATAATACTACAAAATACTGTGGCCCTGGGAGGCATCTATGGGTTACTAAATGTAGGTTGGTAGGTATAGCTATAGAGGAGACTGCCAAATTTTTTTAAGACTCTATAGACTAGTTTAACATACGAGGACGAATGTTCTTAAGGTGGGAAGGATGTTACATCCCGTACTTCTGTACGTTGGATTATTCGTAAGTTAACCGACATAAGCTCTGAGGACAAGATTATTTTGAGGTTATAAGTATTTATGTTGGTACACCCCGTAAGAGTCCGTGCTACAAGACTTAAGACAAAATGAACGAGTTAAGAAAGTTCAAGGGAAGTTAATCGAGTTAGTAAGAATATCGTTATATATATATGGTTACCTTAAGTATCCCGAGGTGACATGGCAACCTAAAGGATTTGAAATCGTGTCATGAGTACATATATGAGGTAATGTGATGCCCTTTTAAAGTATTTGATATTATTAGTAATGATATAGAAGATGGACAAAAGATATGAATATACTTTTGCGATAGGAGTTTCGTCGAAGCTTTGTGAGTTCTCTAGCTATGTTTAAGGTTATTGTGATTCTCCGGACCCTTCGAGACACGTGTATCGATTTTTATGGATATATATGAGTATGTATATATATATATATATAAGAGGTTTCAAGAGGGTTGGAAGAGGATTAGAAGTTAAACGAAATGAATCGGAACAACTTCAGTAAAATCTCAAACCAGATTTTTAGCCCATATTGTTCGAGGCATATATCCTAGTATATGAGGATTTTTAAGGTGTTTCAAAATCCTAAAATGAAGTTCATCGAGTCTAGTTTCCAACGCAACAAACCACTCGTCAAAATGATATCGGGATAAGGAGTTATAGACGATGCAAGTTGGGCTGGCGGGGCAGCAAGTTGAGACCCGACCCAAACATTTGCATTTCGGCCTATGAGTATATTTCGGCCCATGAGGCCCATTAAGGTTAATATATATGGAAAATTCATTCGAGGGCTGGTAATTTGCATCTAGGAGCTTCCAAAACATTAGAGAGAGAGGGAGAGAACTTCTAGGCTAAGAAAGTCATTTTGATCAAAATCCGAGCCCCGAATCCCGAAGCTCATGAAGAGAAAAGCGTTGTACGTCGCGTTGCCTTAAGTTTAAGCTAAAAATCAGCCAAAACAAAGAGTATTGACGTGATTGCTGCATACTTAAGGTAATATTATTGTCCCTTTTTCAATGTTAATAAGTTTATTTAGAGTTTTAACGGATTAGAACGGAGAAAATAGCGTTATAAACTCGTTTGTTGTTTTGTTGAGATTTATGGATCGGGGGCTGTTTTAGTTGAATTAAATGGATGGGATTAGCAGAGTTATGATTTATATTAATGGTTGGTATTGTTGTTGATGTTGTTGATCATTCAATTGAATTGGATTTTCGGGATTGTCCAGTTTATAGTGGAAATGCTGCTCGAATTTCATTAAGTTTCGTTCGTATACAAATCAGATAGTAAGTGGTGTAAATTGTCTAATCGTGATATTATCGTTGTGATTGTAGACATACGCACTTGAGGAGTAGACGTTGGGTGATTAGGTAGATTGTCAGGTATGTAAAGCTATCCCTTCTTTCTTTTTGGCATGAATTACATAAAACGAGCGGACGATGAACGTACATAATTCCAATGAATTCTAGTTCTCAGTGGTACTTGACATAATAGTTGTCTTAGATTCTCAAGTGTTGGTTCATTCTAATTATTCTGTTGAGTCTCAGATGATGATTTAATTTGTATATGGTTGCTCCTGATATTCTATTGCATAATGTTATTACATCATTTCACCGAGTCCCGGGCCGGGTATGTATTCGTGCACAGTTTCATTGCATTGTTCACCGAGTCCCTCACTAGAGGGCCGGGTACGGTATATATATATATATGATTATTTCACCGAGACATTCACTAGAGGGCCGGGTACGGTATATATATATGATTATTTCACCGAGACATTCACTAGAGGGCCGGGTATGGTATATATGTATATGATTTCATTCACCGAGTCCCATAATGGGTCGGGTACGGTATATTATATAGATATGCATGACTCTCATCTCATAAGGCACAGGTGCATTGGTATCTTTGATTATCATACTTGTCTCGTGTCATCTTTTATTCAGTCATGATCTTCTTTATTGTATTTCATGCTTTATATACTCAGTACATTTTTCGTACTGACCCCCTTTCTTCGGGGGCTGCGTTTCATGCCCGCAGGTACAGACACTGAGTTTGGTGATCCTCCAGCCTAGGACTTCTGCTCAGCTGTTCGGAGAGCTCCATTGTTCCGTAGCCTAACTCATTTTGGTACAGATCCTTTGATATAGACTTATGCATATCCAGGGGTACGGCGGGGCCCTGTCCCGTCATATTTCACTATTATACTCTTAGAGGTCTGTAGACATGTGTGGGTTGTTGATACGCTCAAATTACACCTATTAATGGTATTACGCGGACGTTGTCAAATATAGTAACCAAACAAGGTTGGAGTCGAATCCCACAGGGAATATGGTGTGAAAAGGTTACTAAAGTCGTAGGATGCTAAGTTCTAGGTCTAATGTCTTAATCCGATGATTTTGGTAAAAGTTGGTTTTTTATAACTAATTGCTATCTACTTGCTTTGGTGGAAATTTATGGTAAAAGAAACTAAGGTTGTGTCCCCGTTAGATAGACTGTATGATCATGGGTATTGTTCTTGATATACTTCTAATGGATCATTATATGAATGCACTTAATCTCTATATGAATCTCTACTATTTCCCAATAAATAAAGATTATGTCTTTCTATGATTTTCCCAAAATATAAGAAAGTAACTATGAAGAACGATTAATCATGCCAAGTAAATTCTTCTTATTCCTAAGTGAATTTATTAAACAAAGTTTAAAGCTTTGAGTCCTTGTTATTTATTCTTACCAACCCTAATTACTTTCCCAAATAAATCAAGGTTTATTGCTTTAATCAATGTTTGCAACCATTAATTATGAATGAAGAATGAAGAATAAATAAACCCTAATAATCCATTATGTGTATATCAATCACAAACCCAATCACAAAACACCCATTATTGGGTTCACAACCCTAGTAAGGGAATTTAGCTACTCATGACAAAGAGCAAGAAATAAGAAATTCAAGAATTCGTAATTGCTTACTTTGGAAGAAAAGAGGAATTGATAATACTTGAATTTATGTTTGAACCTTAAAAAACTAGAGAGTATTTAATGTTCTAAGTCAAGAGACAAAAATATAATAACTGATAACTATTAAAACCCTATAATGACTATTTGCAGGTTCTGAAACGTGAAAGTTGCAGATTTGCACTTTGGTCCCCGTCGATACGAAATACGGTCCGTAAAGTGAAACACGGACCGTAAACTAGTTTCCGACCAGGTCTTCCTTCCAATTCTGAACCACTTCAATCTTTTGAGATACGGACCGTAAATCGGTTTACGATCCGTAAACTGCCCAGTCATCTTTCAACTTCCAAAACTTCGACTTTCTGCCAGATGCTCGAATGGTTAAATACGCTTTGAAATACGGACCGTAAAGTGGAATACGGTCCATAAAAGTTGTTCGTAAATCACCATTTCCTTAGCCTGCCTTTCTGGTTCTTCTTATTCTTTAATACGCCCATGGAATACGGCCCGTGTTTAAGAATACGGACCGTAAACTGAGTTTACGACCACTTTTGCACTTTCAACTGTTTTCATTCCGAATCTGTTCCGTTTCCTGAAAAACACTAGAAACCATGTAAAATCACATAGACTTGCTTAAAAACAAGTAAAACTTATAGCCAAAAAGCATCAATTTTGATGTAAAATCACGCCACATCAGTTCTATATAGGTTTTGGTCAGCTATATCGATATGGTTCGTTTTGGATATTCCCATATATAGTGGCAGCCTTGTCGGCTTGGATATTATGTTATGTTTTGGTTAGCTGTGACTCCTCAGGAGACAGGTTCATTATGATATATGACATTATGAGTCTATAGCTTGCTTTTACAAATTTCCATATTGTCCTTAGTTTCAGTCTGACTATATCTAACAGGTTCGTATACGAGTGTCCAGCTCGGGCACTAGTCATGGCTTATCGGGTTGGGTCGTGACAGTTCCAGTTCCTTTCATCGAGAGTGATCCGAGTCTACTTGATCGAGATTCCAGGGTGAGCTTTGGCTAGGTCCACACCCGGAGACTCTTCGTGTATTTAACTGTCTACTTTGTATTCTTAAGACAATATTGACATTTATGATTTCTGTTTCTTACCAGACTTGTATCTTCTTAGTAGTAGCTCTTGTACTAGTCCAGACCAGATTTTGGGGTTGTTTTTATTTCGGCACTTGTTATCAATATGATTTAAATCTGTTAACTAAATCATTGCTTATTTCCGCATAACTTTTATAAATGATTAAATGAATTGGGAATGGTTCGCCTACCTGGCGGGACAGTGTAGGTGCCATCACGATTAACGAATCGGGTCGTGACAACTATGTACAAATAAAGTACTAGCGAGTAGCATATAACGTAATTGACGAATAACTAGCAATCACATAAAATATAGTTATTATGTCATTTTGGAACCAATTTTCTGATATCACTCATATTACATTGTTCTACTCAGTAGACATATTCGAAGGAATGGGTAGGATATGGGCATTGGGTGCAAAATTTGAATACTCGAATAACCCGGATGATAGATACCATCGACATTACAACAATACAATGACAACTGAGTGGAATTGACGTGTTACGAAGGTTGCATGGCTAGAACAAAATTTGATGGCATTTGGACTTAAATGCCCAAAAATCTATGTTACATCAATGCCTCGTGGTACATCAGAAGAGTTAAATTTTTTTTTTCTTAATCGTTTTCATGAAGAGAACAACCAGATAAAAATACATTTCATTAGGGCTGACTATAATCAAAATGGTTACGTCACATCCAAGTGGTTTTCAGCCTGTGCGATGTCCGATGATGATAATTTCCCATGTTTGATTAATATCTGATTTAAATAAAGTAGGATGGGCCATATGTTGGGCCCATCCCCTTATTTTGAGGAATAAAACACCTCCCTTATTTTAGGTAAGAAAACACTTCCCTTGTTTTGAGGAAGAAAATACTTCCCTTGTTTTGAGGAAGGAAACAACTTCCTTGTCTTTGGAAAATTGTCAAATGCTTGCTTGAGTCACTAATGACATCAATAGGTTCATCTCATACCTATAAATAGGGAAGATTTCTTATTTTCTAGACACACCAAAAATTGAAGAAGACAACACATCCCAAAGACAGAAAAATCTAAGAGAAATACTCTTAGTGAAAGGCCTAAGTAAGAGAAGGTCTTTGAGAGAATTTTTAGAAAAAAATTCTTGAATGTAATTGGGATTGGGGTTGTGAGTTTGAGTGTTGTAAACACTTGTAATATTTCTTCTTTAATAAGATCTGCAGCAGCAACGTGGACGTAGCTCTCACATTGAGGGTGAACCACTATAAATCTGTGTGTGCTATTTATTCTTCGCTTACATCACAGCGTAAGTAGGTTCTGTCTAAAGAGGTTGGTATTTAAGTAGTCCAGCTGTGACCCTCCAATCTTTCCTGGGAACCTGCTTACAAAGATCGGATTTGGGATTCAAAATCCTAACAACTGGTATCAGAGCAACAGGTTGTGTTGTGATTTAGAAACGATGGGAGGTGAAGATGGTACGACGCACGGCATCGGTAAATTTGATGGTACTGATTTTGCGTTCTGGAGAATGCAAATTGAAGATTATTTATATGGCAGAAAGCTTCATGAACCTCTGAGTCCGAAACCAGAGGAGATGAAGCAAGCAGATTGGGATCTCCTCGACAGATAAGTTCTGGGAGTCATTCGGCTAACGCTGTCGAAGAACGTTGCTCACAACGTGGCAAAGGAGAAGAACACCGCAGATATGATGAAAGTATTGTCTGATATGTATGAGAAACCTTCGGCAAATAATAAGGTATTTCTCATGAAGAAACTATTTCATCTAAAGATGATGGAAAATGCTCATATTGCTGCACACATAAATGAATTCAATACCATTGTAAATCAATTGGCATCGGTAAAAATTGATTTCGATGATGAAGTACAAGCTCTAATTTTGTTGGCAACCCTACCAAATAGCTGGGAGCCAATGAGAGCAGCGGTTAGTAATTCTGTCGGCAATGACAAACTAAAGTTCAACGATGTTAGGGATCGTATCCTTGCTGAGGAGGTGCGCAGGACAGATTCTGGAGAGGCATCGACGAGTTCTGCTTTTAATCTTGAAAACAGAAGCAGAAATTATGACAGAAATTACAACCGAAATAGGGGCAGATCGAAGTCAAGGAATGGCAGGGGTCAACCCAGACCAGGACGAACACTTGAGTGTTGGAACTGTGGAAAACCAGGCCACTTCAAGAAGAACAAAGAAGGAGGACAACAAGGGGGCTCGAATCAACGCTGCTACGGAAGACATTGGCGATGCGTTGTTGCTATCGATTGACAGCCCGATAGACTCTTGGGTGCTTGACTCAGGAGCGTCCTTTCATACCACCCCCACATCATGATATAATGACAAACTACGTGACTGGGAATCTCGGCAAAGTTTATTTAGCCGATGGAGAGCCACTAGACGTTGTTGGCATGGGAGACCTTAATTTGAAGATGTCAAATGGATCCTCGTGGAAGATTACAAAAGTTAGACATGTTCCAAAGCTGATGCGAAACCTGATCTCAGTAGGTCAGCTTGATGATGAGGGATATGATCTCAACTTTGGTAATGGGTCTTGGAAGGTGGCGAAAGGTGCTATGGTAGTTGGCCGAGGAAAGAAGACTGGCACTCTCTACATGACGACTAGCTGTCGTGATACTGTTGTTGTGGTTGACAACACAAAGAAGACAGATTTGTGGCATTGTCGGCTGGGGTGTATCAGCCAGAAGGGGATGAAGCTATTGGTGACAAATGACTTAATTCCGGAGCTGAAGACGGTGGACCTTCATACGTGTGAGAGCTGCATTTTCGGAAAACAAAAGCGAGTAAGCTTCTCAAATGCAGGCAGGGAGTTGAAGGTCGAGAAGTTGGAATTGGTGCACACAGACGTGTGGGGACCTACCACTGTCCCGTCTCTTGGAGGATCACACTACTACGTGACCTTCATTGATGATTCAACTAGGAAGGTGTGGGTTTACTTTATGAAAAATAAATCCGATGTGTTTAGTGTATTCAAAAGATGGAAAACCATGGTTGAGAATGAAACAAACCTCAAGTTGAAGTGTTTGAGGTCCGACAATGGCGGAGAATACACTGATGGTGATTTCAAACGGTACTGTGCCGATAATGGGATCAAGATGATGAAGAATATTCCTGGAACGCCGCAACAAAATGGAACAGCCGAAAGAATGAACCGAACGTTGAACGAGCGTGCTCGGAGCATGAGAATACACTCTGCACTGCCCAAGACATTCTGGGCAGATGCAGTCAATACTGCAGCCTTCTTAATTAACCGAGGTCCGTCAGTTCCCTTGGATTTCAGAATTCCAGAAGAAGTCTGGAGTGGCAAGAAGGTAAATCTTTCATTTCTGAAAGTGTTCGGCTGCTTATCATATGTTCATAATGATGATACGGCTAGAAGCAAGCTTGATCCAATATCAAAGAAGTGTTACTTTATTAGCTATGGTGACAGCGAGCTTGGTTACCGATTTTGGGATGAACAAAATCGGAAGATCATCCGAAGCAGGAATGTTGTCTTCAACGAAGAGGTACTGTACAAAGACAAGTTGCAAAAAAATTCAGAATGTCAAGACAAGGAATCGGATATAGTCGATTTGAGGGACTTCCCGACACCTGAGCCGCAACCAGGTACAGCCGAGGCAGAGGAACAAACAATCCGAGAAGGTTCTGATGAAAGTGCCGATTCTGAAACAAATAAGCAGACACCAATCACAGAACTGCGTAGATCATCCAGGATCAGGAAGCCGATTCACAGGTACTATCCATCCCTCAACTACATTCTACTCACTGATAGAGGGGAGCCGGAATGTTATAAAGAAGCAATGCAAGTCGATGAATCGACCAAGTGGGAGTTGGCAATGAAAGATGAGATGGATTCACTATCGGCAAATCATACATGGGAGTTAGCCGAGTTGCCAAAGGATAAGAAGGCATTGCAAAACAAATGGGTTTATCGGATAAAGGAAGAACCCAATTGAAGCAAGCGTTATAAAGCAAGGCTGGTTGCAAAGGGATTTCAACAGAAAGAAGGCATCGACTATACGGAGATCTTCTCTCCCATAGTCAAGATGGTGACTATCAGAACTGTTCTTGGACTGGTAGCAAAGGAAAATCTACATCTGCAACAGATGGACGTGAAAACTGCATTTCTTCACGGTGATCTAGACGAGGAAATCTACATGCGACAGCCAGAGGGATTCAAAGTCAAAGGAAAGGAGAATCTGGTGTGCAAACTTCAATAGAGTCTGTATGGACTAAAGCAGGCTCAAAGACAGTTGTATTTAAAGTTTGACAGCTTTATGAAGAAAGCTCATTTTTCAAGGTCCAAGGCAGATCACTGCTGTTACTTCAAAAAATTTGAAGACTCGTACATGATACTGCTACTGTATGTCGACGACATGCTAATCGTAGGAGCAAACCTACAGGAGATTGATCGGTTGAAAAAAGGGTTATCGGAAGGGTTTGCAATGAAGGATTTGGGAGCTGCAAAGCAAATCCTTGGGATGAGAATCAACCGAAGCAAGGAGGGCATCAAACTCTCACAAGAAGAATATGTGAGGAAAGTTATCAAAAGGTTCAACATGCATGATGCCAAGCCAGTCAGCACTCCCTTGGCTGGAAACTTTCGGTTGTCAAAGGATCAGTCGTCGTCAACAGAGGATGAGAAGAAGCAGATGGACAAGATACCTTATGCATCTGCAATCGGTAGTCTTATGTATGCAATGATATGTACAAGGCCAAACATTGCACATGCATTGGGAGTTGTCAGTCGATTTATGAGCAATCCGGGAAAGCAACACTGGGAGGTTGTGAAGTGGATATTCAGATATCTGAAAGGAAGCTCGAGTTCAGTTTTGTATTTCCGAAAATCAAAAACAAGATTACAAGGGTATGTTGATGCTGAAACCGGTGGTGATGTTGATAGGAGAAAGAGCACATCCGGGTATGTTTACACCTTCAGAGGTACTGCAATCTCTTGGGTTTCCAAGTTGCAAAAGATAGTAGCTCTCTCTAGTTGTGAGGCTGAGTACGTTGCTGTGAGGGAGGCCACAAAGGAAATGATGTGGCTACAATCTTTTCTGCGGGAATTGGATCAGGACCACGAGGGAAGTGTGCTATATTGTGATAGCCAAAGTGCCATTCATTTGGCAAAGAACCCGGTCTACCATGCTCGAACGAAGCACATACAACTCCGGTACCATTTCATTAGATCAGCTTTGGAAGATGGAGCGCTAGTGCTTGAGAAGATCGCAGGGAGTCAGAATCCAGCAAACATGCTGACAAAGGCAGTGACGATAGAAAAACTGAAGCTATGCTCAGCTTCAGTTGGCCTGCACGAAGTATGAAACTAGGAAAGAGCTGCTGTATCGATCAAAGTGTGAAGACAAATTAAAATTAGTCTTCAAGTGGTAGATTTGTTGGGTCCATCCCCTTATTTTGAGGAAGAAAACAAATCCCTTATTTTAGGTAAGAAAACACTTCCCTTGTTTTGAGGAAGAAAACACTTCCCTTGTTTTGAAGAAGAAAACATCTTCCTTGTCTTTGGAAAATTATCAAGTGCTTGCTTGAGTCACTAATGACATCAATAGGTTCATCTCATACCTATAAATAGGGAAGCTTTCTCATTTGCTAGACACACCAAAAATTGAAGACAACACATCCCAAAGAGAGAAAAATCTAAGAGAAATACTCTTAGTGAAAGGCCTAAGTAAGAGAAGGTCTTTGAGAGAATTTTTAGAAAAAATTCTTGAATTTAATTGGGATTGGGGTTGTGAGGTTGAGTGTTGTAAACACTTTTAATATTTCTTCTTTAATAAGATCTGCAGCAGCAACGTGGACGTAGCTCTCACATTGAGGGTGAACCACTATAAATCTGTGTGTGCTATTTATTCATCGCTTACATCACGGCGTAAGTAGGTTCTATCTAAGGAGGTTGGTATTTAAGTGGTCCAGCTGTGACTCTCCAATATTTCCTGGGAACCTGCTTACAAAGGTCGGATTTGGGATTCAAAATCCTAACACCATAGTGACGACCCCATGGGTATTGAGTTTTGTAACTATATAAGCAGCCTTTCATTTCTTAATCAAATAGTCATATCAAATAGGACTACTAAAAATTCAATGCCTAGTAGTGGAAATGTAAATTGGTCGGTATTCTTTCCAAAGGATCCCAACGCCCGTGGTGATGACAACTCAAATCATAGCAGTTATTCCGGTGATTCCTCATATGATAACAGGGAATTCGAGTTAGACAATTTGAAGCGCTACGTACTAATAGAGCGTAATGATGATTTTTGCAAGGTGAAATATTCAGATTCACGTGAATATTATTGGGATTTACATCGCGAATGGGCATATCGGTACGCCGAATCACAACATCTTATTCGTGACTTGAAAAATCTCAGCTCTTCATTCCCAATAAAGTTTTCAATGACCTTTCCTTGAACTGATCGAGATTCTTGTAAGGTGCGGTACAAAGGATTAGGAAAGAGAACAACCAAATTCTAGCAAAACGTTGTAGATTTTACATGATCAAGTTGGCCGAGGAACAAGCATCATCAACCGGTAGGAAACTAATATCTAGAGAAAGAAAATATGTCTTAAGAAACCCAAGATATTTATCTGAGGACGATATTGAGGATGATGATTAAGGGTACTATGATTTTATTTATATATTTAATTTACGCTGATGTATTAATTTTAAGAAAACAATATGGTTAGTTTTGCATTTATTCTTATAGAATAGTTTACTTATTTAAGCGTGTTATAGTTGACAAATATTATATACATAAAATTACGTCCAAAGTGCAACATTTCAAATTTTTATAGAAAAAACAAAGAAAACTTACTTCGGGCGGTTTACAATGCCAAAAACGACGGCCCGGATTTTTTGAGGTCCTTGATTTTTGAGCTTGCAATTTAGATTGCACGAACAAATGTTGCGGTCTATAGCAAACATTGAGGTTCCAGAATCTTGAGACATGACTAATCGAAGGAAAACGTATGGAATAAAGGTGAAAATGGAGAGGAATAAAGGTGAAAATGGAGAAGATGAAAGAATGGAGTAAGGAAGAAGAAGGGAAAGTTCTGACCAACTGAGACAGACGTCGATGACTACAAATACAGGGAAATTCAAAGTTGATAGTGCTTAGGATATGTTGAGACATAAAGAGCAGTCTAATAATGACTTCAAGTTGATGTGGATTAACAGGGTATCATTTAAGATATCAGTTTTTCTATGGCTATTATTAAAGTTTAAACTTCCTACAGATGATAAACTGAGGAGTATAAGGACAGTTGTAGTTTCTAGCTGTTGGTGCTGTAGAAATCCACAACAGGAATGCGACATGTATTCTTGACTAGTACTTTTGCAATAGAGGTATTAAAGGTGTTTATGTTTGCAGCAACAATTCTAATTACTCCAGTTCAAATGTATCAAGTGATTAGAGCATGGTAGGTGGAAAATTGTAGTGCAAAGCTCAGGCCAACTATCCGAGCAATTCCAGCTATGACAACTTGGAAATTGGGGAAGAGGAGAAACACAAAAATATGAAGGTAAAATGTCACGACCCAACTAGAGGGCCTTTACGGGTACTCAGTACTAGCCTACCGAGCACATCTGATCTGACATTTCATTTTCATTACTAAGTGGACCACATGCACAACTGGCAGATATCATGCATAGAATGTTCGTCAACAACATTACCCATAAACATATGACATATGCCAACAAGACTTATCAAAATATTACACAACGCTGAGATCTGGGCAAGTTAAAGAACATCTAATTACACCCGTCGGTCTACGAGCCTCTAAATAGATTACACAAACCCATAAGATAGGGCAGGACTCTGCCATAACCAAATGTATGTATACAAAAGAGTAGTACCAATACTTGCAGCTCTGGAACAACTGGAGCTCTCCCAAGATGTCGTTGACAGAACTCCTAAGGATCAGACGCGCCAACCTGTTTACCTGCGGGCATGAACGCAGCGTCCATAGAAAAGGACGTCAGTACGAATAATGTACTGAGTATGTAAGGCACAAATAACCAACAACACAACAACAATACCACCATTAACAAGATCATTATCCATACCAATATATTCTACAAAATATCCCACACGATGTTTTCCCAATTTCTCAACCAACCATAACAACATCCATAATACCAAAATCAAAGAATTATATTCAATTTAATCTCAAATTAATTCAAAATTCTCTTTCAAACTCACCTCGTGGCCATTAACTTCAATTCAACTCTTTATGATTTTTCTCCTTTGATTATTTCCTTTCTAAGAATTGCTAAACCTTTACATCATCTCAATCATGTAAATAATAATAGGAAAAACATACCTTATAGTAGAAGAACTTCACTCTATTCAACCCTTTCCAAGATCAAGTTCAACACCACCTTGAAGAGAAACAAGAACAATTATTTTCCACAAATGTTCCTTGAAATTTTGATGTCTCTTGATGACCTGGAAATCATTTGAAAGATTATGGAAGGTTAGGAAGGATTATGGAGGATTATGGAAAGTTATAGAAAATTATTGAAAGTTATGAAAAATTATAGAACTCTCAATAAGTGTGAGGGATGAGAAAATGGTGAAAAATGATGAAAATTAATGGGTTAGAGGGGTATTTATAGGTGTGGTTCGGGTCGGGTACTGTAGCTGTGAGTTTCTGCTCCGTCAGGCTAACTTGTAACGTCCATAATTCTCTACTCTGATGTTGTATCGACGAGCAGTTTGTTGCGTTGCAAACTATATTAGACGAACTGCATTTTAGGATTTTGAAGACCCTTAAAACCCCTAATATACTAAGAGATATACCCCTCCAAAGTTGACTAAAAATCTGCCCAAAGTTCTGCCAATTGTTTCCAAATTTTCGACAAATTTATTTTGTTCGATTTGCTTGGTCCCGGAACCCTTAGGCACTTGCTTAAACTTGTTAAGAGTATTCATTAGCCCTATAAGGCTTCCATGACCTCTTCGAGCTTACATTAGCTTACCTACAACGCAAACGACGTGAAGATATTTTTTTTGAGGTGTAACATTCCTCCCCCCTTAGGAACATTCGTCCTCAAATGTTAAGCTCTTAGGGATTTCTGCGAAAATTTTGCCAGAGTTTCCTCTGTAATTGTTCTGCTATCATCCTTTTACTACAACCCAAAATACGCAATGCCTCACAGAGCACAAACATCTATATCTGCACTGGCCAGCTACGGTCAAGAAATCGTTTTAAAGAAACGCTACATACCAGAGGGTGCGGCTGGCTCTGTTTGCACGTCTTCTGGAGGTAGAAATAAATGCGGATACCTAGACTTCATATCCTCCTCAGCTTCCCAAGTCATCTCTTCCCTGTTATTATTTCTCCACAAGACTTTGATTGAAGCTACGCCCTTGGTTCTAAGTCTTCGGACTTGCCTATCCAGAATGGCACTGGGTACTTCCTCATAAGACAACTTCTCAGTGACTTGTACATCGTCTATAGACATAATCCTAGAATGATCTCCAACACACTTGCGAAGCATGGACACGTGAAACACTGGTGGACAGATTCCAACTCTGAAGGAATATCTAGTTCATAAGCTACTTGACCTACCTTGCGCACAATCTTATAAGGTCCAATATACCGGGGACTAAGCTCCCCTTCTTGCCAAATCTCATCACGCCTTTCATCGGCGATACCTTCAAGAATACCCAGTCGTTAACATTGAATTCCAAATTTCGCCGACGATTGTTGGCATAGGATTTCTGACGACTTTGAGCTGTTAGTAGTCGATCCTAAATAAGCTTAACCTTTTCTACCGCTTATTAGATTAAATCTGGGCCTACCAGCTTTTGTCTCTCCCACTTCAAACCATCCAATAGGTGTTCTACACTTCCTTCCATAGAGAGCTTTATATGGGGTCATCTGAATACTAGAATGATAGATATTGTCGTACGCAAATACAATAAGTGGTAAATGGTCATCCCAATTTTCTTTAAAATCTAGTACACATGCCCTCAGCATATCTTCAAGGGTTTGGATAGTGCGCTCCGCTTGCCCGTCAGTCTGTGGATGGAATGCTGTACTAAGTCTCACCTGTGTTCCCAAGTCTTCTTGGAAAGATCTCCAGAAATTAGCTGTAAATTGTGTCCCTGGATCAGTAATAATGGATACTGGGACACCGTGAAGGCGCACTATCTCTCTGATGTACAACTTTGCATAATCTTCCGCTAAGTATGTAGTTCTGACTCGAAGGAAATGAGCTAACTTGGTTAGTCTATCCACAATCACCCATATAGAGTCATACTTACGCCGGGAACGAGGTAAGCCTGTAATGAAATCCGTATTAATCGTCTCTCATTTCCAAGTTGGAATCTCTATATCTTGTAATAATCCTCCGGGCTTCTGATGCTCCATCTTAACTTGTTGACAATTAGGACACTGGGCCACGAACTCCGCTATATCCTTCTTCATACCGTCCCACCAATACATAGATTTAAGGTCATGGTACATCTTTGTCGCTCCTGGATGCATGGAATATCGAGAATAATGGGCTTCCTCCAAGATCTGTCGACGTAGCCCTATAACATCAGGAACACATAACCTTCCTCGATACCTGAGGACTCCATCCGCAGGAATGTCAAATTGTGACTTCTCCTTCTGGGAAAGCACATCTCTATAATGAACTAGCACAGGGTATTTGTATTGGTGCTTCTTTACTTCCTCCATTAAGGATGAAACAGCCAAGTCCTAAATAGTGACTCCCGCACTGCCCGAGTCTGTCAAGCGAACTCCTAGGCAGGCTAGCCGTTGAAGTTCCCGAGATAGCTCCCTCTTCTCTGATTGAACATTACTCAAACTACCCATGGATTTACGGCTAAGAGCATCAGCTACCACATTCGCTTTTCCCGGGTGGTATAAAATGCTCACATCATAATCTTTCAATAGCTCCAACCATCGCCGTTGCCAAAAATATAATTCCTTCTGTTTGAAAATATATTGGAGGCTCTTATGATCTGTATAAATATCCACATGAACACCATATAAATAATTCCTCTATATCTTTAACGCATGAATAACTGCAGCCAACTCTAAGTCGTGGGTCGGATAATTCTTCTCGTGTTTCCACAATTGCCTTTAGGCATAGGCAATAGCTTTGCCATGTTGCATCAACATGCAACCTATCCCAACACCTGAAGAATCACAATTAATAACGTAGCCCTCCGATCCTTTAGGAAGTGTCAGGACTGGGGCCAAAGTCAACCTGTTCTTTAGCTCCTGGAAGCTACGCTCACATGCGTCTGTCCATTGGAATTTAGCCGATTTCTGGGTCAACTTCGTCAGTGGTGCAACGATAGAAGAAAATCCTTCTACAAATCTTCTATGGTAACCGGCCAACCCCGGGAAACTACGGACCTCCGTAGGCGTTGTAGGCCTCGGCCAATTCTTCACAGCTTCAATCTTCTGGGTGTCTACTCGAATACCATCAGCTGAAATAATATGACCTAGAAAAGTTACAGAATTAACCCAAAATTCACATTTTGAAAATTTGGCATATAACCCCGAGCTTGAAGAATTCTAAGAACGGTACGTAGATGATCTGCATGCTCTGCCTCTGATCGAGAGTACACCATAATATCATCAATGAACACAATTACAAATAGATCCAAGAAAGGCCTGAATAAATTATTCATCAAATTCATAAAGACCGTTGGAGCATTAGTCAACCTAAATGACGTCACTCGAAACTCATAATGGCCATATCTGGTTCGGAAGGCTATTTTTGGGATGTCCTGTTCCTTAACCCTCACTTGGTGGTATCCTGATCTCAGACCTATTTTCGAGAACCACTTGGCCCCCTGCAACTGATCGAACAAATCATCAATCCTTGGGAATGGGTATTTATTCTTTATCGTCACCTTGTTCAGTTGTCTATAGTCAATACACATACGTAAGGAACCATCCTTCTTCCTTACAAACAACACAGGTACTCCCCATGGCGATGAACTGGGTCTAATACAGCCTTTTTCAAGCAGATCTTTCAGTTGTGCCTTCAACTCCTTAGATTCTACAAGGGCCATTCAATAAGGGGGAATAGATATGAGCGTAGTATCCGGCAACACTTCGACGGTAAACTCAATCTCTCGTACTGGTGGAAGTCCTGGAAGCTCGTCAGGAAACACGTCCGGGAACTCATTCACTACTGGAATAGATTGAAGAGTTGGCGGGTTTGGCTTCTGTACCTTAAACCCGAATCAAATGATAAATATAGCCTTTGGTAATCATCTTTCTCGCTTTGAGGTAGGAAATAAACCTATCTCTCAGAGACGTTGTATTGCCTTCCCATTCTAACATTGGTCCCCCTGGGAACTGAAATCGAACCACCTTTGTTCTACAATCAACGTTAGCGTAATAGAAGGCTAGCCAATCCATACCCATAATCACATCAAAATCTAGCATCTCGAATTCATGTAGGTCAGCAGTAGTATGACG
This sequence comes from Lycium barbarum, assembly GCF_019175385.1. Taxonomy (NCBI): domain Eukaryota; kingdom Viridiplantae; phylum Streptophyta; class Magnoliopsida; order Solanales; family Solanaceae; genus Lycium; species Lycium barbarum. The sequence goes on along the minus strand of NC_083343.1, from coordinate 97,505,508 downwards.
ATCGTAAACTACAATCATACAATTCCTATATACTTGCATGGCTACCACTGGGTCACCTACAGGTGTAGACACCTCAAAAGGTGTGATTGGTTTTGGTTTCATCCCAATACGATTTACGACATAAGGAGTAATATATGACAGAGTAGAACCTGGATCAATCAAGGCATACACATCGTAGGAGAATACCGATAATATACCTGTAACGACGTCGGGAGAAGACTCCCGCCAGTGCATACATACGATTCTGAGGGCCGCTCGAACTAGATGCTCCTCCTCTACCTCTACAGCGACCCACTGGTTCTTGTGAACTTTGTCCCAAAGGGCGCACGGATGAGGAAGAACCCGCCACCGATCCAGCGGGATGACTCCTACCTCTGCCAACCATTGATGGACAATCACGCATCATGTGCCCTGGCTGAGCACAAGCGTAACAAACATCTTAACCCAGGTGGCACTATCCTGAATGCAATTTACCATACTGAGCGCACCATGGTACAGGTGGTCTCATCCGGCCAGAATCGCCTCTATACTGGGACCCTGAAACTCTAGAACTCTGACCTAGTCCTGAATAAATAGGACGGTCAAATCTCTTACTCGCAAATTGAGGGGGTGCGCTGGCCACTGATTGGCCTGAATACCTGGGATATTGTTGTCTCTGCCCTCCTATATACTCACTACTAACACCAAAAGATCTGGCCTTTTTACTACGCCCTCTATCAAAATCACGTTCACCTCTCTGTGGCTATTGCTGCTCCTCCATGTTCCGGGCATAGGCCTGAATGCGAGCAATATCCAACCCGTCTTGATGTGAGGCCGTCAGACATTCCTTGATCAAATGTGGCACTAACCCCCTCACGAACTGATGCACACGGTCTCCCATGTCGGCTACCATGGCTGGTGCATACCTAGCCAAAGAATTAAAGAGAAGACTGTATTCCCGGGCACTCATATTTCTTTGCTTGAGATTCAAAAACTTATCGGCTCGGGCCAACCTCCGGTGGTAGGTAATGTCGCAGAAAAGCATCTGTGAACTCTTGCCAAACTGGGGGAGGTGCATTTGCTTCTCACGAAGATATCCAAGCATTATACCAATGGACAACCACATCCCGCAATTTATACGAAGCCAATTATAAGGACCTAGTATCAGAAGCATGTATTATCCGTAGCGTCCTCAGCATCTTATCTATGAAGCCCTGCAGGTATTCATCTGATTTCGACCTGTAGAATTCTGAAGGATTCAAACTGATAAAATTGTGGGCTCTTACACTCACCGCCGTATCACCTTGGCCCGCACCTTGCCACTGAGCCTATGCGGCAACCAATTGGGTCAGCAACTGAATAGCTTCTGTCATTTGCTGGCCTGGAGCTTCTGACGGTGGAACTAGAGGTACTGGAGCTGGAGCTGAAGCTCTTTCCTACTCCCTTGATAAGGGTGGAGTATGAGAGGTCCAAGAGGGAACCTCGGTATGAGACTCACCCTCTTCTACCTCTGCCGGTGGCTCCCGTTCAACTCTTCTTTCGGCCACTGTCTTACCCTTCTGGGCTGCTGTAGCTTTCCTCTTCACAGGCAATACTGAAATCATAACACACGATTAGGAGAAGGGAAAACTTGATAACATGGCTCTATCACATGATCTAAGATGAGAAAGAAGGACGATTATTGCTAAATGCCCGGCAGCTTCCTGTTTATAAGTGTGGCGCGGTTCACACCCATAAATAGGACTATACCGGACACGGCTCGTAGACATACACTACGACGAACCGCTCTGATACCACTTGTGTCACAACCCAACTAGAGGGCCATGACGGGTACTCAGTACTAGCCTACCGAGCACCTCTGATCTAACATTTCATTTTCATTACTAAGTGGGCCACATGGACAACTGGCGGATATCATGCGTAGAACGGTCGTCAACAACATTACCCATAAACATATGACATATGCCAACAAGACTTATCAAAATATTACATAACACTGAGAGCTAGGCAAGTTAAAGAACGTCTGATTACATTCGTCGGTCTACAAGCCTCTAAATAGATTACACAAACCCATAAGATAGGGCAGGACTCTACCATACCCAAATGTATGTATACAAAAGAGTAGTACCAATAACTGCAGCTCCGGAACAACGGGAGCTCTCCCAAGATATCGCTGACGGAACTCCTAATGATCAGATGCGTAAACCTGTTTACCTACGGGCATGAACGCAGAGTCCACAGAAAAGGACATCAGTAAGAATAACGTACTGAGTATGTATGGCATAAATAATAACATGATAAGAAATATGGAGCATAAAATGAGATAATAACCTGTACATATGATTGCCTCTTAAGGCAGATACCATGCATGCTTAACTTTAAAGAAAACATTTCACATATACATATATGTAGCATAATCATTAGCCCGCGGCCGGGCCTCCCGCGTCCAGGCCTCCCGCGTCTGAGGTAACCATCTCACGTCGCCCACTAGTGGTGTCTGCTCGTGCCATATAGACACGATATTATTATCATTATTCATAAACCGCCCACTACGCCCAGCGTAGGGGTGTCTGCCCGTGCTATTTAGACACGGTGTAATCATACATAACATAAGCATACATGAGAGTCCAATCAAAAGCTATGACTCTATCGGAGTGACGTAAGGTCGGTAACCTCCGATTATATTATGGAATAATCATCATCGCTATTTCTCACCTTGAATAAATAATTACTATAAGGCGAGATCAACAACAATGAATAGAATCAACGAAATCATGAAATAAGCTCAATAATCTCATAATAGCATTAAAATCACAAGCTTTGGAATTTCTAGGATTAAAATCATCATCATCATGCTCATCATAGAAAGCATCTCATCTTTAGCATCATAAGAAACTTTTAAGAATCATGAACTTCTAACTTTTGGAAGTAAGGAGGTTATGAAAAATATGTAGGGAATTGTAACATAGGAATTTCTAGAAAGAGGATCATTGTCATCATAAAGAATACTTATCTTTAGCATCATAAGAACTCTAAGAATCATGAATCTCTAGCTTTTGAGAATAAGGACATTTTAAGAAATATGTAAGGATTCACAAGGAAGGAATCATGTCTTTGGAAAGAAAGGGTCAAGCCTTAACATACTTGTTCGGTCTTCTACTACCTACGCTTATCCGCCCGAGCTTGTAAGTCTACATTCAAGAGGATTCACACTATTGTTGTATACTTGTGTTAAATGTTCCAATTAAACTATTCTATATCCTACCGAAAATCGGGCAGCATCTCCCCTGTTTATATGCCTAGCCCGAAATTATAATCCAGCAACCAATAACACAACAACAATACCAACATCAACAAGATCATTATCCATACCAATATATTCCATAAAATATCCCACACGATGTTTTCCCAATTTCTCAACCAACCATAACAACATCCATAATACCAAAATCAAAGAATTATATTCAATTTAGTCTCAAATTAATCCAAAATTCTCTTTCAAACTCACCTCATGGCCATCAACTTCAATTCAACTCTTTATTATTTTTCTTCTACGATTCTTTCCTTTCTAAGAATTTCTAAACCTTTACATCATCTCAATCATGTAAATAATAATAGGAAAAACATACCTTATAGCAGAATAATTTCACTCTATTCACCCCTTTCCAAGATCAATTTCATCACCACCTTGAAGAGAAACAAGAACAATTATCTTCCATAAATTTTCCTTGAGGTTTTGATGTCTCTTGATGACATAAAAAGGTTTTGGAAGATTATGGAAGGTTAGGAAGGATTATGGAGGATTATGGAAAGTTATAGAAAATTATGGAAAGTTATGGAAAATTATAGAACTCTCAAGAAGTGTGAGGGATGAGAAAATGGTGAAAAATGATGAAAATTAATGGGTTAGAGGGGTATTTATAGGTGTGGTTCGGGTCGGGGACTGTAGCATTACATTTCTGCTCCGTCAACCTAACTTGTAACGTCCATAATTCTCTACTCCGATTTCGTATCGATGAGCGGTTTGTTGCGTTGGAAACTAGATTCGAAGAAATTCATTTTAGGCTTTTGAAAAACCTTAAAACTCGTAATATACTAGGAGATATACCCCTCCAAAGTTGACTAAAAATCTGCCCAAAATTCTGCCAACTTTTTCCAAATTTTTGACAAATTTATTTTGTTCAATTTGCTTGGTCCCGAAACCCTTAGGCACTTGCTTAACACTTGTTAAGACTATTCATTAGCCCTATAAGGGTTCCATGACCTCTCCGAGCTTACTTTAGTTTACCTACAACGCAAACGAGGTGAAGATTTTTTTTTTTTTTGAGGTGTAACATAAAATAAGCTTCAATAGGGTGATTCATGAAGTCAACATAAATATGTATTATCTAGCAATGATGAAATATCCATGGTTAAACATCCCTTTCTAATGGCCAAATATAATATCGTATTTAGAAGGATACAAGCTCATCAAAGTAACTAATACTATGTATTAGCAATGTCCTTTTGATAGACAGTATAACTGTAACACAGATCGAGAATCTAGTGGTCATACTAGACCTAGTTCATATGGTTTCTGTGTGAGGAATTGGCATGGAGATATGGTTTATGCACAATGTATAGAGATGGAGGAAACTACTAATATAGTAGTTGAAGGTAGAGCAATTTTGAAAGGGTTATCTTATTGGGTGGAAAAGGAGATCCATCCTTTGATTATGGAGACAGACTCTCTACTGATGAAGAAGGTTATTGATCGCATATGGGAAACACCATGGTGTATATCTACAAAAGTAGACATGATCATAACATTGATAGAGAAATTCAATGTGATCATACAACATGTCTGTAGAGAATCAACTCCATGGAAGATTTTTTATCTAGCATAGCTTCTGATTTTGCGGATACCTTGAAGTTTCATAACCTTTCTGAACTCCCTAGTGCAGCAAGAAAATTATTCAATCTGGACAAGAACCAAGCTCCAAATAAAGTATTAGGACAGCCAAGAATAGAGACCATATATGAGTAAAATAATTATTTTGTATCTATAGTATTGATTTTCTTGAGGAAACTTCAATATTTTGTGGTATTAACTTAGGTTCATCTTATTGAAGGATTATCAATACATGAAAAACAATAGTCATTGTACTTTTCAAAAATGAAAGAACTACACCCGGAACGTACTTTAGACCTTTAATGGATTGAGAAGAATCATCTCTTCAGCTTCATTAAAGTACTGAATAGTGCATTAAAGTTCTATCGCTGAGCATTATATCGAAGAAGTGACAAATAGGTACTGATCTATGTTGACCATTCTACAGCTTGGAGAGATACTCTTGTTTGTTACAAACCATATCTTCTGTTGAGAGTTTGGAGGGACAACTAGATGGTGTCAACTAAATACCCAAGGATGCGCTTGATCAAGATCAATGTGTCCTAGTTTGTGTAATGTTTAGCCTCATTTTGGGATCACCAACACATATTTAGTTAATGATTTTTTATTTTCTTCTATGTCACGACCCTAAATCCCCAAATTGCATCTAAGTCATGAAACACAAGTAAATTGCGAAAATATAAAGAAAATCATATAAGCCTCATAATAAGTCTGATAATGAGGACATGAAATAATCTAAGTCAATACAACCCCAAAAACCTGGATGTCACAAGTACAGAGCCACAAAATCCAAATACAAGTCTGAATAATACATAACACTTTCTGGAATAAGGAAAGGCAGAATGTAAATAAGGAGTCTAGCATCGTGGGGCCATCATTGGCTCATCCTGAAACTCTGAAAAATGCTCCAAAGATCTACACGCCTCCACTCAAACTCAGATTTGTATTGTTCACAAAAAGGTGTTGCAAGTGTATAGTGAGTGCGGGATGCACGTGTACCTAGCAACATCATTGACCGACCCTAAACTATAGCAATGACAAGGATTGGTACTTCTGATACTCGGTTGGTACTTCTGATACTCCTCTTCTTGCTTAGTTAGTCTCAAATTCATAGTTTATATGCATTCAATATGTAAATAAGAGCCTCATATTACAATTGGAACATGAGGTCCATTCCTTTTCAAGTATAATTGTAAAGGTTCAACCTTTTCATCATTTTACGTCACTAATAAGTGTACAGATCCCATATTTATATCAATTATGTCAAGTATAAGAATAATGATCTTGACTGTATATCCTTTAACACACATATGACATGAAATCAAGTCAAACAAGCATAGATAGTATGGGATGTAAAATAATGCATGCAACGGTATACAAATGCTCCTGTGGTAGATTTCATGTGACCCATAGTGGACTCATAAGGTCCATCTATCCACCCGGAATACCAAATCTCCCAGATCACATCAGATCTCAGTCCTTTGGCTATAATATCATCATCACTTTGTCTATGTACCATATCTAATATCCTCCCTCTCAGGCCACGATCTCGGATTACATCAATCAAATGCCAATAATATCATGAAGGTGTAAATGGATATGCGTACACCATGCAAATGCAAAAAATCAAGTTAACATTAGGTATATATGTGCTTTTCATTGTTTAGATGACATATGGAGTGATAAATGCAAATCAAATCAATATTCACAATTATTCAATCAATAATGGCCATCATAGCCCAAATAAGTAACAATCATACCAACCTAATGGATTTAACCACAATCTTCATGGCCCGAAGGCTAAACACGTAATCTTCATTTACTTCGCATATTTATTTACTCACATAAGTGCTTGTCACCTCATAAGTACGGGACTCCCAATTCCCCATTACGCCCTTTATCACATTAACCAACACATAACACTACATAAAGGGTCTAGTAAGGCTCAACTTGCCTGAATCTGAAGCCGAAGAGTCACTCCACGGCCTTCCCCTTCTTCTAAGCTTCTGAACCAGCCCAATCTGTTTAAATACGATATCTACATAAGAATACGAGTCGAACGATACCTATAATACTATATAAAGGATTTGGGTCCAAAAAGTCAACCCAAAACCCCATCCCAAATCTTGAAGGTCAAAACGGTAATTTTAATGTGAAATCGTGGTTAACATGATCAATCGGCACCCAACGAGGTTAAACAGATCAAACAACACCCATATTGGTATACTTTAGTCTGAAATAAAAAAAAATGAACCCAAAAAGGTAAACCTAAGCCCCAAAGCGAAAAAGTGGAAGTTAAGCACAAATCCATCTTACCCATAGTCTAGATAGTCCATATCCTAAAAAACACGAAGTTCTAACTGTAAATTAATCCTCAATTTCATAAATCTCAACAAACCCGTTTCCATGGAAACCCTCTTTTTACTACTTTACAATCATGAATAGTATCATAAATTAATGGAAGAAATCATTTATAAACACTTAGATCAAGGATAGGAACTTACCCCATGAAAAATGTTGAATTTAGCACTTGGAATCACTCTAATCCAAGCTCTATAGCTTCTAAATTAGGTTTAGGGAGAATGAGGTTCGAATTGGGAATTTTATGGATTCTATTCAGCGATCCTCACAAGTGCAACACATTTTCCCCCCCTACGAGGTCGCTACTGCGCAGCTAAAATCACAGGTGCAAGCCCCACGTAAAATCCCGAGTGCAAGCAGGTGCGGACAAACATGCATAGGGGTGCATCCGCCCCTGTAAACCTCCCCTCGCAGGTACGTGAACCTACCCAACATTCCCTCATACTTGCGACCCACCTTGTGCAGGTCCGAGAACCAGAAAATGGCAAGGAACCTAAAATCATCCCATCGAACCCCTGAAACTCACTGGAACCCATGAACACAAACCATACATTCATTTCAGTTATAAAACACTCTATGAACTCGCTCGCGCACTCGAAATTTCCAAAAGAGGTAATCTCGACTCGAGGTTGTAACGACCCGTATAGTTATTTAGGATTTTGACCTTTCCCCTAGCTCCATTACAGTAATTTTGACACACGGGGCTGGGTGGAACGGTTCTCGAGGGAGTCATAATGAAAATAGTGGATATTAGAAGCCTTTAAGTTTAATAAGTGAAAAAATGGTTGACAAAAAGTTAACTTTTATGTATATGAACCTTTTTGGGAATTTCGTCAACCCCATGAGGCTTGGAGGCTCAATTATAACTTGGTAGGATGGTTGGTTCAGTTGCCAAGGCTCTCGGGAGCATTTTGGTCACTTGGTTGGAAACTTGACTTTACGGGTTTTGGGGGTTGACTGGGTCAAAATGAGCTCTGTTTGGAATTTCAAGGGCACCGTGAATTCATAGTGTATTTTTATGTTGATATGCATATTTGGTTTGTATCAAGGAGGTCTCAGATGCATTTCGGGTTTTGGATTGGACTCGCTGAAAAACTAGATTTTTGTTGGTTTCTGTTATCCAGCTTTTATGGGCCCGTCTACACGGGACTTGGCCCGTAGACGTGAGATGGTGAGGTGTTAAGTGACTCCTCAGAGGTATGTCTGCATCTGCAGACAAGGTGTCCACAGAGGTGAGCCTGAATCTACGGACAAGGTGTCCGCGGATGCGGACATCGCTGAACAAGAACCTTCTTTTAATTCCCAACTTCAAAAACATTCTTCCCATTCACCAAAATCGTAACTTATGGAGGGTTGTGGATGAATTTGGATAGCTTTTGGGTGATTTCATCTTGAGGTAAGTTCCTACGTACTTCCTTGTGATTTATTAATGGCATAGATTAGAATACATGATAGATTTCATCTTTGAGGTTGGGGAAGATAGGTTAAAACCCTAACGTGTTTTATGTTTCCTTTTCAATTCTAGTGAGTTTTGTTGGGAAGGTCGATCGAATTCCAAGATTCTAATCATTGGGGAATTTAGTTACTAAGTTGAATCTCTCCTTAATTCTAGGGTGTTGAATATGGAAAATTGGGGGTTTTCTCTAAATTTAGGGATATTCAATCAATGATGAAATTAATGCTAATTGGGGACTAGTTGGTGTTGATGATAGGTATTTGGACTTCGTGAGCTTAAAGTTGACCTTTTTCAACTTGAAGCTTCCCATTTTACTCTTGAGGGCCCGGGGTCACTTCTTAGGGTTATTTTGGGGGTTTTTCTGAAAGCATATCAATATGTGTATCTTTAGATCTGTAATCTAACGTAGATCAATTATTTGTTAGACTTTGAGCATTTGAAGGCAATTTGGAAGGGAAAGGCCCAGGTTTTAGGGATTTGAGGCTCGTTTCGGCTTCGAGGTAGGTTATGGCTTACCTTTCTTAGAGTTTCATTAGCGAATAGCATGTGTTATGTAGTTGTTGACGGGGAAATCATGATAGGCCTTCGAGCATGGTTGAGGTGTTAAATCTACTGGCTTGGTATGATTTCTGATTATTTGGGCTTATAGATGTACTTTATGTAATTATTAACATGTGTTGTAGTTGATAACGTAGTTATGAATGCAGGCTATGCTTGTCTTATTTGTTGTGATTAGGATTGAGTATATGATATGTTTCCATGATAGTCTTGATAACAAGTACCCGGATTAAATTGTCATTGTGGTGTTTATGAATTCCATCTCATATTTACCGACATTGATTACACGTGATTCCTCATTTCTTGCATTCATACATTCATACTTGATGAAAGAATTATGGAAAATGGATTTGAAATGGAAAGAAAGAGAAAGAGGAAAGTAACATTGTTATTGCTATCGTCCGAGGTCAATACCAGATGTATTGTGGCAGAGTCACGATCCGAGGTCTATTTGGGAGTGGCTTGTACATGCATGCCCCGAGACCCCATGGGTCATGGCTATTGAAGCGAAAGGTGCTTATAGCATGTGCGTACAGGTTCGAGATATTGGTCATTGTATTGCATGACATTGCATCTCATATGCATTGCACTTCTTATTATCGTGTCACATACTACCTCATCGGGTCCTAGTTGATGTTGTACTCATGTTGTTGCCTGTGGTTGAGGATATCTTGGTAACTTTGCAGACTTATGGGTTAGAAGCTTAAACCTAGCCTATGACTGAAGGATTTTGGGACATACTGTTCCTGTTGATTATTATTGAATATCTTATCTATTCTACTTGTTGATTTCTGTATTTTATATGCGTTAACAAATCTGAGTCAGCCTATGACTCTTACCAGTACAAGTGTATATTGATACTACTCTTGCTACACTTTTTCTGAGTGCAGAGTTTGAGACAAGATCGTCATCGAGACCCTGAGTCTAGCCCCAAGGCTTCTTGCTTGAGATCTGAGGGTGAGCCACCTGCCAGCCTGTAGCCCTGGATCTTATCTTAGAATTGTCTATTATTCTATCCTTAGACAATATTTCCTTATGTTCAGACTATTGTTATGTTCAATGGTGACTTCAAGTCCTTAGGGAGATGTATAAGATTGAGTATTCCACACTTTATGATTAATGTATGGTTAAAGACTTATTAATGTTAGTGTTTATTATTTTCATGTAAATTGAAAAATATTGATTAAGGGGATGGTCTGCCCACCAGGGGATAGTGTGGGTGCCATCATGACCCATTTTTCGGTTGTGATAAGTTGGTATCAGAGCCCTAGGTTCACCAAACTAACAAGTGCAAGAACATGTCTAGTAAAGTCTTGTGGATCGGTATAGAGGCATCTGTACTTATCTTTGAAAGGCTACGAGACACTAGGAAAACCCCATTTTTTCATTCCTTTCGTGCTACATTGTTCTAGTTCGTTCAAATTGGTATCTATTTTTTCCTTCTATTCTTTCACAGATGGTGAGGACTCGTGCTAGAGTTGCGATAGATGAGGTGCCAGTACCGACAGTCGGGGCTGCGGCATATGGTAGGAACCGAGCTAGAGGTTGTGGCCATGGCAGAGGCAGAGGGGCAGCACCAGCTAGGGGCAGGGAACCCGTGGCTAGTCAGGCCCAAGCTAGATCCATGTCTCTCGAGCCATCGGCGGATCATCAGGATGAGGTCTTTAAAGAGAAGGGCTGGGACTAACACCAGTTAAGCCCGATATTATTGCCACTCTAGTATTGTCTAATGCTTTAGCTCGAGTATTGAACCTGCTTGAGGGGTTGACTCAGGCATGTGTTCTACCAGCTATACTAGATGGTCAGGGAGTTAGATTGACTTATTAGATTCCAGAAAGGTTCCAAACTCCAAGGGCATAACCATCTGCTGCTGTAGTTCCCTGTATGTATGTGGTCCCTAGACTATATTTTTTTTCTAGGCCTGTAGCAGGCCCAGTGATGACTCACAAAGAGCAGGACTTATTTGGGAGATTTACCAAAATGAAGCCTCCCTGTTTCTATGGCACACAGCAGGAGGACGCCTATGAGTTTATTATTGATTGTCATGAGAGGCTCCACAAGCTGGGGGTGGTGGAGACACATGGAATAGATTATGGAGCCTTCCAGTTGATGCTTGATGCTAAGCTTTAGTGGAGGTATTATGTCGAGTGAAGGCTAGCTGGGTCGCCTCCGTTGTCATTGACCAGGTTTTATCAGATCTTCTTGGAGAAGCACTTCCCGCATACTTTGAGGGATAGCAAACAAGACAAGTTCAGTAACTTAGAGCAGTACGGGTCATCTATTATTAAGTATGAGGCTCGCTTCCATTTTTTGTCTAGATATGCGCTTCAGTTGCTTCCCACAGAGGCAGAGAGAGTGATGAGATTTGTGAAAAGGTTGAATACTCCGTTGAAGTTAGCGGCTCTACAGTTAGAGACAACAGGAGCTTCACTTCAGGATGTGGTAGATCATGTCACCTAAGTTGAGTCAGTGGGGCAGGAGAGTTATGGTAAGTTTGAGGATAAGAGGGCCTGCAAAAGGGGCAATTTTAGTGGTATATCATCCAGAGGGCAGGGCCATTATGGGCAGAGTTCCTAGTTTTTCTCCGCTCGCCTGATTCAATCAGCTATTTAGACATTGGTAGGGGGTTCTTCAAGGCCTAGTCGTTACTCTTCAGGACAATCAGTCCAGGGTTCCTTTTCCAGGTTCTCAGATCGTATAAGGCATTCTGCTTCATCAGTTTCAATTCATCGGGCTATATCTGACAGAGCTTGCTATGAGTGTGGTGAGCTGGGCCATATCAGGATCGATTGTCCCCGACTCAGATAGAGTAGTCAAAGTACTCCGTATCAGACCAGGCCTTCAGCGCCATCATTTAGAGGGTGGGTCTTCTGGTCGAGGCAGTGCACAACTTGGGAGAGGTAGTCACTCATCCGGTAGAGGTAATTCCCAGCCTAGTAGAGGCAGATCTAAATCCGACAGAGGTGGACATCAGCCCGATAGGGGCGAGGGCCAGTCAGGTCAGGCTGGTCGAAGTAGTTCGCAGGCTGATGGCGGATGGTTTCATTGTTATGCCTTCCCTAGCAGGCCAGAGGTCGAGGCTTCTAATGCTGTTTTCACAAGTACTATTTCAGTCTGTCACCAGGCTGCTTCCATATTATTTGACTCGGGTTACACTTTCTCTTATGTGTATACATATTTCCCTATGGGTTTGGATATGTTTGTGATCTACTTAACGTACCTATTCATGTATCTACTCCGGTTGGAGTTTTTGATGTGGTAGATCGAGTCTATCAGTCTTGTACAGTTACGTTTATGTGTTATGGTACGTGGGTAGACTTGGTGATCCTTAATATGGTAGATTTTGATGTTATCATGGGCATGCGTTGGTTTTCTCCTTATCATGCTATTTTGGACTATCACGCCAAGACAGTCACACTTGCCATACTGGTATTCCAAGATCAAGTGAAAGGGTACTTCTAGTCCCTCCCCGAATAAGATTATCTCATTCTTTCGAGCCAGAAAGTTTAGTAATATAGGATGTCTGGCCTACTTGGCCAACATTCGTGATACCAATATTGACACGCCATCACTTGAGTCTGTGCCTATCATGAACGAGTTTGTAGAGGTGTTTCCTACAGACTTTCCGGGTATGCCACCTGATCGTGATATCAAATTCTGCATTGATATAAAGTCGAGCACTTGCCCTATTTCTATTTCGCCATATTGGATGACACCGACCGAGTTGAGAGAGTTAAAGGAATAGTTGCAAGATCTTCTGAGCAAGGGCTTCATTAGATAGAGTGTCTCCCCTTGGGACGCTCCCGTGCTTTTTGTAAAGAAGAAGGATGGGTCGATGCGGATATGTATTAATTATCGTCAGTTGAATAAAGTTACTATTCGAAACAGGTATCCTATTCCCTGCATCAATGATTTGTTTGATCAACTTCAGGGAGCCTCAGTATTTTCCAAGATTTATTTAAGATCAAGCTATCACCAATTGAAGATTAGGGCCAAGGATATTCCAAAGACGGCCTTCAGGACTCACTATGGCCATTACGAGTTCCTAGTTATGTCTTTCGTGCTTATAAATGCCCCGACAGATTTTATGGATCTGATGAATGGCATCTTCAATCCATACTTGAACTCTTTAATGATAGTTTTCATTGATGACATTTTGGTTTATTCGCGGAGCAAAGAAGGGCATGAGAGACATTTGAGGATTGTACTTTGTGCTAAATTTTCTAAGTGTGAGTTTTGGCTCGACTCTGTGGCATTCTTGGGGCATGTTGTGTCTAAGGATAGGATTATGGTGGATCCCAAGAAAATCGAGGCAGTTCGAGACCACTTCAGTGATCGAGATCCGGAGTTTTGTAGGTCTCGACAGTTATTATCGTCAGTTTATGAAGGGTTTTTCTAGTGCTTCCCACTTGACCCGTTTAACTCAAAAGAATGTGCCTTTTTAGTGGTCCGACAAATGTGAAGAGAATTTCTAAAAACTCAAGAGTTTATTTACTACGGCTCATATTTTATCTCTACTGATCAGGGGGAAGGAATTCACGGCGTATCGTGATGCTTGGTGTATAAGTTTGGGCTGTGTTTTGATATAAGAATGTAAGGTGATTGCTTACGCTTCGAGGAAATTGAAGGTGCATGAAAAGAACTACCCCACTCATGACTTAAAATTGGCGCAGTGGTATTTGCTTTGAAAACTTAGAGGCACTACTTGTATGGGGTTCATTGTGAGGTTTTCACCGATCATCGTAATCATCAGCATGTGTTCAATCAGAGGGACAACGCATATAGATAGAGTTACTCAAGGACTATGACCTGACTATTCTGTATCATCCGAGCAAGGCCAATGTCACGGAGAATGCGTTGAGCTGGAAGGCGGTGAGTATCTGTAGTTTGGCCTAATTGGTAGTAGGGGAGAGACCATTGGCCAAGGACATTCAGACTTTGGAAAACGGGATGGTGAGGCTTGATATTTCGGATTCAAGTAAGGTTTTGGCTTGTGTTGAGGCGAGGTCGTCTCTTTTGGAACAAATTAAGGCACAAATATTCGAGGAAGTGAAATTGTGCAAGATTAGCTATAAAGTGTCAAGTGGAGAGGACAAGGAGGCAATTCTGGATAGTGAAGGAGTTTTGAGGATTAAGGGGCATGTTTGTATTTCTCAGGTTGGTGACTTGATCAAGATAATTTTAGGGGAGGCTCACAGTTATAGATATTCCATTCACCATGGTGCCACAAAGATGTACCATGACTTGAGATAGTAATATTTGTGGCGAAGGATGAAGCGTGATATTGTTGAGTTCGTTTCTCAGTGTTTGAATTGCCAGCAAGTTAAGTATGAGCACCAGAGACCGGGGGTGATGCACGCCCATTTGCCTCAAGGCCATTCATAAGGAGCTAAGCCCGGGAACTACAATACTTGCAAGGTCTATTTATGAAGCGGGAGGCTCTTGAGTATACTATTGATGAGCATATTGGATCCCAAGTCCATTTGTTGATGAAGATTGCTTGGGGAGAAGAAGAAGAAATGGAAAGTCATCATAATGGCTAAAAGATGAAGAGTTGGCTATTCTTGCAAATGAGATTTTAAAATTTTGAAGAAAGAAGAATAGCCAAACAAGGGCCTTGTCTCATTAAGGGTGTTTATGTCATTTTACTATGTTTTATTTCTAGCATAGTATAAATAGTTCTCTTCTTCTTCATGGAAAAGGGAGATTATTTTGATGAGATATTGAGACTTGTAAAACTCTAGTATTGAGTGTTTTGAGAGCTTGTCGAAGCTTTTGGTTGTTTGACTTGTTGAGAAGGTGGTTAATTGGGAAATCAATCCCTTTTGGTCTCCTTAAAAGTTTGGTGTTTTTGAGTAATCTAATTAAAGGTCTTAACCTTTTATGGTTATGGTTGTCTTTTAGTCTTATTCAATTGTGTCAATCTATTCTATCCTTAATTTCTTGTATGTTTCTTGTCTTTCCTTTTTCAGTTGGTATCAAGAGTTTGGTATAGATTTGTTCTTACAAATCTAGTCTTGGTTATTATTACTACACAAAAAAAAAAATTCGAAATTCTACCACAAACCCCAATTTTTTTTTGTTTGTTTTGATGTTTTTGTTGAATCTAGTGTTAGATTAGAGTTTCTTAGTGTTTCTAGAGTCTAAACCTTCCATTTCGAGTCAATTTGGAGTTAGGGTTTGTGAATCACAATTGTTGAGCTTTGAAGCTTTGAAAAATCAAAAACTGGGTTTGGTGATTGAGTTGAAATTGAAGCTAAGTAATTAGTGGGTTGTGTTCTCCATATCAAAAGGAGCTTGGGTCTGAAAATTGGAGCAAAAACGAGTTGAAATTGAGGCACTTGGAAATTTGAATGTTCTTCATATTCTTGAAGATGAATATATCTTCATCTTGAGAAGAAGACCAAAAAAGAAGGTTTAATCCAAAAATTTCCAAGTCAAGAAGAAAAGTTGTTTATTGGGCCAAAAAGGGCAAATCCTAGGTTGTGTGGGACCCAAGACGTCACCAGATCCAAGAAATTCGGCCCAAAGTTTGAGAAAATGAAGCCCAGGAGTGTGTGTTCTGACCATGTGTCGCACGGCCAAAGCACAGCACGGGTGTGCGTTGCACGGGTGTGTGTTGCACACAGTCAGAGAGGGGTAGTTTGTGCGATCCTTGTGCGGCGCATGACCATTACACGACTCTAAAAACTCCAAAAACAATTCCAAGTGTTAGATTTAGAGAGGGGTGTTTTGTGCGCTGGGTGTGCGACGCACAGTCACCACACGACCATCAGACATTTTTTCTAAGGGTCCAAAAACGGTTTAATTCCTTCTTAACTTCATTTATTTGATTCTTACAACTAATTAACAACTAGTAATCGATCTTATTAGTTACTATTTAGTTCTTGAGTCCGAATTCATTTCGTACCAATTCTTTTCGTTCTTTTCTCTTTTCACAACTTCGTCGTTAATTCTTTATTCAAGTCCGCTTGATTTTTGAGTCGTCCGTTCTTCTTGAGTCTACAAGAATCTATTCCGACCAAAAGTAGCACTTAAATCCTTTGAGACTAATCAACTTGAACAAGCTTACAACCTTGAGCCGAAGCAACTTTATGAGGCAATCCACAAGGTATACTTGAGTGATTGTGAGTTGCTTTATACTAACCTAACGCGTTTGCTTGTTTTGTTGAGTTTCATTCATAGGTACTATGTCATCGGAGGATGGAACACAAGTTCCCACCGGGGAACCTACTCTCATGGATCTTATGAGAGAGTTACAAAGTATAAAAGGCAAAATGGCAAACTTGGGAAGTAGGGTGGAGGCCATGGAAAGTGGTAGTCGAGAGGTGTCCCATTCACCTCGGGTGCTATACCAAGGAGGTACGAGTAGGGTTAATCAAAGCCCTTCACATACGATAACACCCGGAACCTTTCACCAAATGTATAACCCCACTCTCCAAATCACTCCCCAAACCACACCTCAAAATATAATCATCCACAATCCCATTCTTACCAACCCAAATAACACTCTGATAGGTCCCTGAAATGACACATTACCACAAGAGTCACCCCTAAATGAACCACACCATCAACCAACTGATCCACGTCCAAATGTCCCTTTACCAATCCACAACCTTCCACTCATCCAACAACACAACCGGGATGATCGTTCAAATCATAAGGATGAGATAGAAGAGGCGATGCAAAAACGGTATGGGAATCAAGGGATGGGCCAACGGGGCCAAGCACAGAGGTAGAAGAAATGGCCATCAACCTCACATGGGTAGGCGAGGAGGGTACCAAGATCGTGAAGGATACCAAGGGCGAGAGCGCCAAAGTTATGATTTTGATGGAGAATATGAGGAACATTATGGTCATGAGAGAGGACGAGACACGAGTCTCCATTCTATTAAGATGACCCTTCCAACTTTCAAGGGAGCTTGTGCTCCTGATGCATTTCTTGAATGGGTTAAGCAATATGATAGGATATTCGAAACAAATGAGATGTCCGAAGTGAAAAAGGCTACCTACGTTATGCTTCAACATGGTGGGAAATTCAATTGAGGGCTCGTAGAATTGTCCAATTGCCAATGCCACCGACTTGGGGTGATCTAAAAGAAATCATGCGGAGCAAGTATGTCACCGAGCGCTACAAACAAGAATAACTCAAGAAGGTGTACACCTTGAGACAAGACAAGAGAAGTGTGGAAAAATACTTCCATGAATTCCAACTTGTCAAGATGGGGATTGATTTCCAAGAACAAGAGCTGCATGAAATGACTTGGTTTCGGGCCAGGTTGAATAGTGAAATCACCTCTCAAATGAGGCTTCATAACTATAGGAACATTCAAGAAACTCTTGAAGCGGCTATTGAAGTCGAAAATGGTCTCAAGGAAGACAAAATCAATAAGTCGAGGTGCTATGTGAGTTCATGGAACAACAACAAAGAAGAGGAACTTATTCCTCAAATTGGCAAAGGAGTAAGGACACCATGAAAGAAACCAAGAACCCCTTTGAAAAGGACGCTCAAATTGAGAAGCAATTTGATAAACTGCCTCCAAGGTTCGACCCAAAGGAAGGAGGTACGAAGACTCTTATCCAATGTTTTAAATGTCATGGCTTTGCTCATAGAGCTAGTGAGTGCCCTAATCGAAGAGCCTTTATTTTCAGAGACACTTGTGGTGATGATAATGGAGGATATGAGAAAAGATATGATGAGGGTAATCATGAGAATGATAAACTTGGGAGTAATGAAGAACAAGATAATGGTGATATCACCGTCCCGCTTTTCTTGGCAAGTAAGGTGTTAACATGTGTGACCGTGCCTCAAGAAGGGGAGCTTCCCATACCACATTGGGTAGACATTTTTGTAGGTTCCCAAATGTCACGACCCAACCCCATAGGCCGTGACTAGTGCCCGATCTGAGCACCCGAACACATCTATCAAATGTTATCTCAAATTTTATCAAACGCATTCAAGTATATAGCGGAAGCCGACAAGGCTATATTTCAAAGTTAGATAATTTCCAGAAAAATTTCGGCAGAGTTTCCTTTGTTTTACAGGCTACCCAAAATAACCCTGCGCACAGAAAATACCAACAAAAGACCACACAGGGCCAACGAAGCAACATTTAAACACATGCGGACCGGCCGCCGCGGCGAATGAGATCGCCCAAACACAACATATACACGCATCTGTACAGAAAGACCCCAACCCACAAACATATCCACAGACCTCTAAACAGACCGACAAAATCATATGACGGGACAGGGCCCCGCCGTACCCATGAACGAGAATATATATATACAGTAGTGACAGACTATACCAAAAGATGGGCTCTGGATAAGAGAGCGCTCCAAAATAGGAGAATAAGATCCTAAGCGGACGGATCAGCAAACCTGTCGTCGGTACCTGCGCGGCATGAAAACGCAGCCCCCGAAGAAAGGGGGTCAGTACGAAATATGTACTGAATATGCAAAGCCTGAATTACAGAAACAAAATCATAACTGGTGCAGAACGTACAGAAAGTAAATAGAAAACCCAAAGTATCAGATACATATTTTCAAAACATGCAGAGTGTGTACAGAAACATATGTCACATCAAATCCGGCCCCTGCCAAGGGACTCGGCAGACAGAACGTGGCCACCCTCCCGACGCTGGTGCCACAACACAGAAGAATCAGAACAGGGGCATAACCCCGTAACATAATATGTCATATCAGATGGCCATAGCAAATCATATCAGAACAAGCGTACATGGCACAGCATACTCCACAAACCCATGTACGCGTATACCTGCCCCCTCACATCGAGGCACGGCGAACAATGCAAAGGATCACGCTTGACAACATATCCTGGCCCGGGCTCAGTGGGGGAAACATTGAGGCATCCACGAACGGAGTAGTGAGAAACTAAATGCACTAAAAATTCCATATATATATTTCCAGAGACTCAATGAGGCATATCGAATGTCAAATCAAATCAATGAAATCGGACGGAAACATAGTAAGTAAATTTAGATGTCATAACGGGTTACGGAGGCATAATCTATCCGAGATCGTTTTCAAGATTCAAAACAATTTATAAGACTTAATGAAATATTTAAAATAGTTTTTATTTAGTAGCTAAAGGAGTAGTTAGAGTATCTCTAACGAAAACGCTCGAAGACAAGTCATAGACACATAAAGGGTAAAATTGGAAATAGTGGGCACACCTCGGAACCAATGAAGCGGTGGGCTCAAATTACGTATTTTTAAGCTTATGGGGTCACCTACAAAGGTTCTAGGACATTCCATAACTTCGTAAGCAATTTGGGAAAAATTTTCATAATTTTTCATCAAAGCATACTTAAGGAATTCAATTCTATTGAATGAAAAAGCGACGATTTCAAACGCGGATTCCGATGGACAGAATATTCCCCGAGGCGTAAATCCAAGCCTAGTACATCTAGGACATGCCAAGAGAAGAATCGGGATAGCTTTACATACCTTTCTTGCCCTTTACGCTTGCCAAAACTCAAATCCCGTTTCGTCCAAAACCTACAAATGGTCACATTTACCAATTTACTATTCATAAGACTTAAAATTTCAACCTTAACCAATTCTTGTCTATAAAAATTTGAGCAGCATCTCCCCTATATATATATCATCCCCGAGGTTAAAACTCGGCTAAAACAACAACAACCATACCAACAACAATATATACAACATCAATAATCGACTAGGAACGCATTCTAGCGTAAATAGTCTTATTTTCCAAATAATGCGACAATTCCAAATCCAACTTTGCACTTACAACCCGATATCAATATTTTCATATTCACATACTAATATAAGACCATTCAAACATAAACCAAAAGTATTCCAAGCTATATATTCAATATTCAACAATTCCATCAACTTCCATATTCAATCCAAAATTCTTATATATGCAACAAAACCATTCCAACACATTTTCTACTTACTAATTCATCTCCAACAACAATCTACACTTTAACAACTTCATTATCTTAATATCATAAAATCACATTAATGTGTCATAATTCTCTACATTCCATTTTCATGTCAACTTCACTCATATAATCTTCCTTTGCATTGTGAAGATCACAATAACACAACTAACATGTTAAACAAAATAAATTCAACATTATCTCAACAACATATACCACACGGCCAACATGGCTTCTTTCCAATTTCATCCAATTTTCATTCAACTTCCATAATTTCATAAAAACTACATTAAAATCACATAATTTCCTATAACCATTTTCAACAATTTTCCATACCAACTTGAACCATTTCCTTCCATTTCCATTACAAGGCTTCAACAACACAATTAACATAACAAATAAAATTGGTTCATCCTTCTACACACATACATACCCACTTTGCAAACTTCCATATTTCCATAATTTCCACTCATTTCTACATACTACAACATAAACAAACCTTCATAACATAAGAAAAAGGAATTGATTCTTACCTTTTTCTACAAATTTCTTCACTTGAACAAGTTGTCAACTTGAAGAAATAAGTGCTCCTTCTTCCAAAACAACTACACCAAGTTGTAAAGGACCCTTAATTGAGTAGGAAAACCACAAGCTAATAATTTTTGGAGGAAGATTTTGAGGACCTAATTTTCCAAGGTCTTGGCCGTGTGGTCCTTCAAGTTTTTGCTCTTCTTTTTCTCTCAATTTTGTTCTTGAAGATTCTTGAAAATGAAAGAATTGTGGTCTAATGTCTCATTTAATACATGGATTAATGAATTACCATGGGCTTGGGCCATATGGCCGGCCACCCCTCTTTTGGGCCTAAATTTTCTCCCCTTTTATCTTTTTTTTTGGGCCAACCCGGTTGGTTACGAGTTGGGCCTAGCCCACTGACCTTTCGACCTTAAAACGTTCATATCTCCTTGTACCGACGTCACCTGGGAACCCACGACCTATGGTTGGAAAGATAATTCAATTATCTACAACTTCTAATTCTTGGTATTTTTCCAAATTCCAAACATATAATACCGTTTTTGCCACCCAAAGTCAGGTCACCCGAAAACATTTTCTTAAAAGTATTCGTTTGGAGGACTTCCACTTTGATTTGGCCCAAGGGTCCTTCTTGAGTTGTGTTTAACTTCACATATGTGATTCATATAATTTATCACATGTCCCAAAAAAAAAAAAAAATCTTGACGTGTGGGCCCCACCTCAGCTTACAAATAATCCGACGTTCAAAAATACGGGATGTAACACCAAAGAAAAGACTTGCTGAAGGAGTCCTCATGTGAAGAAAGTGAGTCCATGGAAGAAGATCTTTGTCTTGAGCATCAAGGTAAGTTAGTTATCCCTAATACTTCAAGTGTTCATTATGTTTATTAATGAAAGTGATCATACACTAGTTAATCCTTTTGATGACCGAATTGAATCTTCTTGAAAGATTAATTTGTGACAATCTAGTTGACACTTATGAAGAGAATGTTAATATTGTTGACACCTTGAATGTGAATTGTGGATTGTTTTTGTGTAATCTTGATAATTCATCTTCTTGCATTATTAACCAAAGTGAATGTAGTTGTCTTGATCCATTTTCTTGTAAAGGAATAAACTCTAGTTGTACAAGTAATTTTGAGTTGAGTTTGAAGAATGCAAGTGCAATGTCATGTGTTGGCAACAGTAGAATGAGTAATTTGCTTAAAAGGAAAGATAGCATGCTAAAAATTCATTCGTTGTTCTATTTCATGAATGCCATTAAGAACATAGGTTTGGATGAAGGTTGTGCTAACTATTCCCTTATTGATGTGGACCTTTCTCTCTTGAAAAAAGATGAACCTTTGGATGAGGAAGAATTTGATTTGCTCGATTATTTACGAAACCCAACTAAAGATTACCCTTACAATATTGGCGCTGATAGTTAGTCCTTGTATGATTCTCCTCCCATTTATTATGATGATATTCATGTTTGGCTTTATTCAAGTGATCCATTTCTTCGATGAGAACGCTAGTGAGGAAAGTTATCTTTATGCTAAGAGTATAGTATCATCCCTGAATAGCCCTATGTCAATCGATAAGCTTGACTTTGATGTTGTGAGTGATCTCGATTATAGCTATGTTGATGGTATTGCTTTGGTAGATACTTTTATTACTAAATGTTTTTCATGTGAAGTCTCTTATGATGATCAAAAGGCATATGTGTCCAATGGGGATTTTACAATTGAGTTTGAGCAAAGAGACACTTTCCTCTACTACTTGTTTTCTTATGATGATTGTCATTGTGGGATGATCCTTGCGGATCTCTCTAGTACTAATGAATTTTGTAATTGAGGCATGTTGTCTTCTTGTTGGATGTGTGTAGGTAACCCCTTAAATTTGAGGACAAATTCTCTTCAAGATAGGGAGAATGATGCAAAGCCCATTTGCCTCAAGGCCATTCACAAGGAGCCAAGCCTGGGAACTACAACACTTGTAAGGTTTATTTATGAAGCGGGAGGCTCTTGAGTATACTTTTGATGAGCATCTTGGATCCCTTGTCCGTTTCCTGATGAAGATTGCTCGGGCAGAAGAAGAGGAAACGGAAAGTCATCACAATGGCTAAAAGATGAAGAGTTAGCTATTCTTGCAAAGGAGATTTCAAGATTTGGAAGAAAGAAGAATAGCCAAACAAGGGCCTTGTCTCATTAAGGGTGTTTATGTCATTTTACTATCTTTTATTTCTAGCATAATATAAATATTCTCTTCTTATGGAAGAGGGAGATTATTTTGATGAGATATTGAGACTTGTAAAACTCTAGTATTGAGTGTTTTGAGAGCTTGTTGAAGCTTTTGGTTGTTTGACTTGTTGAGAAGGTGGTTAATTGGAAAATCAATCCCTTTTGGTCTTCTTAAGAGTTTGATGTTTTTGAGTAATCTAATTGATGGTCTTAACCTTTTATGGTTATGGTTGTCTTTTAGTTATAATCAATTGTGTCAATCTATTCTATCCTTATTTTCTTGTCTATTTCTTATCTTTCCTTTTTATGTTTATATCAGGGGGTATGATTCAGAAGATGCCCATTCCAGAGTGAAAGTGAGAGAGGATAGCCATAGACTTTGTAGTTGGCCTACCAAACACTTTGGGAAAGTTTGATGTTGTTGGGTTATCGTGGATAGGTTAACCTGGTTCTCTCACTTCATTCCGGTTCGGACCACCTACAACGCGGAGAAGTTGGTCAAGATCTACATAAAAGAAATTATTTCATTGCATGGCCACTCAATTTGTGTCCCAA
Source organism: Lycium barbarum (assembly GCF_019175385.1). Classification (NCBI taxonomy): domain Eukaryota; kingdom Viridiplantae; phylum Streptophyta; class Magnoliopsida; order Solanales; family Solanaceae; genus Lycium; species Lycium barbarum. The sequence goes on along the minus strand of NC_083343.1, from coordinate 97,482,027 downwards.
TTCTGGAGGACCTTGCAGAAAGAGATGGGGACTCAGTTAGATCTTAGTACCGTTTTTCACCCGCAGACCGATGCTTAATCTGAGCGGAAGACTTAGGTTTTATAGTATATACTCTGAGCATATGTCATTGACTTCGGTGGTCATTGGGACAAGTTTTACCTTTAGCAGAGTTTGCATACAACAATAGCTATCACTAAAGTATTGATATTGTTCCTTTCGAGGCCTTAAATGGGTGGAGATGTCGATCTCTGATTGGCTAGTTTGATGCGTTTGAGGTGAGACCTTGGGGTACCGATCTATTGAAAGAGAAATTAGATATGGTGAAGTTGATTCAAGAAAAGCTCCTGGCAGCTCAGAGTAGGCAGAAGGTGTATGCGGATCGAAAGGTTTGTGATTTGGAGTTTATGGTTGGTGACCAAGTTCTATTGAAGGTTTTACCCATAAAGGGTGTGATAAGATTCGGAAAGACGGGCAAGCTAAGCCCAAGATTCATTGGGCCATTTGAGATCCTTCGATGTGTTGGGAGGTAGCTTATGAGTTAGCATTACCTCTGGGTTTGTCGGGTGTTCACCCGGTGTTTCATGTGTCTATGCTGAGGAAATACTATTCAGACGGGTCTTATATCATCCAGTGCGAGCTGGTCCTATTCGATTAGAATCTGTCCTTTGAGGAAGAGCCGATAGCCATCTTGGATAGGGAGGTCTGAAAGTTGAGGTCAAAGGAGATAACTTCAGAGAAGGTATAATGGAAGCATTGGCCATTTGAGGAAGCTACGTAAAAGACCGAGGCTAATATGCGTAGTAGATATCCCCAGCTCTTTATCGAGTCAGGTATCTTTCTTCATCTTATTTCTTCTCCGCTTGAGGACCTGGTTGTTTAATTGGTATTTGATGTAACAACATGTTTGGTCATTTAGGATTTTTGACCTTTTTACCCCTATTGACCCTTCCTCTAGCTCCGTTAGAGCAATTTTGACCCCCGGGGATAGGTGGTATGGTTCCCGAGGGAGTCGAGAGAGTCGTGATGAAAATTGTGGATTTTAGAAGCCCTTAAGTTTAATAAGTGAAAAATACTTAACCAAAAGTTGACTTTTGTGTCTACAAACCTATTTCAGAATTTTGTCGGTCCCATGAGGTCTAGGGAGTCGATTATAACATGGTAGGGTAGGTGGTTAGGTTCCCAAGGCGCTCAGGAGCATTTTGGTCTCTCGATTGGAAACTTGAATTTGGGGGTTTTGGGGGTTGACTGTGTCAAAATGATCTCTATTGGAAATTTTGAGAACACGGATAAATTCATTGCGTGTTTTTACATTGATATGCATATTTGGTTTGTATCTGTGAGGTCTTGAATGGATGTCGGGTTTTGGGTTGGACTTGGTGTTCCACTTTTGTGGGTGTGTGTTTGTTTCTACGCGCCCACCTATGCAGGACTTGGCCAGCAGACGCGAGATGGTGAACTTTTAAGTGACTGCGGATAAGAGAGCCTCTTCGCGGAGGCGCGTCCGCATCTGCGGACAAGGTGCCCGCGGATGCGGACTTCGCTAAACAAAAAACTTCTTTTAATTCCCAACTTCGAAACCATTCTTCTCATTCGCCAAAATCTTAAATTTTGGAGTGTTGTAGACGACTTTGGACATCTTGTGGGTAATTTCATCTTGTGGTAAGTTCCGCTGTACTTCCTTGGTATTTATTTATGGCTTAGATTAGAATTCATGATAGATTTCATCTTTAAGGTTGGGGAAGATAGGTGAAAACCCTAATGTGTTTTATGTTTCCTTTTCAATTCTAATGAGGTTTGTTGGGAAGGCCTGTTTATTTCCAAGCTTCTAATCATTGGGGAATTTAGTTACTAAGTTGAATCTCTCCTTAATCCTTGGGTGTTGAATATGGAAAATTGGGGGTTTTCTCTAAATTTAGGGATTTTCAATCAATAATGAATTAATGCTAATTGAGGAGTAGTTGGTGTTGATGACTAGTAGTTGGTGTTGATGACTAGTACTTGGACTTCTTGATCTTGGGGTTTACCTTTTTCAACTAGAAAATTCCCATTTTACCATTATGGGTTCGGGGTCACTTCTTAGGGATATTTTTGCGGCTTTTCCGAAAGACTAGCAAAATTTGTGTATCTTTAGATCTGTAGTCTAACGTAGATCAATTATTTTTTAGACTTTGAGTGTTCAGAGGCAATCCAGGAGGGAAAGGCAATGTTCAGAGGCAATTCGGAAGGGAATGGCCCAGGTTTGAGGAGTTTGGGGCTCGTGTTCGGCTTCGAGGTAGGTTATGGCTTACCTTTCTTACACTTTGATTAGTGAATAGTATGTGTTATGTAGTGATTGATGGGTAAAGTATGATAGGCCTTCGGGCATAGTTGAGGTGTTAAATCCACTGGCTTGGAATGATTTCTATTTATTTGGGATTGCCGCCTTACTTTATGTAATTATTGACATGTGTTGTACTTGACAAAATAGTTGTGAATGCAGGCTATGCTAGTCTCCATGATAGTCTTGATAACAAGTGCCCGGTATAAATTGTCATTGTGGTGCATATGAATTCCATCTCATATCTACTGGCATTGATTACACGTGATTCCTCATTTCTTGCATTCATACATCCATACTTGATGAAAGAGTTATGCAAATGGATTTGAAGTGGAAAGAAATAGAAAAAGGAAAGTAACATTGTTATTGCTATAGTCCGGGGTCTTTACCGGACGGATAGTGGCAGAGTTACGATCGAAGGTTTATTCCGGAATGGCTAGTACATAGACGCTGTGGGTCCCCCCATGGGTCATGGCTATTGAAGCGAAATGTGCTTATATCATGTGTGGATAAGTTCTAGATATTGGTCATTGCATTGCATCTCATTTGCATTGCACTTCTTATTATCGTGTCACATACTACCTCATTGGATTCTTGTTAGTGTTGTACTTATGTTGTTGCCTGTGGTTAAGGATTTCTTGGTAACTTGGTGTCACACCCCAACCATGGTGAGGCGTGATTGGCACCCGGCATCTTACAGAAACCAAGCGAACCAACTTATAACTCGCATCCTCTATGTCTCAAACGACAAAATAGGCTAACTATGAACATAGTATCATTTATACATATAAGTACAATAGTCTTATGACGTCAATATCTTCACTAACCAAACACAACTAAGTTGTATACAGGATTCTGTATGCAAAGCCTCTTTGAACATGACTGAAGTACAAAAGTCGAGACAGGGCCCCCGACATACCCTTGATACAAAATACATATACAACCGAGACTCAACGAAGCTCCAAGAAGAAGTGGACCCCACCAAGCAAAACTAGTACCTGAAGGGAGTCTACTATAGAGGGTCCTCGTCTCGTCTGTCTACACCTGCGGGCATGAACGCAGCGTCCACAAGAAGGGACGTCAGTACGAAGCATAATGTGAGGTAAACAGATAACCTATACGTCTAATTGCCTCGCAATGTGAGGTAAACAGATAACCTTCGAGCATGTACGGCATGAATAGTAGAATACAAGATACATAAAGCATAATGTGAGGTAAACAGATAACCTATACGTCTAATTGCCTCGCAAGGCAAAAATCATGCATGCTTGACTTTTTCTTAAAAAAACATTTCTCATAAATATATATATATACACAAAATAGTAATGTCGCGGAACGAACAGCCCGATCCAAAATTATATTATGTTGTCGCGGAATGAACGGCCCAATCCATATATCATATAATAGTGCCAAGGAACGAACGGCCCGATCCAAAATTATATTATGTTGCCGCGGAACGAACGGTCCGATCCATATACCATATAATATTGCCGGGGAACGAACGGCCCGATCCAAATTAAATTATGTTGTCGCGGAATGAATGGCCCGATCCATATATCATATAATAGTGTCGAGGAACGAAAGGCCCGATCCATACCCATATATCCCGTGTCCGGGCATCCCGCGTCCGGGACGATATCATAATATACCAACTGATCAGGTGGTCATGCGTATATAACGCCTCGTCCTTTTCCCACATCCCCTATACACACACACACACACAAACATATATATATATATATATATATATATATATATATATATATATATATATATATATATATATATATATATATATATATATATATATATATAAAATAGCATGCATGAGAGCACAAACAAAAGCTACGACTCTATCGGAGTGACGTAAGGTCAGTAACCTCCGATTGATTTTATGAAATAATCGTCACCGCTATATCACACCTCGAAAGAACAACTCATAAGGTGAGATCAACAACAATGAGCAATTCAACGGAATCATGGAATAAACTCAATAGGCTCATCATAGAATTTAAAATCATAAACTTTGAAACTTCTACAAATGGGATCATCATCATCATCGTCATCGTTGTCATTTTAAAAACATAATCATCTTTAGCATCATAGGAAAATTTAAGAATCGGGAATATCTAGCTTGTGGGAAAAAGGGCATCAGGGAAAATATATATAAGTTCGCAAGAAAAGAGTCATCATTGTCATTATGGTCATCATAGAAGACATCTTGTCTTTAATATCATAAAAACCTTGAGAATCATAAGACATGTATGAAATCGTAACGTAGGAATCATGCCTTTTGAAAGAAAGGGACTAGCCTTAACATACCTGGAAACTCACTTCTCGACTTTCCAACCTACCTCCTGTCTTGCAATCTATTTACGATCGTTCGTAGTCTCTTAATCTACATATAAAACCATTCGTACTATTGTCAGGATCACCATCATACACTTGTCTTAAGCCCCTAATTTAAATCCATTTAAAATCTGCTGAAATTTGAGCAGCATTTCCCCTGTTTATATGTCTATCCCGAAATCACCATCCAGCAACCAACAATAACAACAACAATACTAACATCAACAACAATATAATCAATAACAAAATACTACATAAAACATCCCACACGATGTTTATCCAATATTTCCACCAACAGAATTATTATACGACTATTTAGTAGTTCTGTCTCCGTAATTAAACTTAAGACAATACCAATATGGAGGAATTCATACCTTTCTCCCACTAGAACCGCAATATCTTTGATATCCACCTTAGATTTAAGCCAAGACTTGCCACAATACGATTTTATTATCCCAATTATATGTTGTCCGGACCAGGATCCGGGAATTATACTTGGTTTGTATGGAAATTGATGGTTGGAATTATGGGAAAATTCCAGAAACTTGAGGGAGGTTTGGAAGGTGTTGGAATGAGAAATAAAGGGAGTAACCCCTTGTTATAACGTTTTATGCTCGGGTTGCACCGACTTAAAAAGTACTCAACGCGGTCGCGCTGGGTAGTGGCGCGTTCGCACTGGGTTATCTGTCACCCCTTCTACGCATTCGTGCCACCTCCTGGCACGTTCGCGTAGAGCATTTTCCTAGCCTGCCAGCCCAACTTGTAACGTCCATATCTCCTTGCTTCGATACCGTATCGATGACCGGTTTATTGCGTTAGAAACTAGACTTCCTGAACTTCACTTTAGGATTTTGCTTTTCCTCAAAACTCCTCATATACCAAAAGATATTCCTTCCTCAAATAAGGCCAAAATTACCCCTCATATTCTTCCAAAATCCAACAAACTTAATTTCTTTGATTCACCTGCCCTCCAAATCCTTCCGCCGCTTATTATATGAACTTAGACCCTCATAAACATAAGACAAATGCATCAAATCCTATGTATTCTTGGCGGTAACTCCAATTTCCATACTTGAAACAGCCAATACTTATAAATCTCAAAATACCGAACCACAGGGTGTTACATTCTCCCCCCTTTAAAAACATTCGTCCTCGAATGTTGAAGTAGAGTTCACTCTTAAGTAGATGTCAATGTTCTTACCTGCATTTGCTGGTATTTATCTTACTTACGTGCAATTTGACTTTCTCATTAAGACTAAACTTATTAGAATTGTGTCACTTATCCTTTTTCTTTTGTGGTAAAAAGTTATGCTCGTGTTCAAGGTCGCTCCTTTTTCTTACTAACTCTGCGTGCTTAGTCATTCTCATTAATTCGTTACCACCATTGTCTACACTCCTATGCGCCAGGTACATGCTTCTATCTAACTTCTGACCTATCTTCCTTTTATTCAAGAATTATTTTGTTCCCTCCGATCTCTACGTATCCTTTTTACACTTCACAAGTATCCCCGGCCTTTGTGTTGCTGGGATTGACGCGCTTTCCCTTTGAAATAATTTCAAAACTGGTCATATTATAGCCTTTTTTGCTTTCTCACAGCAGTCGAATCAACTCCTGCGATATTTTATCGCCCAGCTAGTGTAATACTAAATTGGGTTCAATGCTTTCTTCCTTTGATTTGACTTATTGTGTTCGGGCTTGCTATTCGTGTCAAGGATACCTTGAATCTTTTCTTTAATGATTTCTTTCTTTCAATCACTCGAAAGGTTTTCTAATCCTTAGATCGGTTAATACGTTTGAGGTGAATTCGGAAGTTGGTTGAAGATTAACCAAGGTTCCTTGTCATGCAGTGAATTCAAATCGCTTCATTCTTTCCTTTGTCTATAGCCTTCATTCATCTTGTTACACCTCGGAAAATTCCCCGTACATATACTTTGAATATAACAGCGAAGGTCATGGCGTATACGGTGTTTTGATGAGTAAGAAATAGTATTTGACGACCCTAAACGAGAATTCAAAAGCATGTGAGGTAAGGAAAGATAGTTGCTAAGAAAAGCAAACCATATGTGGTGTATCGGATAAGAATAACGAGCAAAGATTCTGTGATGGTGTAATGATGCCTTACAGATAAGTAATAACGTCCCTTAGGTTGGTATCGAAGTGTTAAAAAAGTGGTAAGAAGGTTCCATAAAGATCGGAGATCAAACGAGTCGACGAGAACGAAAATGGAATCACTGGGCATTATACGGCCCAATCTACAGACCGTATAAATTATACCAGCCGTATATTGGACCGTATAATTGGCCAAGAAGGCCACCAGCCACTGGACCGAATGTACGACCATACATACCGTCCGTATAAATAGTACGGACCGTATGCTGGTCCGTATAATACTGGTCGGCCAGCTTTGTATTTTTAATATAAGGGACCCTTTCATTTCATTTTTCATTTCATTCACTCTCCACACTTCAAGAACCATCTAGAAAACTCTCCACTCTTCCACTACAAGAGAAATCAAAGGAAAACTAAGATCACCAACACCAAATCTATGAAACAAAGTGTATGAAACCTAATTGGAAGTCATCTCCTTCAAGAAATTCCAAAAGAGGTGAAGAAGGGTTTTAGTGCTAGAGGAGTATTCTCATCCAAGGCTTGTTCAACCAACATCTAAGGTATGTTTCAAGACTATACCATGTTGTTCAAGGCATTGGAAGGCTTAGATACTTGAAATGCAGAAGAATATAGAAAATGGGCCATTACTGAGTGAATAGTGTCACAATTGAATGATAGTGGAATGAAATCATGAAAGTTGATATGTTATGATTATGAATACGTTATAAATGACGTATAGACCATGGAATAGGTGTGAAGAAAGAAAAATTATGACGATGAGCTAAAACCATTAAATGTGGAAAAATTGGAGAAAAATGATGGATTTTGCTAAGTGTAGATAAGTGAGGAATGTTGATACTATATTGTGAGTGTTGTTGTAAATATTTGGGAGTTGAACTAGAACACGGGAAAAGTAGTAGAAACAAAGGAAATGCTGCCCAATTTTCTCTAGGAATAACAATGTGTTCTTATAGTCGATTAACTAACGTTAGTCCAAATTCTCTCGTGAAGGTAACGACGTGATATCGAAGGAGAACAAGTGAACAATAGCTTAGCTAAACGACAAAGGTATGTGAGGCTATTCCTTTCTTTCTAATGGCATGAATCCTATAGTATAAATTCCTCCCCTCTTCATGAGTTCATACTCCGGAAAGCTAAAAGCCTATATCCCTAAACGTCTATATGAGATATGATATGATGATGCCACAATGATAAGAATGCTATTTATTACTCACACTCACCTTATATGCTAATCCCTTCAAGGTGAGGCAGACTATCGATGAATGCTCCATAACGAGATCGGGGGTCACGACCTTACGTCACCCCGATAGAGTATAGTTATCCTTGAGTCCTATGCATACATTATGATGAGCATGTTATGATGATATTACACCGCGCCTAGTTGACCGGGCAGTCACCGCTAAGGTGGGCAGCTATGTTATACACCATGGCCAGTTGGCATGGGCAGACACCACTAGTGGGCGGCATGAGATGATACCCCGGACGCGGGCTAATGTTATTGATTATCACACCGCACCTATATGGTCGGGCAGTTTATTGGCACATATACATGTTATGCATACATGAGATGATGATGAGCATAAAGTAAGTTAGCATGCATTACTTCTTATATGATTCACAGCCAGATACAGTTTGCTCCATATTTTATACTTCTTTTATTTCCTTGATGTATTGTTATTGTTATGCCTCTCATACTCAGTACAATATTCGTACTGACGTCCGTTTTCTTTGGACGCTGTGTTCATGCCCACGGGTAGACAGGGAGGTGAGCTCGATCCAGATTCTTAGTTGCTGTCAATTGATTGAGAGCACTCCATTGTTCGGAGGTGCTTATGTTCATTCTTTTGGTACATATGTATATTTTGGGCACGACGGAGTCTTGTTCCGTCTAAGTGTATAGTATGTCAGTAGAGGCTTGTAGGTGCGCAGTGTGGGTTAGATGGTCTCACGAGTCTATTGGGAAATATTTGTATGTATATACATATTATCTATTTTGATAGCCTAAGGGTATATATATATATGTAAAGGTATTCATGTTTTCCTACGAAGTATGATTATTCCCATGCTTGATCATAATTGTAATAAAAGAGCATTAAATGAGCGAGATGAGTGATAGTACGGGCGGTGCTCGGCGGCTAGCCCCGGGTACCCGTCGCGGCCCCTAGCGGGGTTGTGACACATCTCTTTCCAAGAAGAGCCATTATTCTTACTTGTTCCACAAGGTTCTATTGTCACCAACTTATCCTACTCAAACGCGATATCCTATGATCACTTCTTTCGGGGTTCTCCTCTTACCTTTGACCTTCTCCTGACTTTCACTTCATAAGTCTTTCCCATAGTTTTGACGCACCTATCTGTCATTTTGGCTTATCAATCGAGTGGACCACTTAATTGCTTAAATGCCCATCTTCTCTGTCAATATCTTTAAATCATTTTCTTGTGATCCTATCTTCAACTATTTCCATGAATTCTCCTTCTGTTGGCTTGGCCCAACCTGTTTCGTGTCTCTTTATTTCTTTACTAATGGACAACTTTTCTCATTCGGCTGTGACATTTTTCCTTACTCGCTTCTCTGGTGCTATCTTAGATTATCTCTCTTAGTACTGGTCGACTCTCTCTCTATATATAGCATATCATGCCCTTTTAGCTCCTTGGCCAGATCCCTTAATTTCTTGCAATCTCACCATAGTTCCATTTGTGGTAACGCCCAGGTGATTGGTATTATTGGTATTAACTTTTCCCTACTAACGTCTCATTATTCTCGGTGATGATTTGTCCTCAAATTGTTTACCCAATGTATATCGAGTAGCCGAGAGGTTTATATTCAAATTGGACTCAATCAACCAGACTTCTTTTCACAATCCGTCCATGACGACAGTCGTAACACAGTACCTTATACACTTGTATGCGACCCTTCCTCATTCTTGTTAATATTATCTCTCATAGCAAAGTTACATTCATAACATATTAACAATCGCGACGTGAGCTGGCTTACGACTCAAGATGTCTTTAAATCCATATTTGGAACTTTCCTCCAATTTTCTCTCCTCAAATCTTAACATAATTAACAAAATCTCGCTTTAGCACAACTTTCTATAGGTATTCCCCTTTGCTGAAACCTTCATTTCCTCTTATACCAAAATCTCCTTTTCATTTCTTTCATTATCTTGTGAAGTACTTTGCTGCGTATTTGAAAGTAACTCAGAATGTGAGCCATTTGAGCCATAGCCGGGGAACATAATGTATTTTTATTGACAGGATTTAGTCTTTTGGTCTTTGCTAGTTCTTCACCATCTTGTCATGCATTCTTGTTCTACCTTTGTTTCGTTTCATATACACCTACATCTAATCCATTCCCACTTTCCGTTAGTAAACCGATACATCTCAACTTTGGCTTCTTCAAGTCAATATATTTGCCCCTTTCTGAGCTCAAGAGTATTGTAATTCATCTCGAAACTGAATTTAGCTTTCCCCTGTCTGTCAAAGAATATTTTCATATACCAGTAATAATCAAATACTCGCTATCTCTGGTAAGTACCTGGCCAGTTTTAGCGGTCCTCTAACTTTTTATCCCATACACTACTGGAATGCCTTTTATTGCCTGGTTTTAATCATTCCTCTTCTTTACGAGTTGAACTTTTATACCGAGTCAAAGGTTTACACATATTGAATACACTTCCGACCACTTCTTCCTTTCGCGATCATTAATTCTCTAGGCCAATGAATTCATGGTAACATCAAAGCCCATCAGACTCTTTATGGAGTTTCTCCCCATACACTGCTTTTTCAGCCGAAATCTTCATTCATAACCACCTTTTTACTAAGATCCTTGAGATTCTTTTTAATACATCCAAGTTGTCTCACACGAAATTACTCATCGTCATCCTTTTCCATTAACACTGCCAATCTTTAGTTCCTTATTTAGATATATCTGATTCCATCCTTCTTGCCATGTGACTTTAATTCTTTTACATCCTGGATCTTTTGTAACTAAGATTTTTGCATCATCCATAAACTTTTGCTTTCATATTTCCATCCCTTATTCCGCTTCATTTCTCCATTACTCGGCCTTTCGTAGCATCCTTGTCTTAGAACTTTGAGTAAGGCTTTCCTTGAAATTTTCCAACCTTATCCTTTTTTTTTAAGTGGTTCCTGGTTCCTCTCTCTTTTTCCTTAGTTCTACCTTTGTCCTATATTCATATGTCCTTATATTCGTACCTCCGTACAACACCTTTGCCAATGTATTTTATGTGATAAAAGGACCTTGTCGATATTTGGCTCTTTTAGTAACGTACATCGTTCTCCTACCTCAGTTTGTACTCATAAATCACTAGCATATTTATATTCAAGAGTCGTATTTAAACATATACCTATCCCTTCCACTTTTTACCTTGAGAAAACGTTACAACTCCCATCTAATCATCCTGACGCCTCACTAATGAAACGCTCTCAAAGGTTTAATCGACTCACATTTTGCCTCGATCCGACCAGCAATATAAGGAGTAACAGATAGCAATGTAGGACTCGGACCAGTCAATACATATACATCGTAAGGAAATACTGAAAATTTACCTGCAACAATGTCAGGTGAAGGCTCACGACCCTATCGCCTAACTAGTGCGTAGGTATAATACTGAGGATCACTCGACGTGGATGCTCCTCTTTGATATCTACTCGGTCTGCTAATGTCTGAGAGCTTTGCCCTGGAGGGCGTAAGAATGACGAAGAACCGGCTGTTGATCCTGTGGGCGGGACCCTATCTTTGCCACGCATCCATGGACAGTCATGCCTAATATGGCCTGGCCAAGCACAGGCATAGCAAACATCTAACCCCAATCGGCACGATCCATAATGCAGTTTACCACACTGGGTACATCGTGGTATAGGTGGTCTCGTCTGACTGGAACAAATCCTAATCTGAGAACTAGAAACTCTGGAGCTCTGAACTGGCCCAAAATAAAGGGATCTATCAAACCCAGATTCAGGAAACTGTGGAGGCACACTAGTTATTGAACGAGCTGGGTGCCTAGAGAACAGCTGCCTCGGGCCACCTCTGAACTCACTGTCAATCCTTAAAGACCTGACCATATTCCTTTGACCCCTATTACCGTGGCCCGCACCCTGTCGCTGATCTTGAGCTGCTACTAACCAGGTTAGTAAAAGGATAGCCTATCTCATCTCCTGGTTCGTGGCACCTGGTGGAGGAACTGGGGGTGTGAAAGCCGCAGTTGAGGCCCCTTTGTGCTTCTCTGAAATGGGTGAAATATGAGAGGTCCGAGATGGAGCCTCATTATGGGACTCACCCTTCTCCATGTCTGGCGGCAGTTCTTGCTCAATCCTCCCTCCAACCACTATCTTGCCCTTTTGGGCAGTTGTTTCTTTCCTCTTCATAGGCGTCACTAGAAACATAACGCACGGTTAAGAAAAGGGGATCCTGATAATACAGTTCTATCGCACGATCTAAGATGAGAAGGGATGGTCAATCAGTCCTAAATTCCCTGCAGCCTCATGTTTACAAGTGTGGCACGCTTCACACCCATAAACAGGACTCTGCTGGACACGGCTTGCAGACAACCCTAGCACATACCTGGTCTGATACCACTTTGTCACACCCCAACCTTGGTGAGGCGTGACTGGTACTCGGCATCTTATGGAAACCGAGCGAACCAACTTATAACTCGCGTCCTCTATGTCTAAAAAGGAAAAATAGGCCAACTATGAACATAGTATCATACATACATAGAAGTACAATAGGCTTACGACGTCAACATCTTCGCTAACTAAACACAACTAAGCTGTATACAGGAATCTGTCGGCAAGCCTCTATGAATATGACTGAAGTACAAAAGTTGGGACAGGGCCCCCGACATACCCTTGGTACAAAATACATATACAACCGAGAGTCAGCGATGCTCCAGGAAGAAGTGGACCCCACCAAGCAAAACCAATACCTGAAGGCAGTCTACTGCAGAGGGTCCTCGTCTCGTCTGTCTACACCTGCGGGCACGAACGCAGCGTCCACAAGAAGGGACGTCAGTCGAACAATATACTGAGCATGTAAGGCATGAATAGTAGAATACAAGAGACATAGAGTATAATGCGAGGTAAAGAGATAACATGTACGTCTATTCGCCTCGCAAGGCGAATATCATGCATGCTTGACTTTTTCTTAGAAAAACATTTCTCATATATATATATATATATATATATATATATATATATATATATATATATATACACACACACACAAAATAGTAATGCCGCAGAACGAACGGCCCGATCCAAAATTATATTATGTTGCCGCGGAACGAACAGCCTGATCCATATATCATATAATAGTGCCGAGGAACGAACGGCCCGATCCAAAATTATATTATGTTGTCGCGGAATGAACAACCCGATCCTTATATCATATAATAGTGCCGAGGAACGAATGGCCCGATCCATACCAATATATCCCGCATCCGGGACGATATCATAATATACCAACTGATCAGGTGGTCATGCGTATATAATGCCTCGCCTTTTTCCCATATCCCTTATACACACACACGCACAGATATATATATATATATATATATATATATATATATATATATATATAGAGAGAGAGAGAGAGAGAGAGAGAGAGAGTAAAAATAACATGCATGGGAGCCCAAACAAAAGCTATGACTCTATCATAGTGACGTAAGGTCGGTAACCTCCGATTGATATTATGGAATAATCATCATCGCTATATCACACCTCGAAAGAACAACTCATAAGGTGAGATCAACAATGATGAGCAATTCAACGGAATCATGGAATAAACTGAATAGGCTCATCATAGAATTTAAAATCATAAACTTTGAAACTTCTAAAAATGGGATCATCATCATCATCGTCATCGTTGTTATTTTAAAAACATAATCATCTTTAGCGTCATAGGAAAATTTAAGAATCGGGAATATCTAGCTTGTGGGAAAAAGGGCATCAGGGAAAATATATATAAGTTCGCAAGAAAAGAGTCATCATTGTCATTATGGTCATCATAGAAGACATCTTGTCTTTAAGATCATAAAAACCTTGAGAATAAATGAACTTTTAGCTTTTCGGGAACAAGGGGGTTATGGAAGACATGTATGAAATCATAACATAGGAATCATACCTTTTGAAAGAAAGGGACTAGCCTTAACATACCTGGAAACTCGCTTCTCGACTTTCCAACCTACCTCCCGTCTTGCAATCTATTTACGATCGTTCGTAGTCTCTTAATCAACATATAAAACCATTCATACTATTGTTAGGCTCACTATCATACACTTGTCTTAAGCCTTCAATTTAAATCCATTTAAAATCTACCGAAATTCGAGCAGCATTTCCCCTGTTTATATGCCTATCCCGAAATCACCATCCAGCAACAAACAACAATACCAACATCAACAACAATATAATCAATACCAAAATACTCCATAAAACATCCCACAGGATATTTATCCAATATTTCCACCAACAGAATTATTATACAACCATTTAGTAGTTCTATCTCCGTAATTAAACTTAAATCAATACCAATAAGGAGGAATTCATACCATTCTCCCGCTAGTACCGTGTTATCTTTGATATCCACCTTAGATTCAAACCAAGACTCGCCGCAATGCGATTTTATTATCGCAATTATACGCTGTCTAGACTAGGATCCGGGAATTATACTTGGTTTGCATGGAAATTGATGGGTGGAAGTTGTGGGAAAATTCCAAAAACTTGGAGGAGGTTTGGAAGGTGTTGGAATGTGAAATAAGGGGAGTAACCCCTTTTTATAACGTTTTGGGCTCAGGTTGCACCGACTTAAAAAGTACTCAGCATGTTCACGCTGGGTAATGGCGCGTTATCTGTCACCCCTTCTGCGCGTTTGCGTCACCTCCTGGCGTATTCGCGCAGAGCATTTTCCTGGATTTCCAGCACAACTAGTAACGTCTATATCTCCCTACTCCGATATCGTATCGATGAGCGGTTTATTGCGTTGGAAACTAGACTTCCTGAACTTTATTGTAGGATTTTCCTTTGCCTCAAAACTCATATACCAAAATATATTCCTTCCTCAATTAGGGCCAAAATTACCCCTCATATTCTTCCAAAATCCAACAAACTTAATTTCCTTGATTCACTTGCCCTCCAAATCCTTCCGTCGCTTATTATATGAACTTAAACCCTCATAAACATAAGATAAATGCATCAAATGTCATGTATCCTTGGAGGTAACTCCAATGTCCATACTTGAAATAGCCAATACTTATGAATCTCAACGTACAGAACCACAGGGTGTAACACTTAGCAGACTTGTGGGTTAGAAGCTTAAACCTAGTCTATGACTGGAGGATTTTGGGATATATTGTGCCTGTCGATTGTTGTTGACTGTCTTATCTGTTCTTCTTGTTGATTTCGATATTTTGATAAATTGTGCATGTCGATTGTTGTTGACTGTCTTATCTGTTCTTCTTGTTCTTCCTGTCAATGGTTGTTGACTGTCTTATCTGTTCTCTTGTTGATTTCGGTATTTCATATGCCTATGATGCTTACTATTACAAATGTGTACTGATACTGCTCTTGCTGCACTTTTTCTGAGTGCAGAGTGTGAGATAGGATCGTCATCGAGACCCCGAGACTTGCCCCGAGGCTTCTTGCTTAAGATCTAAGGGTGAGCCACGTACCAGCCTGTAGCCCTGGATCTTATCTTAGAATTGTCTATTATTCTATCCTTAAGTAGTATTTCCTTATGTTCACACTATTGTTATGTTCCAAGACGGTTTTTGGTTAGTTGTTCTTGTACTAGTGACTTCAAGTCCTTAGGGAGATCTATAAGGTTGAGTATTCCGCACTTTATGATTTATGTATGGTTAAACACTTATTAATGTTGGTGTTTATTACTTTCCTACCTATTTCTTATATTGATAAATATTGATTAAGGGGATGGTCCGCCCACCAGAGAGTTAGGGTGGGTGCCATCATGACCCGTGATTTGGATTGTGACAGGAGTGGACCAAGGTTAAATCCAAAAAATCAAAATCTCATAATTCTAACCAAAGACCCAAATCACAATAGAACACCTCAGGACCCGAACCGGGGACTCAACTTAGTCAAAAAGCACATTTCGGACCTAACGGAATCGATGAAACCTCCAAAATGATGCATTTACCCCCGATGTTGACTTTCATCAAACATCTTCATTTCCTTAACTTAGAAAGCTCAAATTTCACTAAAACCAATCCAAAACTCGCCTGATTGCCTTCGGAGCCATGCCAACCATCTCCGCAAGTCATATACCGAAATAAAAACTACGAGGAGGGTATTTTGGGAAAAATAAGGAAAAAGTTTCAAAACGGCTAAGTAAGTCGTTACATTCTATTTTTTGCATTACAATCTATTTTTTTTCTTTCTGTTGTTTTGCTTGTTGAACCTCTCTTGATTAAGATAAGTAACTATTGGGCAGTAGTATTTCCATAAAAACCACGATTAGTTAGCACAATTAAAACCATGCTCAATTAAGACATCGCAAGTAATTCTTTAATGATTTTTTCGGCCAAAGTAACATAAGTAGTTATGCGAAGTTTTCTTGTTGGCCACAATTGAAATCATCGCTAATTATTATTTATGAAAATAATTTATATTTGAATTTCGGAATATGCCACACTGGCGTCGTGCCTAAATATGAGACATTAGAAAAATCTATTGATTTTTGAAACATCCTTTTAAACTGTGGCTGAAGTTTCTTTACTAAAATTTATAATTACTACTAATATATTTTTAGTCACAGTCAGTCGTGTGGATAAATGCTATAATATCTTCTTTTTTTTTAAAAAAAGTTGCTAGTATTTCCAGCATTTCCCAGGTATCCGTACATAATTAAGGGGCATATAATGAGATCCAAATAAGCAAATCATGGTCTTTCGAAAACAGTCTCCCTACCTTGGTAGGAGTAAGGTCTGTGTACACTATACCCTCCCCAGACATCATATTGTGGGATTTCACTGGGTTGTTATTGTAATGACTAGAGTCTCATAATTCAACTTGTTTCAACCATTTAATATTTGTAAAATATGCAGTGACATAAATGAAAGAATGCGGTTATAGGGGCATACATGGATGACGATGGTAGAATTTAACAAGCTCCACTCAATTAAGTACAAGGGCCAACAATAGGTTTGCAGTTCTGAACAACAACCATAATCTCTCAGATTTAGGGGATGATGGTACTAGTCAGTTCCAACCTCCATGATCATATGTACATGGAATATTAAAGGGCTAAATAGGCCCTTTAAACGTAAGGAGATACCTCTCTTTCTGAGGAATAATAAGATAGAAATCATGGGAATAATTGAAACAAGGGTGAAGGAAAATAACTCAAAGAAAATCACAAAAAATAGCTAACAACAGGAAGGTGTGTTATAACTATGATCATGCCTATAATGGTAGGATTTGGCTACTTTGGAAGGAACGTATCCAGGTACAGATCTTAGAGGTTGGTGATCAGTTCATCCATTGTGAAGTTCATACTACAATACTTTGTTGCTCACTGTTATTTATGCTAGAAATGATTTAGGGAAGAGACAAGAACTTTGGAATAAACTCACACACATAAGTTCTCAAGTTCAAACTGAGTGGCTTGTGTGTGGTGATTTTAATAATGTATTGAATTCAGAGAATAGAATTGGGGCCCCAGTTACTCAAGTATAAAATTGGCTTCAGGGATCTCATTAATATTGCACAGTTAACCCCTCTGAAGAGTACATGATGTCATTAATTTACTTCGTGTAACAATCAAGATGGGAACAACAGAGTTTATAGTAAGATTGATTGGACACTGAAAAATTATGGGTGGCTGCTAAAACTTAGTCTTATTGAAGCTGATTTCCTCAGTCCTCGAGTGTCAGACCATTCTCCAGTATTTATTCATTGCAACCCTGGAGCTCAGCTTAGAAATTTACATCCAAAGCCCTTTAAGCTATACAGCAATGTGTTAAATCATCCAGATTTTAGGAGGATAGTTAAGAGTGTTTGGAGGCGGGATGTACGAGAGATAGAAATGAATAGAACTTACCATAAACTTAAACTACTAAAGGTGTCTTTGACGGATTTTAATAACTATATGGCTTCCTATCAATAGAAATTAAACCAGTCCAGGCAGAGTTTAGAGATAGTACAGGCTAGGATCTCCATGCAACCATTATGGAAACAACTTATTGATCAGACGAATGAAGCTGTACTAGAAGTTTAGGAGCAATGTGGAAGAACAAGTCATGAGATAGAAGTCTAGAGCTAGCTGGATAGAATGTGGGGACTCTAATACTTCTTACATCTATGCTCATTGGAAGATGAGAACAGTGTAAACTCTATCACCTCTATCTATAATGAAGTTGCTATCAAGGTCACTGATCATGTCCAGATGGAAACTGAGTTCGTATGTTTCTTCACTAAGCTTATGGGAGAAGCAACCACCCTGCTTCGTTGTCCAAATGCTAAAGTTATAAAATAGGGAACTTGTTTGACAAGGAACCAATAGTTACATTTGATCAGGAATGTTACATCAGAGAAAATCATGGATGCTATAAAGAGTATACCCAAAGAAAAGGCTCCAGGGGCAGATAGATTTCCAGTTTAATTTTTTACACAGCATTGGGATGAAGCAAAGACTGATGTACTAGAAGTCGTGTTAAATTTCTTTAGAACCGGTGAGATACGCAAGGCCATAAACTGTACAACAGTTACTCTTATTCCTAAAGCCCCTTCTCCAACTTAGGTAAAGGATTGTAGGCCAATTTCTACACCACTCTATACAAGATTATCACCAAAATCTTGACTGGTAGGCTAAAGAGTGTCTTTAGTGACCTAGTTAGTGGGCCACAATTAGCTTTCATTGAAGGAAGGAGTATTACTAACAATATTGTATTCACTCATTAACTATTTAAGGGTTACATAAGGAAAGGGATCGCAGCAAGTCATGTGCTTAAGGTGGATCTTAGGAAGGCTTATGACACTTTGGATTGCTATCTCTTGAAGTGGATGCTGGTTGAAATTAGGTTCCCACAAAGGTTTGTGAAGTAGATCATGGCATGTATTTCTACTGTTACCTATTCCTTGACTTTAACGGTGGCCTCACAAAACATTTTGCAAAGAAAGAGAGGCATCAGACTGGGGGGTCCTATTTCCCTTTACCTGTTTGACATAGTCAAGGAATATGTACAGAAGGGATTTGCAAAGTTGGCTCTGAACAAGAACTTCAATTTCCACCCCAGATGCAAGAAGTTGGGTGTGATACATGTGTGGTTTGTTGATGATTTGTTAATGTTTGCAAGGCTGACCTTCCATCTATTAGGCTCCTTAAACAAGCTTTTCATAAGTTCTCAATGGCATCTGGCTCGCAAGCAAAATGTAGATAAAAGCTCCACGTTCTTAGCTGGCATTTTTGATATCTTGAAGCAAGACATTTTTGAGGAGTTGGGCTCTACTATGGGTACTTTTCCTTTCAGGTACCTTGGTGTACCTTTGGCTTCTAAGAAACTGTCCATTATTCAATGTTGGCCACTAGTGGAGAAAATCTCTATAAGAATAAATTGTTGGACTTCTAGAATGCTATCAATGTAGGGAGATTGCAATTGATCAAATCAGTGTTATTTGGAGTTCGGTCCTACTGGGGTGAAATCTTTCTATTGCCCAAGAAGGTCCTCAAGATGATAGAAGCTGCATGTAGATAATTCCATTATTTTTAAGAAAGCTTTGATTTCATGGGTCAACATTTGTATATCTCAAGCTGTTGGGGGACTTAATGTTATGAATCTCTATCTTTGGAACAAAGTAGTTGTGGCAAAACACTTTTGGGATATTGCTATGAAGAAAGATTGTCTTTGGATCAGATGGATTCACTCTTGTTACATTAAAAATCAGGTTGTGGATTATGTTCCTATACCCAAGAATGCAGCTTCGGTTGTGAGGAAAATATTGGGTATCAAAATTCTTATTATTGGGCTTCAGAATGTCCAAGGTGACCATACATGTAGACTGACTCAACTGCATCATCTTGGAGGTGGATTTATCATGAAGATGTTGTATCATTGGTTTCACCTCAATATCAGAGGGTCCCTTGGAAGAGTATGATTTTACAACCTAACTTATACCAAAGATTCAAATTTAATTTGTGGCTAGCTGCTCATAGAAGACTAGCTATTGTGGATACTACTATTGTGATATGAGTGGTTTAAATTGGTTGTGTCTTTCTCAATCATCCTGGCCAGAACTTGTATGCAACACTTATATGGAGCATAAATGTTTGGAACTCTTTTCTTATCTAAATTTTAAGGATAGGGCCCTACCCTATTCTTGAACCCTCTACCGAACTCCACCCTACCCACATTTTCTTGTGTTTTGAAAAGGAAAAAAACTCTCTCTACTTGCTACAAACAGTCTTTCTTCGGAATTATCTTAACGGGTCGATCCTCCAATCCGCTTTGTTTGGTCCCACCACCAACTCTAACTGAGAAGTTGAGTCACCCTTTTTTTTTCCAGAAATATAGTAGTACAGAATGAGATAGTCTATCTTGTATTGATCATAGGATCACTCTATGAATAGGTCGATTCTCTGTGACCTCCCACCATTCATGACATCCCTTGCTTCTCACAAGAATGACTCCTTGGTGGAGGAGTAGAAGCGTTGGTCCCCTTCGATCAACTTGATCTGCCTACTGTTACCTAACGTAGGACCTCCGTCCCCGAGGTTGCTGACATTTGGAATTCATTCCCTCAAACATGTGATTTTTCTAGTTTAGCTGATGAATTGTTTGAGCATTTATTTTTTATTGCCCTACTATTAGGTGCATATGGTCCAGAATGCTAATTTGGCCTGGACATCCCAGGCCCATCACTACTTGGCAGTCTAAGGTACAAAGGATCACTCTATGTGCAAAAAGGTAATCTGGGCACTGGGCAATTGTAACATGTGTCTTTAGCATGATGGCTTACTTGATATAGAGAGACATGAACAAGCTCAGGTTCTAGGGTGATGCTACTTCACTAGATAAGTTGTGTAGAGAGATAGCAGTGCATATACACACCCGTGGCAATTCAATTCACAATTGGTATGGCAGCGTTACACCATTGAGCTCATTTCCATAGTTCTAGTCAGGTATGTATTTTATTTCTTCTTTATTTTCTGGCTAGTTGTGATGTGTATAGGTCAAAGAAGTATTGGGGAGAGGTGATTAGACAGGACATGACGCAGTTATAGCTTACCGAGGACATGACCTTAGATAGGAGGGTATGGAGGACTCAGATTAGGATAGAAGGCTAGTAGATAATATTGTTTATCCTTTTATATTAGTAGTCGCATTATCGCTAAGCTATTACCTGCCCAAAAAAAAACACATCCAAAGAGCAATTCATTTTATATTATTAATGATAATAGTTTTTGGTATGATTGTCATCAATTCGTTTGACATTAGTACAATACATATTGATAATTTTTTAAATTTAAAATTTTTAAAATATCAGAAAGTATTAGTAATCGTAAAACTAACAAGTGAAGTGTATAACTGAATAATATCTTCATATTTCTACATGACATTACACTCTGTACATATCATCAATACTATACGGAATTTATTTAAACTTTTTTAGGAAACTTTTTATAGAATTTGGACAGGAAAATTCAAATTTATTGGCTTAATCTAAAAGATATGCTCCCACTAAATAGCAATAACCCCCTGCCCTCCCTCAAGCAACCGAGCAAAATTCATACTAGCTCCAATATTTCAAGACTAAACCTTCCTTTAGGTTAGAAATATTAAAAGCAAAATCAACAAGTAGGATTTGAAACAAGTAATTCTTTTAAATGAGAAATAATGGGAAAATTTAAAAACCCGAAATGAATTTAAAGTTTTTCTTTATCGATCATGAATATCATGAATTTTCTTTATTCGGATTTGATCGAGTAAAAGTTTTCCAAAATTCATCTTATTCAAGTTTATTCTAAATATGCTTAGAACTACTTTAGGAAAAAAAAAAACTAGAATACTTATGTGTGCATAGATCGAATTACCATGTTAAAAAGCCTGAAACCTAATATAAATTGTGGCTCCTCAGCAAGTAGTTGGCTACACACACAAAACTTGTCTTTTCTCTAGATATCATACATAGCCTAGGATTAATTTTCAATGGATTCATCCATGGATGTTGCTTCTAACGAAACGATATCTTGCTCATCGTTTCTCTTATTCATGGTACACTTATTCTAACTATCTACTTATGTATAAACATGACTCTTCATCTTTCTTTTTTTATGGTTTCAAGAGTTAGTGATGTCAAAGCTAAAATTTTATACGCTAGCTAGTTTGTGCTCATCAAATTAAAAAGCTGGTTTGTGCTCATCAAATTAAACTTTAATTCATTATTTTTGAAATATATATATATATATATATATATATATATATATATATATATATATATATATATATATATATATATATATATATATATACACATATATATAATCAAACCATTTTCAATCTGAGAAAATTACTATGCTAAAGATAGTTTTCTGGAAGCGTCTTACTTACTCATTCCATATTTTTTTGTTGAAATTCTAGTTCATAATTTTAATCTATTGGATTATTTTCAATATTCTACAACATGAGTTGGATGTTATTTCTTAATTTGATGACGTTATCCTCCCACATTGAGTTTACATTGGTTTGTTTCAAATACTTAAATCACAACGCTTCCATGTACACTAACAACGTCATTTGTTTCTTCTTATAGTGCCTAATGTCTAGCATTCATACAACTTTTTATATGCAAGTGCAACGATTCAAATTTTAATTTTTTTGTTAGTAGTATCTTGCTTCTCTCATGTATTGATGTGCTAATTAGATATGATATTTGTGTCAGACGGAATATCTTCGCTCGTTTCGAGAACTGGTTGGAATTAAGAGGAGGTAAAAATGATATTTTTATTTTGTCTATCCAATTTTATATTTCCTTCACATTCAATCACGTTGCAGGGTTCCTCTAGGT
Organism: Lycium barbarum; assembly: GCF_019175385.1. Classification (NCBI taxonomy): domain Eukaryota; kingdom Viridiplantae; phylum Streptophyta; class Magnoliopsida; order Solanales; family Solanaceae; genus Lycium; species Lycium barbarum. The sequence goes on along the minus strand of NC_083343.1, from coordinate 97,459,189 downwards.
GAAAGGAAGAATTCTAATGAAATCAAGGAAGATGTAGATGATGACGATGATGTTGATGAAGATGATGACGATGATGATAGTTATGACGACACTGACAGAGATGGTAATTTTAAGATTTATGGAGAACATACAACTAGTGAAGAAGAAGGAGCTTTTAATAACAGTGAAAGTGACAACGATGATGATGCTGCTGATGATATTTATAATATGATTTATGGAGAACAAAGCAACAATACTGAAGATGATGATGACCATGATTTTGATGATGATAGTGATGGCCGATGTGATGCAAACGGTAAAATTTATGGGGAACCAATAACTAGTGATGATGAGGAGGAAGAAAAAGGTCGAGCACTATCAAAACAGAAAAATAAAGTGATTATTATATTAGCATGAAGAAAATTAATATATTTTGTATTATGTAATGGCAAATTAAGTTAATTTTGTTCCGAATGCTAGTCAATTTTATATTTCATGATCTTGAATATTGGATCTTTATTTTGTCATCTTAATATTATGTTATTGTGTTATAGATCAACTTTATTTGAGTTCTGTATGGTTAAACTCCCATAGATCTTTTTGTGTTGTTAATAACATGTTTAAATACATTGATACCAATTGCCAAAGAACTAGATTTTGCTGCCAAAATAGGGTTGACATAAAATAGCCTATATCAAAAGGTTCATGGTGCTTTGTTACTTCTTATAAGAACCATAAAATAAAAACATGTTTGAAAAGCTTTCTTCGTATGTCAACATAGGCTAATTCAAAATTCTATAAAGCTGTGATCCCTTCTTACAGATAGTATAATTTCGGTAAATGGATATGTCATAGATAGTATAATTTCGGTAAATGGATATGTCACGACCCAAAGTCTATAAGTTGTGAAGGCACCTACCCCACCCCGGTAAGTAAGCCAAATACAATTAACAACCAGATAATTAAGTTCCCAAAGCGGCAGGTAAAGTGAAAACATGAAATATTCACATCAAGTCTACATAATAATCAAAATGCGGAAACAACGCAATATACCACCTGTCATGCCCCAACTTGGGGAACGTGCGGTCACCTATCATTTCCCACTCGGTAGGTGAACCCGTACCTGAATCAACAACCAATGGCAATGTAGTAAACTCAACAACCAATAATAATAACATAATAGGTCTAACATAAATTGGAAAATACTACAAGTGCGAAAATAAATCAATCCCAAATCTGGTCTGAATGGTACAAGAGCTACTAATAATACAAGTCTGGAATAGTCAACATGTCTCCAAATAGAAATACTGTCTTGAAAATAAAAAAAGACAAGTAAATAGAAGAATCTCCGGGCAGCAGAATCCATCAAGCAAGCTCACCCTAGAAACTCTGGTAGGAAGCCTCGGGATTAGCCTCGAGGGATAGATGACTCTCCAACAACGTACTCTGCACTCATAGAGAGAGTACAGCAAGGTAGTATCAGTATAAAACCACAGTATTGAGTAGACATCATAGGCTGACAACAACTACGAAATCATATATAAAGCAAGATACTGAAAAAGCAGGCATGCTCACAATCAAATAAAACTCAACACAGTTAAAATATTGAATCCAACACCAATCACCAAGTCTGGAATATCACCTCCAGTCCACTATGAGCCCGAAACACTAACTTAAGAAACACTATCAAGTACATGTATCATCACAGATCAATAACATGTCCATTACAGTATCGTAAGTAAATATGAGATGAATGCAATTCAAATGCAATGATATACATAAGCTTCGAGAATATTTGGTCGCCTCCATAGTCATGACCCATGGGGGACTGCTAAGTACATGTACTTGTTGTGGAATGCACAACCCGATCCAATAGCTAGTGTTAAGGAACGAGCAACCCGATCCCAGTCAGTTTTGTGGTACGTGCAACCCGATCCAAGTAAGTGTTGCGGCGCGCAACCCAATTCCAAAATATGTATAAATGAGTGAACGTATGATAAATATTCCAACAGGAATATATAAATCAATGGTGCCATACATGGACACAAATCTCACTCACAATATCAATATCATAACCCTTTTCTCCTTTCCAACTACATCAATGTGAAAAATATGATTTCCAACACACAAGTAATCACTAAGAATTAACTCTAGAATAAACCACGTGGAGACGATCCAACATCTCACAAATAATCACAACTCCATAGAACACAATAAGGCAACAAGCCCAAGTCAACAGCAATACCATCCTAAATATTCCATCCAGACTTCATACCCGAAGGTTTACATGCTTTCTCTAACAATAACCAACCAAAAGGTAAGCCGTAACCTACCTGGAAAGCCAAACAGGAGCCATGGATGGTTACACCTTAGCCTTGGCCTTTCGTAGCGCCTCCAAGTACAAAAAGTCTATTCATAATCGAATTCTATATTAAAAACCACGAATAATGACACCCATAATGCTATACTTCTCCTTAGGTCAAAATCTAACCCAAGGAATTGGGGGAACAGGCCCACAAGGGTAAAATAGGAAATCGAAAGATGGAACATGCAATTCAAGCTCTAAGTGACCAAACCCATTAAACAATTGCTAGAACAACTCAAGATCAAGCCTCATTCAGATTTAAGGTAAAAACCTCAAATTTGGGTATGAACCCTAATTCTTCAATCCTTAAACTAACCACTAATAATGAAAGAAATAAGCTTAACAACAAGGAATTCATCAAATTCTATGGTTATACTAGTCAAATTTACCACCAATTTCCATTTTAGAAGTCTAAACCCATTTTAAGAATTTTAACACAAGACACATCTTCTCTATTTATATTCTAGTGATTCTAAGCATGAAATAGGGATCTAGTAAGGTAAATGATGAAGGCTAGGGTCATAGATCTTACCTCCAAGAAGATTCAGTCCACAAGTTGCTCTATTCTCCCAAAGAGTGCTTAGAAAGTCATGAGAAGAAGTGATAGGGTTTAATGGTAGATTTCATGATTTTCGATATGGTGGACTTTGATATTATCTTGGGTAAGTCTTGGCTTTCTCCTTATCACGCGATCTTGGACTGTCACGCCAAGACAGTTATCTTAGCCGTGCCGGGAAATCCTAGGCTTGAGTGGGGGGGAGGGGGGGTACTCCTAGTCTCGCTCCGAAGAAGATCATTTCCTTCCTTCAGGAGAAGAAATTAGTAAACAAGGGGTGCTTAGCCTATCTGGCTCATGTGCGTGACACGACTGTCGCATCTCCACCCCTTGAGTCCATTCTTATTGTGAGCGAGTTCGCTGAGGTATTCCCGTCGGATCTGCCGGGTATGCCACCTGATCGCGATACTGATTTCTGCATTGACTTGGATCTGGGCACTCGCCCTATTTCTATTCCACCATATCGGATAGCACCTGTCGAGTTGAGAGAGCTTAAGGAGCAGTTACAGGATTTATTGAGCAAGGGGTTCATTAGATCGAGTGTCTCCCCTTGGGGTGCTCTCGTGTTATTTGTGAAGAAGAAAGATAGGACCATGAGGATGTGCATTGTTTATCGCCAACTGAACAAGGTCACTATTCGGAACAAGTGTCCTATGCCTCGTATTGATGATCTATTCGACCAACTTCAGGGTGCTTCAGTTTTTTCAAAGATTAACTTGCGTTCAGGCTACCACCAGTTGAGGATCAGGGCGGAGGATATTCCGAAGATAGCCTTTCGGATGAGGTATGGCCACTATGAGTTTCTAATGTGTCCTTTGGGCTTACCAATACCCCGGCTACATTTATGACTTTGATGAATGGCATCTTTAGGCCATTCCTTGATTCCTTCGTGATTGTGTTTATTGATGATATCTTGGTGTATTCCAAGAGTAGAGAGGAGCATGAGATCCATCTTCGTACTGTTCTTGGGTTGTTGAAAAAGCATAGCCTGTTTACTAAGTTTTCTAAGTGTGAGTTTTGGTTAGAGTCTGTGGTCTTCTTAGGCCACGTAGTGTCTAAGGATGGAATTATGGTTGACCCACAGAAGATTGAGGCTGTAAGGGGTTGGGCGAGGCCCACTACTGTTACTGAAGTTTATAGTTTTATGGGTTTGGCCAGCTATTACCGTCGCTTTGTGAAGGGTTTTGCTGCTATTGCTTCATCTTTGACCAGATTAACTCAGAAGGATATTCCCTTCCAGTGGTCAGATGATTGTGAGGAGAGCTTTCAAAAGCTCAAGCTTCTTTTTACTTCAGCCCCGATCCTAACATTACCCGTGGAGGGTAAGGATTTCGCGATCTACTGCAATGCCTCCCGTATGGGTTTTGGTGTTGTGTTGATGCAAGAGGGTAGAGTGATAGCTTATGCTTCCCGTCAGTTGAAGATTCGTGAGAAGAATTACCCTACCCATGATTTGGAGCTGTTGGTCGTGGTCTTTGCTTTGAAGATTTGGAGTCATTATTTGTACAGTGTCCATTCTGAGGTTTTCACCGATCACCGTAGCCTTCAGCATGTGTTTACCCAGAGTGATTTTAATTCCAGGCAGCCGATGGATGGAGCTTTTGAAGGACTATGACATCTCTATTCTTTACCATCCCGAGAATGCCAATGTTGTGGTTGATGCCTTGAGTCACAAGGCAGTGAGTATGGGGAGTTTAGCTCGTTTGATTGTTTTCAAGCATCCGTTGGCCATGGAGGTTGAGACTCTGGCCAACAGTTTTGTTCGCCTTGATATTTCAGCTCCAGGGAGGATTTTAGCTTGTGTAGAGGCGAGGTCATCTTTATTGGACCAGATCCGGACTCAACAGTTTGATAATGCTCCGTTGAGTAAGATTCGAGATAGAGTTTTGAGGGATAAGGACAAGGAGACCGTGATTGATTCTGAGAGCATTTTGAGGATTAAGGGACGACTGTGCATTCCTCGTGTTGGTGATTTGATTCAGTTGATCTTGTCTGAGGCTTATAGCTTTCGCTATTCCATTCATCCGGGGGCAACTAAGATGTACCGTGATTTGAGACGGCACTATTAGTAGCGTCAGATGAAGAGAGATATAGTTGATTTCATGGCTAAGTATAACAATTGTCAGCAGGTAAAGTATGAGCACCAGCGACCCAGCGGTGTACTTCAGAGGATGCCCATTCTCAAGTGGAAGTGGGAGAGGATTGCCATGGATTTTGTGGTGGGTCTTCCGAAGACCCAGGGCAAGTTTAATTCTATTTGGGTGATAGTTGATCGGCTGACTAAGTCCACTCACTTTGTTCCGGTTCAGATTTCTTATACCGCGGAGAAGTTAGCCAAGTTGTACATTCGGGATATTATGAGATTGCATGGGTTTCCTATTTCAGTGGTATCTTATTGGGGTACAATTATCACTTCCCGATTCTACTTTTCATAAAGAGTTGGGTACCCATTGGATCTCAGTACATCTTTTCATCCCCAGACCGATTGTCACGACCCAACCCCGTAGGCCGTGACTAGTGTCCGTGCTGGACACCCAAACGTACCCAATAATCCAAACCAGCAGACTAGCAGATTATATAAATATAAAAGTCAGTCGACATTACTAGTGTCATAGAGGAACATATATAACACATGGAAGCCGATAAGGCTATCACAAATCATAGCAACCCAAAACATATACAGAACCCACATGTATGTCTACAGACCTCTACAGAACATAACAGAAACATAAGACAGGACAGGGCCCCGTCGTACCCATGAATAGCGCACATATATCCAACAGCAGCAGACTGTACCAGAGTATAGGCTCTGGACAAAAGAGCGCTCCAGAATAGCAGAATAGGTGTCCTAGGCAGGTGGGTCAGCAAATCTGTAGTCTGTACCTGCGCGGCATGAAAACGCAGCCCCCGAAGAAAGGGGGTCAGTACGAAATATGTACTGAGTATGTAAAGCATGGAACGTAGTAAACAAAGTCATAATCGGAACATGAGGTACAGAAAAATGAACGGAATATCCAGATTAGCAAAATGCTGATCATAAAGCATAAATAGTACTTACAGGAAACGTATGTCATACCTGGTCCCATTACGGAACAAAATCATAACCGGAACAGAACGTACAGAAATGTGAGTGAGATGTCCAGAGTATCAAATGCATATTTTCAAAACATGAAGAGTATGTACAAAAACATATGCCATATCATATCCGGCCCCTGCCAAGGGACTCGGCAGACAGAACGTGGTCACCCCCCGACACTGGTGCCACAACACATAAGGATCAGAAAAGGGGAATAACCCCGTAACATAGCATATCATATCAGATGGCCATATCAGATCATATCAGAACAAGCGTACATGGCACAGCATACTCCACAAACCCATGTACGCGTATACCTGCCCCCTCACATCGAGGCACGGCGAACAATGCAAAGGATCACGCTTGACAACATATCCTGGCCCGGGCTCAGTGGGGGAAACATTGAGGCATCCACGAACGGAGTAGTGAGAAACTAAATGCACTAAAAATACCATAAATATATTTCCAGAGACTCAATGAGGCATATCGAATGTCAAATCAAATCAATGAAATCGGACGGAAACATAGTAAGTAAATTTAGATGTCATAACGGGTTACGGAGGCATAATCTATCCGAGATCGTTTTCAAGATTCAAAAATATTTATAAGACTTAATGAAATATTTAAAATAGTTTTTATTTAGTAGATAAAGGAGTAGTTAGAGTATCTCTAACGAAAACGCTCGAAGACAAGTCATAGACACATAAAGGGTAAAATTGGAAATAGTGGGCCCACCTCGGAACCAATGAAGCGGTGGGCTCAAATTACGTATTTTTAAGCTTATGGGGTCACCTACAAAGGTTCTAGGACATTCCATAACTTCCTAAGCAATTTGGGAAAAAATTTCATAATTTTTCATCAAAGCATACTTAAGGAATTCAATTCTATTGAATGAAAAAGAGACGATTTCAAACGCGGATTCCGATGGACAGAATATTCCCCGAGGCGTAAATCCAAGCCTAGTACATCTAGGACATGCCAAGAGAAGAATCGGGATAGCTTTACATACCTTTCTTGCCCTTTACGCTTGCCAAAACTCAAATCTCGTTTCGTCCAAAACCTACAAATGGTCACATTTACCAATTTACTATTCATAAGACTTAAAATTTCAACCTTAACCAATTCTTGTCTATAAAAATTTGAGCAGCATCTCCCCTATATATATATCATCCCCGAGGTTAAAACTCGGCTAAAACAACAACAACCATACCAACAACAATATATACAACATCAATAATCGACTAGGAACGCATTCTAGCGTAAATAGTCTTATTTTCCAAATAATGCGACAATTCCAAATCCAACTTTGCACTTACAACCCGATATCAATATTTTCATATTCACATACTAATATAAGACCATTCAAACATAAACCAAAAGTATTCCAAGCTATATATTCAATATTCAACAATTCCATCAACTTCCATATTCAATCCAAAATTCTTATATATGCAACAAAACCATTCCAACACATTTTCTACTTACTAATTCATCTCCAACAACAATCTACCACACGGCCAACATGGCTTCTTTCCAATTTCATCCAATTTTCATTCAACTTCCATTTCCAATACAAATTCCACAATAACCACAACTAGTATGCAACTTAAAATTCAACTCATATATGTATACAACATATATACACCCATGGCTACATATATAATATATATACATACCCACTTTGCAAACTTTCATATTTCCATAAATTCTACTCATTTCTACATACTACAACACAAACAAACCTTCATAACATAAGAAAAAGGAATTGATTCTTACCTTGTTTTTATGAAAGTAGCAAATCCTTCAACATCTTATTGTTCCCATGCTCCTCTAACTCCAAACAAAATTATATTCGTGATTATGCGTTGCCCGGACTTCGATTAGTACTTCGTAGCTTGAAATTTCACTCACAATCCTCACTTTTATGTGAGATTTAGGCCCCTTTTTGTTGCTGAATTTTCTGGAAAATTTGAGAAGTTTTTAGATGATAAAAATGGGGTTTTTCCCCTTTTTATAAGGGCTGAAACGGCGTCACTGTAGCTACAGTACTGTAGCAGTGCTGTAGCGTACTGTAGCAGTGCTGTTTCTGCGCGACAGTTCAGTTTGTAGCGTCTATAATTCTCTACTCCGACGTCCTATCGATGAGTGGTTTGTTGAATCATAAACTAGACTTGACGAACTTCATTTTAGGCTTTTGAAACGCCTTAAAACTCCAAATATGCATAGAGATATACCCCTCCAAAGTTGACTAAAAATTTGTCCAGCATTTCTCAAATTTTCGTCGAACTTATTTTCTTCAACTTGCTCGATCTCGAAATATTCCGAAACCCTCCATACATGATATTTATCACTTATTATACATGATAATGACCATATTCTTGTGTTTTAAAATACTCTTTCCCGATGACGACTTACAAGATCATAATCATCCATTATTTAAACAATATACTTAATAATGTCTCATTCCTCATACTCCAAAGTTGTTTTAACTAGTCGTAACTCGACATTCTTACATTCAAATTTAACAGTGTTTCTTCGAAGTACGGGGTGTAACACCGATGGCCAGTCCGAGCGGACCATTCAGGTGCTCAAAGACATGTTGAGAGCATGCGTTATTGATCTTGGTGGTCATTGAGATCAGCACTTTCCATTGGCAGAGTTTGCGTACAACAACAGTTATCATTCGAGTATTGGCATAGCGCCTTTTGAGGCCTTATATGGTAGGAGGTGTAGATCTCAAGATCGCTGGTTTGATGGGTTTGAGGTTAAACCTTGGGGTACGGATCTATTGAGAGAGTCCGTTGATAGGGTGAGAGTTATTCAGGCCAAGCTTTTGGCAGCTCAGAGTCGACAAAAGATATATACGGACCGGAAGGTCTGAGATTTAGAGTTTTTTGTTGGCCACCAGGTTCTATTGAAGGTTTCGCCCATGAAAGGTGTTATGAGGTTTGGGAAGAGGGGAAAGTTGAGCCCCAGGTTTGGAGGGAGTTCATCCGATTTTTCATGTTTCTATGCTAAAGAAGTACCACGCCGAGGGTACTTACATTGTTCGTTGGGATTCAATATTACTTGATGAGAATTTGACTTATGAGGAGGAGCTTATTGCGATTTTGGATAGGCAGGTTTGGAAGTTGAGGTCGAAGGAGATTGCTTCTGTAAAGGTGCAATGGAAGCATTGTCCTGTTGAGAAGGCTACTTAGGAGATTGAGTCCGACATGTGTAGCCGATATCCCCAATTGTTCGCTGATTCAGGTATTTCCTCGTTCTTTTCCTTTCTTCGTTCGAGGACGAGTGACGGTTTAATTGGTATCTGATGTAACGAGCCATTTGGTCGTTATAGTCTTTTCGGCATTTTCACCCCTTTCCGAGCTTAATTAGCTCACTTTTGATCTGAGGGGACCGTTGACACGCTTCCCGAGTTGGCTAGACTTAATTCGGGTGACTTTTTGTGAAATATAGGCTTTATGCGAAAAGAGTTGACTCAAAGTTGACTTTTGGTTAAATGGACCTTTTTCGAAAATCCGTAGATTTCGAGAGGTCTGAAAGGCTATTTAGAACTTACGTGTATATCTGGTTCGGTTCCCAATGCACTCGGATGCATTTTGGGACTTGAGTTGGGAAATTGAAATCGAGGTATTAGGGGTTGACTCAGTTAATGAGACGTCCGTTGGAAATTTTGAGGCCACGAGAGCGTTGGTAGCGTATTTTTATATGTGTCTATGTATGTGATATGTAAGCAGATGGCCTCGGGAATGAGTCAAAAAATCGAGTTGAAGTGTGAAAACTTGGTAAGTTTCTGGTGTCTGGTGCCCGCTTTGAAGGCACCAGCACCGCAGCAGCGGTACCGCTGGAGCAGTCATCACTAGTTGGGCGTGACCCCTGTAGCAGTCCTGGCACCGCTGGAGCAGCCTTAGAGTCACAGATGCGGGTGACGGGCAGTTAGTTCATTAAATGAAGTGTTAAAATCCCTTAGTTTATCATTCAATGCTATTCCGAAATTTGAGCTCTTAGGAACTATTCTTGTGGAATATTGGTGAAGATTCTTGGTGGTACGTTATTCTAACCCTCTTGCTATTTCATTGTTGCTAATCATCTTAGAATTCTTCTTCCCTTTTTAGTCCCTTAGTAATGGAAGACTAAAAGTGGGTTTTGATAGGTTTTCTGTCTAGGCTTATTAATGGTGAAATTGATGGGGTTTATGCTAGATTATGATATATCTAAGGTTGTTAATCCTATATCTCCCATTATTATTGTTGAATTCTTGAATCTAAGAGTTAGGGTTTATACCCAAAATTGGGAGTTTCTGTCACACCATAACCCTGGGTAAAGCGTGACCGGCACCCGGAATCTTACCGAAACCGAGCGAACCAACTTATAACTCGCATCCTCGATGTCTCAAACTGCAAAATAAGGTCAAGAAGGCCAACTACAAATATAATATCATGCATATATATATATATATATATATATATATATATATATATATATATATATAATGGGCCTGCGACGTCAACATATCCACTAACAAAACATAACTGAGCTGTACACATGACTCTGTCTGCAAAGCCTCTATGAACATGACTGAAATACACAAGTCGGGACAGGGCCCCCGACATACCCTTAACACAAAATACATATACAATCTAGACTCGGCAGTTCTCTAGGAAGAAGTGGAGCCCACCAACCAAAACTATTACCTGGAAATAGCCTACTACGGAAGATCCTCATCCCGTCTATCTAAACCTGCGGGCATGAATGCAGCGTCCACAAGAAAGCACGTTGGTACGAATATTGTACCGAGTATGTAAGGCGGAAAGTGCAACAAAATAGCCATATATTAAAGGTGAGAAGAATAAGAATCAACCTGACATTTCTGAACTACCGATGGAAACCTAGCATGTGTATACATACCTCTTCATCTTCTTGTAATCTTTACTAGGTCTGTATACCCTACCATAGTCCTGGTTACCTTATCATCAAACGTTATCTGAACATGTGTTGCGGCGTGCAACCCAATCCATATATGATACATGTTTCTCTATACTCTCGCATGCTTAACCATATCTATGTACAGTACTGTGCCTTTATCTTACTAATCATCCTATACTAACTGCTCAACTGATCAGTGGTAAGTGCCCGACCGGCTGCAGTCCGGTGGTAATAACTGCCCGTCTGATTACCGCCGGACGGTAGAGCGCAACTGCCCGACTGATCAGCGGCAACTGTCCAACCGGCCGTAGCACGGTGTTAACTGCCCGACTGGCTGCAGTCCAGTGGTAAATATATACATCTGCCCAACTGGTCGTAGACCAGTGGTAATTATAATCAACATCATAACTAAACTTCTACAAGTAATCTCTATGCACTTCCCGTGGTCATCACTTAACCCGTAGGGTCTATATAATCACATAAGACTTATAAGCATAACTCAGGCCATTAGTACTTCTTCCAACTTGGCTAGACTATAACCAAATCCTAAGATACAACATGGACCTCTCTTCGAACATTAAATACCTCATTAGGGACCCTCTACTAGCACTCTATTCATGTCCCACAAAACATTCCTTAAGACACCTTCCTAAACTCGTTGGATTATTGGTATTATGGAACTCTTGTCATCGTTATATCTCACCTTGAAGGAACAAGTATCATAAGGTGAGATCAATCACAATGAATAATTCCAAAGGTCATGAATAAGCTCAATAATATCATAAGGATCATGAGATTCATAGGCTTCTAGCATTTGTGGAAGCAACGATATTATGGATATAGTACAAAGGTTTACAACAAGGAATCATGCCTTTAGAAAGAAAGGGTTTAGCCTTAACATACCTGGAAGGTCGCTTCTCGACTTTCCAACCTACCTCCTGTCTTGAAATCTACATATAAAATCATTCATACTATTGTTAGGCCCGTTGTTATATACTTATCCTAAGCCTCCAAATAAATCTTTCTAGAATCTACCGAAATTTGGGCAGCATCTCCCCTGTTTATATGCCCAGCCCGAAATCATAATCCAGCAATCAACAACAATAACAACAATACCAACATCAACAACAATATTATCAACACCAAAATATTCCATAACATCTCACATGATGTTTTATCCAATTTCTCCACCAACAAATCCACTATATGATTATTCTACAACTCTACTTCCATAAATAAACTTATATCAATATCAATAAGGAGAGATTCATACCTTATTCCCGCTAGTACCGCGATATCTCCAATATTTGCCTTGAATTCCAACCAAGATTCACCACAATACGATAGTATAATCGCAACTACGCGCTGTCAAAACTTAAATCCAGAGATTATACTTAATTCGCGTTAAAATCATGTGGACAGAAGTTGAGAGAATTTTCTAGAAGATTTGGGAAATATTTGGAGAATTCTTGGCTGAAAAATGAGGTTTTCGATCAGATTTGGTCCTTAAATAGTGGATCAAATTCGGGTCGGGTCACTGTAGCAGTACTGTAGCAAGTCGGGTACTGTAGCAGTGTAGGAGCACTGTAGCAGCCCGGTTACAGTAGCAGCATTTCTGCTCTACCAGCCTAACTTGTATCGTCCGTAATTCTGTACTCCGATGTTCTATCGACGAGCGGTTTGTTGCGTTGGAAACTAGACTCGACGAACTTCATTTTAGGCTTTGGTTTCACTTCAAAACACTTCATATGCTAAGAGATATTCGTCCCTCAATGTGGACCAAAAGTTTCACACGAAACTTTGTCCATCCTTTCTCCAAAGTCGTACTACTTCATTTCTTCCACCCATTTCCTCATAAAATCTTCCGTTATACCTTATATACATCCTTCACTCATTAAATATACTTAATACTGCTTGCTCCTTATATTCCAAAGTGGTTTTACTTAACCATAGTTCAACGTACTTACGTTCAAATTTAATAAGTGTTTCTCTGAAAGTACGGGGTGTAACAGTTTCGCTTGAAATTCGAAATTAGGTGAACCCTTGAGTTAATTTAGCAATTAGTTGTTGGATGTTGATCACCTAGTACTTAATTTGATATTTTACTCCCGAATTTTCCATTTTGACCTTGTGGGCCCCGTTTCCCCAAATTCTAGGGTTAGTTTTGACCCTAATTGAATGATAGCAATATAGGTATCGATTTTCATGATTTCTAATCTATATTTCTAATATGCCTAGACTTCTTGATCTTGAGGATCAGCCAAAGGGGAAAGCGAAGGAGTGATTGTTAGTGTTTTGCGGATCGGCCATCCAGGTAGGTTATGGCTTACCCTTGGTGAGACTTAGTGTAGCGAAGCATATATTTAGATAATATTGTTGGAGAGAGCATGTAAACTTTCGAGTATAAAGTTGGGTTGCATATTGTCTTAGGTTGGGCCATGTTGCGTGATTGGAGCTAGCCATCCCGTTGTGTTGTGACTTGATTGCTCTATTATTGTTGACTTGATGTCGCGTGATAATAGTAGATATTGGAGACTACTAAGATATCGAGTTCATGATATTATGGTGCCCCACTGGTTGGCATTTGATTTCAGGTATAGTAGCTTTATATGACTTATGTAGTCTTTCATGATATTGTTGGCGTACCCATGTTTGGTACTTGTGACATTGATCTGATTATTCATGTTGCTCATACCTCGCACGCATTCATATCTCTGATGATGTATTGTTGATACTTGATGAAACACTGTGATCTACGCTCAGTTTGCATGAAAGTGATGTCAGTAGTCCGATATCCAATAGTTGTCTCGGAATTGTGGATTGTGTGCGAGAGATGTGAGTAGTCCGATGTCTAATGGTGGTCCTGGAATTGTGGATTGTGTGATGTGAAAGTTTGATGTCCGATGATTACCGCAGAATCGTGGACGGGTGAGTACATAGAGTTCGCGGGTCCCCCATGGGTTGTGCTACCGAGATGTCGATACTTCCGTCCGGAGTAGATGTGTACACTGCATTGCATTGGCATTCTTACATCATTCCATTGCATTGCATCTTGAATTGTGTGTATTGATGATCCAGTGTTTTTACTTATGTTGTTGATTTCGGATTGGATATATATTGAGACTTGGCATACTTGGGTTTAGATGCTTCAACCTAGGTGATGACTGATACTTGTTTCTGATTGTACTTGACTTGTACTTGTTGCTTTATCTGCCTATCCTGCTTTATTGTCTGAATTATGTTAGCTATACTTAGTCGACCGATGATACCTACCAGTACTGTGGTTTTGTACTGACCTACACTTGCTGCATTCCTTTATGAATGCAGAGTTCCAGGTTGGGTCTGTTTCCATCTCCAGTGGCTGATAGTCACCATTAGCACAATTTTGAGTTTTCAGGGTAAGCACGAGACGTTCGTTGCCTTGAAGACTCTTCTTATTATGTCTTACTTTTCATTTCTGAGACATAGACAGATTGATGTATTATTAATTTCCAGACTTGTATATTTTCTTTTAGATGCGCTTCTATTGGATTAGACCAGACCCTGGGTGTATTTCCTTATTTCCGCACTATTTCTATTATAATATCGTAAGACTTACGTGATTATTTTCTTCCACTTAAATTGACTTAATTATTTATGTCTTTACTTTTGTTGGGTTGAGGGTTCGCTTACCGAGGTGAGAAAGATAATTGCCCGCACAGCTTCGCCAAATTGGGTCGCGACAGTCAACCCCCAATGGCCTAAATCCTAGTTTCCAACCCAAGTTCCAAAACGCTCCCAATTGCATTAGGAATCGAACTCAACATACTACCAAGTCATAAATGACTATTCGAACCTTCGAAATCGGCGAAATTTTGGAAAAGGTCCGTTTACTCAAAAGTCAACTTTGGGTCAAACGAATTTCACTTTAAGGCTCAAACCTCCAAAAGTCACCCCAAAACCTGCCCGATGACCCCGAAAATAGGTCAACAGGGGTAAAAGGGCCATTGGCACTATAACAACCAATCGGATCGTTACACCACCCATGACTGTTGTCATGAGTACAACAACCACAGTGAAAATAAGTACAAGTCTAAAGTCACTAATACACTATCTGGAATATAAAATAAAGATAGAAATGCATAAGATAGAGGGAGGGCCGTGCTACGGAGTAGCCAACCAGCTTACCCCGAACTCCGAAAGTGAATGCCTCAAACATAGAAAGCTCCACGAGACCCAGTTGTGTTCAGGACAAAATCTACATCAGAAAAAGTGCAACAAGTGAGTATGAGTACGGGAAGCACGTGTACTCAGTATATCTCTTAGTCTGCTAACGAACAAGTGACGAAACTATTAAGAAAACCTTATTTAACCTTACCAATTTACCTTAATATGGAACTATCTAATGTTAATAGAATAAATACTAAACCATGTATCAAGAAGGGATAGATAATCGAATAAGCAAATAATCACGTAAAGAATGTATGATGCAATGCAATGCAGTATGTTTCTTGCTCCTCAGGACTATATGGGAGACATGATCAATGGAGGACTCGCAAGGTCAATATACTTCAAATATTTTGTAGGCGTACACCTGATCCGGGGGCATGCAAGTCTCAAATAGTGCATTGTGCAGGAGTGCATTCGATCCGGGGACCTATCAGTCTCCAAACTACATGTATGATCAGGAATGTGTATGGTTGATCACATATTCATGAATATCAATGTCAATCTATTATAGCCATGCACCGTGCAGAATTACACAATTAGGTCAATTAACACAAGTGTACGAGTTCAATAAAGTGATGTTATCACACAAAAAGTAAATCAAGTGAAGTAGTTATCAGATAATGCCCACATACTTTGAAGTTCTTGGATTACAATCCATACTACACGATTTCATCATTTCCCATACATGGCACCGCTACTCATACCAAATACCTGTCACATCATGGGTACGAGACCTCCCCTCCCATTTTCGCTCTTAACCCTTATTATTAACATTATTAATCTTTACTTATCAAAGTCTAGAAAGTTTTAACATATCTCAAGGCCGAGCAAACAAATCACGAAAGAAATTTCCTCTTTCGAAGTACCTCGAGACGCTCCGAATCTATCAAATACGCGATGTTCATGAGTAAACGAGTCAGTAGACACCTATATTACTATACTTATAAGTCATGCTCAAAAAGTCAATTCAAAATTCAAACCCGAGCACTCGAAGGCAAAACTAAAATTTTATTAGGAAATCGGTTTACCCATTGCCTAATTAGTCTAAATCTAGAAATTAGCTAAATTCATTCACGAATCGGATCCCAAAACAATGATCTACCAAAATTCAACTTAAGGCTCAAAACCCCCAATTTTCACCCAAAATCATAGATTAAAACACTAATAAAGAGGAAAAATCAAAATAAGGGTTAGAATTTTACCCCAAGCCAAATCATACAAACTACCTTTGAAATAACTTCAAACTGAGCTCTAGAACTCAAGTATGAAATTATAAAGTCTAAGTTCAAAATTGGAAATTAAGACACTACCAGGTCCATCCTTCTATGCAAACACGATGGAGAAACCGTGATCGCGACCCTAACCGGGACAAGTCATCGCGAATATTGCAAGCCCATAGGATTCGCAATGAATGACCTTGACCCGGCCCAGACCATCTTCTATCTTTGTAAATGAAGTCACCCAACCGCGAAGGCGAAGTCCCCCCACCCTCCTTCACCAATGTGACACTCTTTTTGCAAATGCAACACCCTCTTTGCGATCTCGAAGAAGGTTGCCTGATACCAGAAAACTAGCAATGATCCCATTTTCTTATAACTTTTACTCAACATCCAGGACCTCTCCGACACAGACCAAACATTCATGTCAGTAAAACACTACAAACTTGCTCGAGCACTAAAAACACTAATTTGGAATTGTCTTGACTCGATGTTGACCATGGTCAACTCTAATTCTTCAACTTAACTAGTTTCTCAATCAAATGTCCAAATCACACTTGAGCCCCTCCGGATCCGTTCAACTAGTCAACTAAGTAATGAATTGTCACAAACCAAAATCAAAAAGCTGTGAGAGCACTATTCCCAATCAATAGGTAAGCCAAACCAAAAAAATATTGTTTCAATTAAATATTTGAGTGACAAGAATAAAGAGATAAGAGGAATATCCAAATAATTAGTCTTTTATAATAAATAAGTGCAAAAACAACTAAAACCGCCCAAGACTGGTCAAATAGTAAAAGAGCCACTATGAGTAAAAAGTACAAATCTGAAATTCGCTAATGCATTGTCTAAATACAAAGGAAAGGCAAGAATAATAAAGGGATAGAGGAAGAAGGGTGATATGGGACAGCAAGGCAGCTCACCACCATCTCCTGAATTGCCACGCCCCGAACTATGGCCTGGGCGTAACACGGTACTCGGTGCCTGACTGCATATGACCGAGTAAACCATATGGCTTGTGAATCAATATGGGGCATGAACTGAATGCGGAAAAAAACTTTAAAACATGGATAGTAATACTAATGAAAATACTGTCTAAACATGATGCGGAAATAATCTGAAAATATAATAAATGTTGAGCCAACACTGGTTATACGACTCTGAACATCTGACATGACATAACTGACTAGTCTTTGAAACCTCTGACATGAGTCTGACTGCTAAGTTGTTTACCGAGAAAATTCCCCTGGCATACCTTAACAGCTAAACTAACATGAAATATAAATACTAACTAAACCCCTAATGAAATGGGGCTCACCCAAAAGCTTATACGAGCAGTGTCCTGATGAGCTAATCCGTCGTCCTGTAAATCTGCATCGTGAAATGCAGGCCCCCAGGCAAATAAAAAGGGACGTCAGTACATTCAAATTGTACTGGTATGCAAAGAAACTGAATGAAATAAGCATGGTACATGGAAATAATATAACTGAAACTGTATCTGTAAGCTGAACATGGGCATGAGATGTCATATATATATATATATATATATATATATATATATATATATATATATATATATATATATATATATATATATATATATATATACACACATATATGTGTGTGTGTGTGTGTGTATATATATATATATATATATATATATAAAACATTAGTAAAAACATTTATAGTTGAGAGAGCATTAATATAACCGACAACATGAATCACCACATGGGTACGTGGAGTCTGGTACCTGGCCTGACCAGTAGAGCAATCTCATATCTTGCCAGGGGTATGAAACATAAATATGACATGAAAGGATCCAATCAATAAAATATGAAGGAATCGTCCTAACTTGGCAGAGCAATCCTTATCTTACAGTGGCAGGCGTAGTTTCAGGCTATCTGAGTCTTCTCGGTAATTTGTGCAACTCAAAAAACATGAACATGAAAATAGGTGGCATCAGAGCCCATGGTTTTCTTAAACACTATTTATAGACATGAATTGTAAGTATAATAAAACATGAATATATAATTACATAATATACTTGTATGAAAACATGAAGACATGCAGGATTTTCATGAAAATAAGCATAATGGTTCATATCTTGCATTTAAGAACCCACATAATGCAAAATATGGGTTTTCATGGATTATGGACAGGTTCTCAATAAGCAAAATGGAATATCAAGAACACAATAACAAATTATTAATACAAACATGGTATATCATGGTACATGTACTTAGGGTTATCATGAACATGTCTAGACCCCCAGTTTTTTATGAGCTTTCGTATAATCATGGAAGAACATGGCGTGGGGAAGAACAATGATGTTTCCACACGTAGATAGAAACTCTACATACCTGTAAACGCTCCAAAACTCGTAATAGAATTCCCAAAAATGTAAACCTTGAGCCTTGAGATGGGTTTTCTTGAAAACCCTAGGTTAGGAACAATGATTTGCTAATTAGATTACATGAATACATGGTAGAATTGACTTGGAAGGGCTTAGAATGGCTTACCTTAATGCCTTGGATTGATGGGAGAAGAGGAACTTCATTCTTGAAAGAATGAAAAATATAATTAGAAGACTGAACTGGTGTATTTATACTTAACTGCATCGGGAGAAATACGGTCTGTATTTTGAGATACGGTCCATATTTATGGACTGTATTTTATCATGGCACAAAACAGAATGTCGAGACTAAATTTTTCACAAAATACAGATCGTATTTATGGGCCATATTTCATTAGACGGTTCTGTGACCCTTCAGTAAAATACCCATAACCTTTTGTATAAATGTTCGTTTTATTCTCCATAATATACCGTTGGAAAGGTATTTCAAATGAATACAAATTTTATCCAGGAAGTTTTCCCAAATTCCCAATTAATAAAGGGGTTATTGTAGCTTGAAGTAAGACCTTCTACAAACTCACTTGAAAACATGCTCCGTAGAGTGACTTCCAACTTTGTTTTATCCAAAGACTGTTCTTATGAATTGATTAGTTATTCAAAACACTTCCTATACTCCTCATATTGGTTCCATTATACCCCCGTCTTACGAGTTGAATTCTAGCCCAAATGCACGAGGTGTTACATTATCTCCCCCTTGGGATCATTCATCCTTGAATGATGGGTCATGGTTAAGACTATGGCTGGACATGGCTTGAATACATGAACGTGAAGGAAACATGACATGAAACATGAAGACTGAGATATATGACATGGTTTTTTGTGAAACATAGATGCTGGGGCAAGAGACATGAATCGTGAATACATGAACATGAACGTGAAACGTGAGGCATGAATACGTAAGGGAAATAACATGGAAAAGAAGGATATTTACCTTGAACGTTCTCTGCTTGCTCCTCAAACAAGTGCGGATATGTGAATTTCATGTCTTCTTCAGTTTCCCATGTAGCCTCTTCAACTTTTTGACGACTCCACAACACCTTTACTGAGGCTACTTCTTTAGTTCTCAACTTGCGAGCCGGACGATCAAGAATGGATACGGGGATCTCTTCGTAAGGGAGACCATCCTTAACATTTACAGTGTTAGCAGCAACTAATGACGAGTCTCATACACACTTCCTCAACATGGATAGTTGAAACACTTGGTGCACAGTAGCTAAATTTTGTGGCAACTCAAGTTTATAAGCCACTTGACCAACCCTTCGCAAGATTCTGTAAGGTCCAATGTATCTGGGACTAAGTTTCCCTTTCTTACCAAATCTCATTACACCTTTCATAGGTGAAACTTTTAAGAACACCCAATCCTTAACTTGAAACTCTAAGTCCCTTCTCCTCACATTTGTATAGGACTTCTGGCTACTCTGAGCCATTTTCAAATGCTCCTGAATTAACTTAATTTTCTCCATAGCCTAGTAGACCAAATCTGGTCCTAGCAGTTCTATTTCACCAACTTCGAATCAACCAATGGGTAATCTACATCTTCACCCATAAAGAGCTTCAAACGGTGCTATCTTGATTCTAGCATAATAACAGTTATTATAAGAAAATTGAATGAGAAGCAAATGTTCATCCCAATTACCTTTGAAAATTATGACACATGCTCTCAATATTTTCTCAGGAGTCTGAATAATACACTTTGCCTGGCCCTCTGTCTGCGGATGAAAAGTTGTGCTAAGGTTTACATTGGTACCAAATCCATTCTGAAAGGACTTCCAAAAGTTCACTGTGAATTAAGCACCACGATCTGGGATAATGGATACTGTGGTCCCATGGAATCTGGCAATCTCATGAATCTGCTAATTTGGACACTTAGATACAAAATCTGCTACAATCTTCTTCATATCATTCCACTAATAAATCTCCTTAAGATCATGATACATCTTAGTAGAACCTAGGTGAATGGAATACCTAGAGTTGTGAGCTTCTGACATGATTCGCTTTCTGAGCCCATCTATATCTGAAACACATAACCTGCCTCGGTACCT
Source organism: Lycium barbarum (assembly GCF_019175385.1). Classification (NCBI taxonomy): domain Eukaryota; kingdom Viridiplantae; phylum Streptophyta; class Magnoliopsida; order Solanales; family Solanaceae; genus Lycium; species Lycium barbarum. The sequence goes on along the minus strand of NC_083343.1, from coordinate 97,438,403 downwards.
CAAAGTACCATCATCTCCCCCTTGTTCGAAAGCCATTTTCTTATGCTTGTGAATCCCCTATTTTAGCTGTTAAAAAGGGATCATCAAACTATTTCTCTTCACTTCAGCCACTAAGGAGGGATAAGTCTTGTTCTAGACAACAACACCACCATATTCAGAGTCCAAGAGTCGAACTCCCAAATGATGAACTTCCCTTGTCATAATCCTCTTATCTGCCTCAACGTGAGCTAAACTTTCCATGGATCAACGTGAGCTAACCTTTTTCTGAGTCAACTTAGTCAACGGAGCTGACATAGAGGAGAATCCCTCCACAAAATGTCTACGATAACCCGCCAGACCTAAGAAACTTCTTATATCGGATGCTGAGGTGGGTTTGGGCTTATTCTTTACAGCATCTATCTTTTGAGAATCAACCTTCACACCTTCACCTGAAATTACAGGGCCTAGAAATACCACTGACTTAAGCCAAAATTCACACTTTGAAAATTTAGCATAAATTTCACGATTCAGAAGTGTCAGGAACACTATTAAGATGTTCTGCATGATTAGCTCACTACGGGAATGCACCAAAATATCATCAATAAATATAATGATCAATAAATCAAGATACGGCTTGAAGACCATGCTCATGAGGTCCATGAAAGCTGCTGGGGCATTTGTCAACCTAAATGATATGACAAGAAATTTGAAATGACCATAACGGGTTCTGAAAGCGGTCTTAGGAATATCAACTTCCTTAACCTATAACTGACAGTAACTTGATCTAAGGTCAACCTTAGAATAGCACTGGGCACCCCGAAGTTGGACAAATAAATCATCTATTCTGGGAAGAGGATACTTGTTCTTAATGGTGACTTTGTTCAATTGATGGTAGTCAATGCACATGTGTAAGGAACCATCCTTCTTTCGAACAATCAAAACTGGCGCACCCTAATTGGAGACACTTGGTCTAATAAATCTCTTGTCAAGATGATATTTCAAATGGGATTTTAACTCTTTCAACTCTACTGGAGCCATTCTATATGAGTGTCAGGAAGTAGATCAATTCAAAAGTCAATCTCCTTATCAGGAGGAACTCCGGGAAGAACTTCTGGGAAGACCTCTAGAAACACGTTACCGATTGTGTGGACTGAAGGGCTAGAGTCTGGGCATTTGTATCCCTGACTCGAACTAAGTGATAAATATACCCCCCGGAAATCATCTTTCTGGTTGTTAGATAGGAAATAAAACTACCCCTAGGTACTACTAAATTGCCCTTCCACTCTAAACTTAGTTAGTTAGGTAACTCAAATCTCACTATTTTGGTTCTACAACCTATTGTGGCATCACATGAAGATAACCAATCCATACCCATGATTACATCAAAGTCTACCATCTCCAACTCTACTAAGTCGGCTATGGTTCTGCGGTGATAGACTAAAACTGGGCAACCCCTATAAATACCTCTAGCTATAACTGATTCCCAAACTGCGGTGGACACCTTAAAGAGTTCATGCAACTTATCTAGTTCAATCCCAAATTTCTTAGCAACAAATGGGGTTACATAAGATATGGTGGATCCTGGGTCAATAAAGGCATAGATGTCAAAAGTGAAAACTGTTAGTGTACCAGTGACAACATCTGTACGTGCTTCTTTATCTTGACGAGCCACTAAAGCATACAAGCAGTTTCGACCTTGCCTGCATTGCCAGACTTAGATGCACCATGCCCTTACTGGGCTTGAAAATTTCGAGGAGCTACTCAATGGGGTTTCATCAAGGAAGCTTTCCCAAATTCACAATTAATAAAGGGGTTATAGTGGCTTGAAGTAAGACGTTCTACAAACTCACTTGAAAACGTGCTCTGTAGAGTGGCTTCCAACTATGCTTTATCCAAAGACTCTTCTTATGACCAGATTAGTTTTTCAAAACACTTTCTATGCTCCTCATATTGGTTCCATTATACCCCCGTCTTACGAGTCAAACTCTATCCCAAATGCACGAGGTGTTACCTGAAGAACACTGTCTCAGACTCAAATAGCTCCACGGTGTCCACTAGTACTCAAAATTAAATTTGCACCACAAATAGTGAAGCAAGTGTAGTATGATTACAGAAAGAGGTGTAGGGATGTGCACCGAACTAGGGTTTATTAGGATCAGGATACTACCTATTGTACTCAAAGAATAATTATGCAAGAAGGTAAATTGCGGAATAAGAAATCAACCAACACAAGAATTTTGGTAGGGAAAACTACTTTCTCAAGGGAGGAAAAAAAACGCAATGCCAAACTCTGACAGGACTTTCTCAAACTTCACTAAACTCGAGCGGTTTAGGGTTACGACAACCTAAGGAACTGTTCCCTAATATTTTCATCTCTACCCTCTTAACAATAAGCTTAATGACTCCACCCATTCAAAGAAGTCTCGTACAAATTGATACAAAACCCTATTACATAATTCTATCAAAGGTAAATAGATAGAACCACAATTTGAACTTAATTATTGTAAACAAAGACCTGAAATATAAAACTTGATAAGCACAGGTTCTTTGTAGTTGGCTCTTCGAAAGACTAGGTGTTGACTTTACTCAGCCTTCTTGCACGTTAGAATTGTAGCGTAGCCAAAAACCAATCCTTGTTTGACTTGAATAATCCTTCTTTCCTTATATATCAATCGGCTTCCTAGTCCTACTTCAATGCTAATTCCCTGTTGAACAACTTATAGTAATATTTCCATAATTTGAAATCCAACCTTTCATCAAATAGGAAAGAGTCAATATTCAGCTTCCTCCCATTTGGTATGAAATAGCTTTTTATTGCGAGATAAGGATCAGGTACTTTGAGAACTTCGTTCATTGATACGACTGTTTCACTTAATCCCATGGAGATCTGTTTGGCTATCTGGTTTTTCAAAAGCTTACTTATATCTCCCTTGATTGTATTTGGATACATTATTTGTCAAATCATCAAATAATATTATAAGCTAAACATCAATTACTGAGTAAGCAGCTACTCAGCAATTCTCACTTTTTTTATGATGAAAAACACATAGCAGCTTCATATATCTTCATGTTCCCTTTGATCGGCTTTGTTCAATCTTGTTCAACTTTGGATCAAATCTTCCTCCTTGGGTAGTGCTTCCATGTTAACAATCTTCCCCCTTAGAACCAGCTCCATGTTGTTTAGTGGGATGAGTTTGATGAAATTATGTCTTGTCCTAGCTGTCCATGTCCAGAGTCTTGGAAGTTTTTGGAATACTTTGAGTATCAAAAATTGTTGCAGTTTCTTATGGGGTTAAATGAATCATATACTCGGTTAAGAAGTCAAATATTGATAATGTACCCAACACCTAGTGTGATAGATGGGGTTGTTATGTAAAGCAACAGAAACTTTAACAATAAGGCATCAAGCAATGATGCATCTAGTAGTAGTGTGGATAGTTTCAAGCCAAGAAAAGATTTCTTGAAATGTGAGCATTGTGGCTGTAAAGGTCATACTAAGGATGAATGCCACAAGTGGATACCCTCCCAACTTCAAGTCAAAAAAGATAATTTTTGTTGGTATGATTTTCGTCAATTCATTTGACATTAGTAAAATCATATTGATAAATTTTAAAATTTTAAAATATCATAAAGTATACGTAATCGTAAAATTAACACATGAAGTGTATAACTGAATAATATCTTCATATGTCAACATGAATTTACCCTCAGTGCATATCATCAATACTATACAAAATTTATTTAAACCTTTTTAGGAAATGTTTTATAGCATTTGGACAGAAAAATTCAAAACTTACTGGGTTAATCTAAAATATATGCTCCCACCAAATAGCAGTAACTCCCTGCCCTCCCTTAAGCAATCGAGAAAAATTCATACTACCTCCAATATTTCAAGACTAAACCTTCCTTTAGGTGAGAAATATTAAAAGCAAAATCAACGAGTTGGATTTGAAACAAGTAATTATTTTAAATGAGAAATAATGGGAAATTTAAAAACCCGAAATGAATTTAAAGTTTTTCTTTATGGATCGTGACTATCATGAATTTTCTTTATTTAGATTTGAATCGATCATGACTATCATGAATTTTAGTTATTTAGATTTGATCAAGTAAAACTTTTGCTAAATTCATCTGATTCAAGTTTATCCTAAATATGCTTAGAACTACTTTAGGAAAAAAATTAGACTACTTTTGTGTGGATAGATCGAATTACCAAGTTAAAAAGCCTGAAACCTAATATAAATAATGGCTCCTCAGCAAGTAGTCGGCTACACACACAATACTTGTCTTTTCTCTAGATATCATACAAAACCTGTCACGACCCAATTCACGAGTCGTGGTGGCACCTACACTATCCCCCGAGTAGGCGAACCACATTCCCAATAACAAGTTAAATAAGCGAAAAATAAAAGAAGAAGTTGTCAAGTCTTAAAAACTTATCATCACTAGAAATGTCATGACATCCCCAAAATCTGGTCAAAGGGTACAAGAGCGCTAAACATAGTCTGGAATAAAAGTCTAAAAATACTCGAAGGTTACATACTGTCTGTCGAATAAAAAACTAGAATTAAATAAGAGGGTCCTTCAGGGGCCACGAATGAATAAGTAGCTCACCCTGAATGACCGCAAGATGTTACCCTCGCGTATCAGCCACGGGGCGTAGAACTGGAGCCTGGATCGTACGCTGTACTCAACAAAAAGTGCAGAAAGAGTAGCATCAGTACAACACTAGTACCGGTGAGCATCATAGGCCGACAATGATTAGATAACGCATGAAGAAGTGGAAACTAACAAGTAGCACATAGAGCAAACAGGTATGTTCACGTATCATATACGAGTAAAGTGTAAAGGAATCATGAAATCAACCAAGACAGATATAGTTCATCAAATGATCAGTCAAAGGTATGAGTGGATGAATGCAATGCAATGCAACGGTCACCTTTCTCACTCCACTCTCGTACCCACATGCTAAGGGCAGTGCCTTAAAGCCATGACCCATGAGGGACCCGCGAAGTCCATGTACCACTCGTGCTCTCCGGCAGAAACCTCGGAGGCTATCAATCACTCTCAATCTCCGGCAAAGACCTCGGAGTCTCTCTATTACTCTCAATCTCCAGTAAAGACCTTGGAGTCTCTCTGCCACTCTCAATCTTTGGTAAGGACCTCGGAGTCTCTCAATCACTCACCTCACCATCAGGACAACATAAGAATAATATGCAAAGCATGCCATGCATGATATCAGTCTCAACAATATCGCCAATATACAATCAACAAGTACAAGTCATGTTATTGTTCACGGTTCAATTATCAATATAACACTTCCCTTCCATGTGATGAGTGAGATAGTATATGACAAAAATACAAATAGGTGATAATCACACAAAACAACACATATGACGACAAGCCCACATAACAGCTGACAGAACCAACCTAATTGGAATTCACCTCCACTTCATGCCCGACGGCCTATCATGCTATCCCCATCACTTTCTACAACTACATACGATTCTCTAATCAGAGTCTAACTAAAGTGGACCGTAACCTACCTCAATGCCGAGCAGGTGCCACGAACAATCAAACTAATGCCTTCCCTTTGCGTAGAGCCTCTGAACGATCAAAATCTATCAAATATGCGATCTACGTTAGAATACGAATCTAAAGGCACCCATATTGCTATACTTATATTCGAAACCCAAAAACAACCTTAGAAAAAATGACCACGGCATACAAGGGAAAAACTGGAATTTTATTAGAAAATCATATCACCCATAACCTGAAGGTCATATATCCAGAAAATTAGTTAATTTCATCCATAAATGAACTCTCAAATCATTAATTCTCATCTCTTAAGATTAGGGCTCAAAACCTTCAATTATCCCAAAAATCTTAATTGTCATGAATTTGAAGGTGTACATATAATCCAATACCAAAACATTCAATTACATTGACCCAACGTATAAAGATTGAAGCTGGAACATAATAAACATAATAAAATTTCTAAAGTAGGAGGAAAATTTGAAACAGTGACTTTTAAATAAGAATAAAAAACGTACAGGACCATTTACACTACATCACTTTTATCATTGTTGCCTAAAATGATTTGGTCATCATTACTTCATTATTAGCCCCCAACCATTATGTTACTCAATTTAAAAACTAACAAATGGGCTCCAATATTTCTGCTTCTAACTTGTTCGTTTCCATCTCTTTTGCCGGCTAAAACGTCACTTCTTTGTGATATATAAAGCTAATAAAATTCTTTCATACTTTCACAACTTTTTCCAAATAAAACTACTCTTTTTTCGTTGCTACAGTGGGCCAACAATCCTAATAATTATATATCTATACCATGTGCAGCATGGGGCGATAAAAAATACACTTTTAGAAGAAACACTATATAACCTGAAATCTAAAATTCATCTTTGAAGGAAAGTGATGTTAGGAAGTTCATACCAGAGAAAAAAATTACCACTGTAAATGAAAATGGAAAACTAGTTACAACTCTTAAAGTCTGTCCCCACTATCCTTTTTCAAGCCGCCACATGAATGTTTAGGGAGTGTATTTAGTTTGAGTGAATGAAAGAATGATGTCCTTCTTGTCTATTTACGTGCTTGAGTTCTTTTCCTTGAGAATGGGCATTTGCTTGGGGCCCACTAAACATTCACCTAGTCTAGAGTAAAAGTCCGCACCTAATTATTAGGAAAAGTGGGGTAATGCCCAATGTAAAGTTACTGCTAGTTAGTGTACACAAACAACAAATCCCAAATTTACCTCTATTTTCGTATAGAGTGCAAATCATCATAATTGATCCGTATAAATGGGCAGCCAAATTTCGCTCAAGACTCACGTGCCACCTTGTGTACTTATAAAAAATTATCACTCCGTCAAATACTTTATTTATCAACTTACACTTTGTATGGGTACAAATAATATTCCTTTGAATAAACTATTCATACTCACTACATAAATATATTTCAAAAAGTATCCACCAATTAAATTACCGTGCCACCGATTCCCGCAAGTCAAGAATACCTTCTAAAACTACAAAAAGGGTATTTTAGCTAAAAAGAGCCCAAAAGTGCTAAACGACCAAACAGGTCATTACATAACCTAAATGATTAATTTTCTATGGATTCATCCATGGATGTTGCTTCTAATGAAACGATGTCTTGCTCATTGTTTCCCTTATTCACGGTACATTTATTCTAACTATCTACTTATGTATAAACATGACTCTTGATCTTTCTTTATTTATGGTTTCAAGTGTCAGTGATGTCAAAGCTAAAATTTTATACTCTAGCTAGTTTGTGCTCATCAAATTAAACTATAATTCATTATTTTTGAAATATATATATATATATATATACCATTTGTAATCTGAGAAAATTATTATCCTAAAGATAGTTTTCTAGAAGCGTCTTACTTACTCATTCCAAATTTTTTGTTGAAATTCTAGTTCATAAGTTTAATCTATTGGATTATTTTCATTATTCTACAACATGAGTTGGATGTTATTTCTTAATTTGATGACGTTATCCTCGCACATTGAGTTTACATTGGTTTGTTTCAAATACTTAAATCACAACACTTCCATGTAAACTAGCAATGTCATTTGTTTCTTCTTATAGCGCCTAATGTCTAGCATTCATACGACTGTTTCTATGCAAGTGCAACGATTCAAATTTTAGTTTTCTTGTTAGTAGTATCTTGCTTCTCTCATGTATTGATGTGCTAATTAGATATGATATTTTTTTCAGACTCAGTATCTTTGCTCGTTTCTAGAACTGATTGGAATTAAGAGGAGGTAAAAATGATATTTTTATTTTGTCTATTTCAATTTTATATCTCCTTCACATTCAATCACGTTGTAGGGTTCCTCTAGCTGAAAGCAAGAATTCTAATAAAATCAAGGACAATGTAGATGATGATGATGACGACGATGATAGTTATGATGAGACTGACAGAGATGGTAACTTTAAGATTTATGGAGAACATACAACTAGTGAAGAAGAAGGAGCTTTTAATAACGGTGAAAGTGCCAATGATGATAATGATGATGATAGTGATGATGCTATTTATGATATGATTTGTGGAGAACAAAGCAATAGTATTGAAGATGATGACGACGATGATTTCGATGATGATAGTGATGGCCGATGTGATGCAAATGGTAAAATTTATGGGGAACCAGTAAATAGTGATGATGATGAGGAAGAAAAAGGTCAAGCACTATCGAAACAGAAAAAATAAAGTGATTATTATATTAGCATGCGGAAAATAAATATATTTTGTAGTACGTAATGGCAAATTAAGTTAATTTTGTTCCGAATGCTAGTCAATTTTATATTTCATGATCTTGAATATTGGATCTTTATTTTGTCACCTTAATATTATGTTATTGTGTTATAGATCAACTTTATTTAAGAAGTTTTGTATGGTTAAACTCCCATAGATCTTTTTTTGTTGTTAATAACATGTTTAAATACATTGACTAGATTTTGCAACCAAAATAGGGTTGACAAAAAATAGCCTAGATCAAAAGGTTCATGGTGCTTTGTTACTTCTTATAAGAACAACTATAAAATAAAAACGTGTTTGAAAACCTTTCTTTGTATGTCAACATAGGCTAATTCAAAATTCAATAAAGTTGTGATCCCTTCTTATAGATAGTATAATTTTGGTAAATGGATATGTCACGACCCAAAATCTATATGTTGTGAAGGCACCTACCCCACCCCGGTAAGTAAGCCAAATATGATTACCAACTAGATAATTAAGTTACTAAAGCGGCAAGTAAAGCGAAAACACAAAATATTCACATCAAGTCTACATAATAATCAAAATGCGGAAACAACGCAATATATCACCCAAGACTGGTGTCATCAGTACAACAACCACTATGAAAATAAGTACAATTCTAAAGTCACTACTACACTGTCTGAAATATAAATTAAAGATAGAAATGCATAAGATAGAGGGAGGACGGCGCTACAGAGCAGCCAAGCAGCTCACCACGATCTCCGAATGTAACAACCTATTTGGTCGTCATAGTCTTTTCGGCATTTTTTTCCTTTTCTGAGCATTGATTAGCTCATTTTTTTTACTCGAAGGGACCATTGGTACGCTTCCCGAAGTGTCTAGAGAGGATTCGAGAAACTTTCGTGAAATATAGGCTTACAGTGAAATATGGTTGACCCAAAGTTGACTTTTGGGTAAACGGACCTTTGTCGGAATTCCATCGATTCCGAGAGGTCCGGATGATCGTTTAGAACTTGTGTGTGTATTTGGTTCGGTTCTCAATGCACTCAGATGCATTTTGGGACTTGGGTTGAGAAATTGGAATTAAGGTGTCGGGGGTTGACTCGGTCAGCGAGGCCTCCGTTGGAAATTTTGAGGCCACGGGCGCGTTCGTAGCGTGTTTTTATCTATGTCTATGTGTATAGTATGTGAGCAGATGGCCTCGGGAATTAGTCATAAAATCGGATCAATTGGTGAAACTTGGGTAAATTTCGGGTGCCTGCTTTGGCGGCACCAGCACCGCAGTAGTGGTACCGCTGGAGCAGTCCAAGGATTTTTGCCTTGACCACTGAAGCAATCGTGTGACCGCTGAAGCTGCTCCACTAGGACGGTCCCAGTGACACTAAAGTCTGTGACGGGCATTGTGTATAATTAATGAAGTGTTAAAAGCCTCTAAACCCTAATTTACTCCCATTTCGAAATTAGAGCTTTTGAGGACTGTTCTTTGAGATATTTTGGGAATATTCTTGGAGGTAAATCTTGCTAATTCCTTTACTGTTCCTTTAATCCAAATCATCATAGATTTCCCTTTTCCTTTAATAATCCCTTAGTAATGGAAGTTGGAAGAGGTTTTTGATGAACTTTTTCCTAGGCTTATTAATGGTGAAATTTATGGTGTTTATGTTAGATTTTGATAAATCTAAGGTTATTAATCATATATCTTCCATTTCTAGTGTTGAATTTCGGAATCAAAGAGTTAGGGTTTATACCCAAATTGGGGGTTTTACTTCAAATTCGAAATTGGGTAAATATATGAGTTAATTTAGCAATTAGTGGTTCGGTTATGATCACCTAGTTCTTAATTTGACATTTTGCTTCTGAATTTCCCATTTTGCCCTTTGGGCTTGTTTCCCCAATTTATATGATTAGAATTGACCAAAGTTGAATGGTAGCAGTATTAGTATATCATTCTTCATGATTTCTAATCTAGATTTTGATTATGCTAAGACTACTTTGAATCTGAGGTTCAGCGGAAAGGTAAGGCAAAGGAGTGAGTTTTTGGTGTTGCGGTTCGGCCATCCAGGTAGGTTATGGCTTGCCCTTAGTGAGACCTCGTATAGCGAAGCGGATATTTAGATTATATTGTCAGAGACAGCATGTGAATATTCGACGATAAAGTTGGATTGGATATTGCCTTAGGTTGGGCCCTCTAATGTGTTAGGACTAGCCACCCCGCTGTGTTGTGATTTGATTGTTCTATTGTGTTATCGTAATGCCATGAGTTGTTGATAGATATTGGATTTTTTTTATCGTCTTGATTTCGACATGGTTGGCGTAGCTATTTTTGGTACTTTTGATTCAGTTATATTGTTGGCATACCCACCGATTGTATTTGTGATTCAGATATATTGTTGGCATACCCATTGTCGGTATTTGTGACATTGAGCTTGATTATTGATGTTGATACATGCATTGCACGCACTCTCATTTTCATGATACATTACTGAGATACTGATGATACTTGATGAAACACTTTGATGAGCTGGGCTCGATTTTACTTGAGTGACGTGAGATGGCCGATATTCGATGTTAGTTTCTGAATCATTGATTGAGTAGTGCATGGACTCCTCAGGTCCCCCAGAGTAGTGCCGGTGAGAACCCCTCGTGGGCAAAGATTCGGGGTCCCGTCTATCTGTTGGGTAAAGATCAGGGACAGGTGGCACTTAGACTTCGCGAGTCATACTGGGTAGTGCTATCGAGATGTCGATATTTTCATCTAGAGTACATGTGTACACAACATTTGCATGGCATTGCATTGCATTCATACACTATTGCATTGCATTGCATTATTGATTGATTTTGAGATGTTTGGTGTTGTACTTGAGAAATTGAATTCTAACTTGATACATTCGAACTTGGCACATTTGGGATTCGATGCTTTACTTAGAAGATGATGTGTACTTGGATTCGATTACATTTGACTTATACTTATTGGTTTATCTCCTTATCTGCTTTATTATATGAATTGTGTTAGCTATGCTTAGTCGGCTGGTTATGCCTACTAGTACCGTTGTTTTGTACTGACCTGCACTTACTGCATTCTTTTATGAATGCAGAGTATCACGTGGGATCCACTTCCGTGACACGTGGCTAATAGTCTTTTCAGCTTTATCTTCGAGTTTCTAGGTGAGCATGGCCCTTCACTGCCTTGAAGACTTCTCTATCTTATGTCCTATTATATTCAGAGATATAGACACTTTATGTATTATTATTATTCCAAACTTGTATTATTTCCCTTTTAGGTGTTCTTGCATTATCCAGACTAGACCCTGGGGTATATATATATATATATATATATATATATATATATATATATATATATATATATATCGTGAGACTTATTTATCTATTCTTTCCCGCTTGATTAGTTATGTATTGTGACTTTATTTATGATTGGGTTGAGGGTTCGCTTATTGAGTTGGAAAGGTAAGTGCCCGCACGACTTAGGCAAAATAGGTTGTGACAAGTTGGTATCAGAGCACTAGGTTACTCGATCTTTAATACAAGAGCGTGTCCAGTAGAGTCTCGTGGATTGGTACGATGAGCTCTGTACTTATCTGCGAGAGGCTATTAGATATTTAGGAAATCTCAGTTTCTTTCATTCTATCGTGCTACTTTGTTCAAATTGGTATTTTACCCTTATCGCTTCTCTCACAGATGGTGAGGACTCGAGCTACGATGGCCCGAGGTCAGGTACTAAAGCCCGCAGCTACGGCTGGCACCCGAGGGCGAGCGACAGCCAGAGGGTGTGGCAGAGCAAGAGGTCACAGGGCTGCCCCAGCCAGGGGCAGGGCTCCTGCGGTAGGGCAGTGGCGAGAGAGGTCTCTATCTCCTGAGCTCGAGTATCAGCCGAATAAAGTCCAGGCCGCAGAGGATGGTGTGGCCCCAGCACGGACACAGCTTGAGGTTACTTCTGATCAAGCCGTGCACGACACTATGGCCAGGATTCTACTTTATCTTGATGCCCAGCAGGCAGCAGCTGGTGTTACTTCTCCCGGCGGGGGTTCACAGACCAGAGTAGGGGCGTAGACCCCTGAGCAGGGACCTACGCGAGCAGCACATCCCGGTGCAGATATGGCTCATCGCATTGATACGATACCCGCTCCTGGTAAGGATGTTAGGCCCATGGAGGGTGCTGTTATGACTGCTTCTGATCCAGACCTGGTTGGGATATTCAGGAAGTTTGAGCCATCGCGGTTTGCTGGTATTTTGTACAAGGATGCTTGAGTTTATTCTTGATATGCACGAGTTGCTACACCATATGGGGATAGTGGAGACCCACGACATTGATTATGTGTCCTACCAGTTTCGCGGCGACATGAAGACGTGGTGGAGGTATTTCGTGGTGTGCAGACCTGAGGGTTCCCCTCCTTTGACTTAGACTCGGTTTTACCGGGACTTCCTCGAGAATTATGTGCCCCGGTCCTTAGAGAGGCGCGTAAGGAGGAGTTTTGCATCTTGAGAAAAGGGGCATGTCTTTGGAGTCCTATGTGACTCGCTTCCTATATTTGGCCCGCCATTCTACTCCTTTGATCCCTATTAAGGCCGATAGGATTAGGTGTTTTATTGGAGGACTAGTTGGTTCTCTAAGATTTCTTGTCCTCAGATGGATTCTATGGGGGCTTCCTTCCAGTCCAATTATCGAGCATGCTTCTATGGTTGAGGGCGCTAAGGCCCGTGCTTTTGGTGGTAGTGACAAAAGACAGCATCAGACTGGCAGTTTTGGGGGTCACGGTTTGAGGGGCGCTGGTCAGTTTTCGAGGCCACCGCAGCCATATTCTGGTCGTCCTGTGCATTCAGCATTACAGGCTTCCCCTATAGAGGTGCCCAGGTAGAGAGCTCCTGAGAGTTCATTCTCCAGACCAGTGGACAGGGTTGTTTCATCCGGGTCTTCAACTTCCGTGTATCACCATTCGTCTTCTATTACCTATTATTCTTATGGAGAGGTTGGGCATGTTGCTAGGAGATGTCCCCGACCCAGGCGGGATTATCAGCCGCCGAGGACTCCTATATCATCTGGCGGTCGAGGTGGGACTCCTCAGAGGGGCAGTGCTCAGCCAGGCCGCGATACTTCCTATGGTTCTAGTGGTGGGTCCCAGCTAGCTAGAGGTGGTTCTCAGGGTACGAGAGGAGGATCTCAGACTGGGTGTGGTGAAGCCCATTATTACTCATTTCTGGTAAGCTCGAGGCAGAGACCTCAGACGCTATGATTTCAGGTACCATTTCTGTCCATCCACCTATTCGTATGTATGCATTTCATGCCATTGGTTAGGATTTTCCTTGTGATATCATAGATAAACATGTTCATGTGTCTACTCCGATCGGAGATTTTGCGATAGTTGATTGAGTCTACCGGTCTTGTTTGGTTACTTTTATGGGGTATGACACTTGGGTAGATTTGATGATTCTCGATATGGTGGATTTTGATGTTATATTGGGTATGTCCTGGCTTTCTCCTTATCACGCGATCTTGGATTGTCACGCCAAGACAGTCACCTTAGCCATGCCGAGCATCCCTAGGCTTGAGTGGAGGGATACTCCTAGTACCGCTCCGAAGAAGATCATTTCCTTCCTTCGGGCAAAGAAGTTAGTAGGTAAGGGGTGTTTGGCTTATTTAGCTCATGTTTGTGATACGACTGTTGCATCTCCACCCCTTGAGCCTGTCCCTATTGTGAACGAGTCCGTGAAGGTATTCTCATCGGATCTGCCGGGTATGCCACCCGATCGCGACATTGATTTCTATATTGACTTGGACCCGGGCACTCATCCCATTTCTATTCCGCCATATCGGATGGCACCTGCCGAGTTGAAGGAGCTTAAGGAGATGTTACAGGATTTATTGAGCAAAAGGTTCATTAGACCGACTGTCTCTCCCCTTGGGGTGCTCCTGTATTATTTGGGAAGAAGAAGGATGGGACCATGAGGATGTGTATTGATTACCGCCAGTTGAACAAGGTCACTATTCGGAACAAGTGCCTTATACCTCGTATTGATGATCTGTTTGACCAGCTTCAGGGTGCTTCGATGTTTTCGAAGATTGATTTGCGTTCTGGCTATCACCAGTTGAAGATCAGGGCGGAGGATATTCCGAAGACAGCTTTTCGGACTAGATATGGCCACTATGAGTTTCTAGTGATGTCTTTCGGGATTACTAATGCCACGGCTGCATTTATGACTTTGATGAATGGCATCTTAGGCAATTCCTGGATTCCTTTGTTATTGTGTTTATTGATGACATCTTGGTGTATTCCAAGAGTGGGGAGGAGCATGAGAGCCATCTTCGTTCTGTTCTTGGGTTGTTGAAGAAACATGGCCTGTTTGCTAAGCTTTCTAAGTGTGAGTTCTGGTTGGAGTCTGTAGTATTCTTGGGCCATGTTATGTCTAAGGATGGGATTATGGTGGATCTTGGCGAGGCCCACTAATGTTACTGAGATTCATAGTTTTGTAGGCTTGGCCAGTTATTATCGTCGCTTTGTGAAGGGTTTTGCTGCTATTGCTTCATCCTTGACCAGATTGACTCGGAAGGATGTTCCCTTCCAGTGGACGGATGATTGTGAGGAGAGCTTTCAAAAGCTCAAGCTTCTTTTGACTACAGCTCCGATTTTAGCATTACCCGTGGAGGGTAAGGATTTCACTGTTTATTGTGATGCCTCCCGTGTGGGTTTGGGTGCGGTGTTGATGCAGAAGGGTAGAGTGATAACTTATGCTTCCCGTCAGTTGAAGGTTCATGAGAAGAATTACTCAACCCATGATTTGGAGTTGTTGGTCGTGGTCTTCGCTTTGAAGATTTGGAGGCATTATTTACACGGTGTTCATTGTGAGGTTTTCACCGATCACCATAGTCTTCAGCATGTGTTTACCCAGAGAGATCTTAATTCCAGGCAGCGCCGATGGATAGAGCTCCTGAAGGACTACGACATCTTTATTTTGTATCATCCCGACAAAGGCAATGTGGTGGCTGATGCCTTGAGTCGCAAGGCAGTGAGTATGGGGAGTTTAGCTCAATTGATTGTTTCTGAGCATTCATTGGCCGTGGAGGTTCAGACTCTGGCCAACAATTTCGTTCGCCTTGATATTTCAGCCCCAGGCATGATTTTGGCTTGTATAGAGATGAGGTCGTCTTTATTGGATCGGATCAGGACTCATCAGTTTGAGAATGCTCAGTTGAGCAAGATTCGAGTTAGAGTTTTAAGGAGTGAGGCTAAGAAGGCCGTGATTAACTCTGAGGGCATTTTGAGGATTAAATAACTCGTATGTGTTCCTCGTGTTGGTGATTTGATTCAGTTGATCTTGTCTGAGGCTTATAGCTCTCGCTATTCCATTCATCCGGGAACGACTAAGATGTACTGTGACTTGAGACATCACTATTGGTGACATCAAATGAAGAGAGATATAATGGATTTTGTGGCTAAGTGAGGTAATTATCAGCAGGCTAAGTATGAGCACCAGCGACCCGGTGGGGTGTTTCAGAGGATGCCTATTCCCGAGAAGAAGTGGGAGAGGATTACCATGGATGTTTTCACGGGTCTTCCGAAGACCCTTGGCAAATTTGACTCCATTTGGATGATAGTTAATCGGTTGACTAAGTCTGTTAACTTTGGTCCATTTCAGGTTTCCTATACCGCGGAGAAGTTAGCCAAGATGTACATGCGGGATATTGTGAGATTGCACGGGGTTCCTATTTCTATTGTATCTGATCGAGGCACTATCTTCACTTCCCGTTTCTGAGGGCATTTCATGAGGAGTTGGGCACCCGATTGGATCTTAGTACAGTTTTTCATCCCCAGACCGATGGCCAGTCCGAGCAGACTATTCAGGTGCTTGAGGACATGTTGAGAGTGTGTATTATTGATTTTGGTGGTCATTGGGATCAGTACTTGCCTTTGGTAGAGTTTGCGTACAATAACAGTTATCATTCGAGTATTGGTATGGCGCCTTTTGAGGCTTTATATGGTAGGATATGTAGATCTCCGATTGGTTGGTTTGATGGATTCGAGGCTCGGCCTTGGGACACAGATTTGTTAAGAGAGTCCCTTGATAGGGTGACAGTTATTCAGGCCAAGCTTTTGGCAGCTCAGAGTCGATAAAAGATGTATGCGACCGAAAGGTTCGGGATTTGAAGTTTGCTATTGGTGATTAGGTTCTATTGAAGGTTTTGCTCATGAAGGGTGTTATGAGGTTTGGTAAGAGGGGAAAGTTGAGCCCCAGGTATATTGGTCCGTTCGAGATTGTTAAGCGTAGCAGTGATGTAGCTTACGAGTTGGCATTGCCGTCAGGCTTGGCGGGAGTTCATCCGATTTTTCATGCTTCGATGCCGAAGAAGTACCATTCCGATGGCACCTACATTGTTCGTTGGCATTCTATATTGCTTGATGAGAATTTGACTTATGAGGAGGAGCCTATCGCGATCTTAGATAGGCAGGTTCGAAAGTTGAGGTCGAAAGAAATTGCTTCTGTGAAGGTGCAATGGAAGCACCGTCTTATTGAGGAGTCTACTTAGGAGACCGAGTTCGATATACGTAGCCGATATCCTCAATTGTTTACTGATTCAGGTATTTTCTGCTCCATTCCTTTTATTCGCTCGAGGACGAGTGACAGTTCAATTGGTATCTGATGTAATGACTCGTTTGGTCGTTATAGTCCTTTCGGAATTTTCGCCCTTTCCCGAGCATTGATTAGCTTATTTTTGACCCGAAGGGACCATTGGCATGCTTCCCGAAGTGTCTAGACAGTAGTCAGGCAACTTTCGTGAAATATAAGTTTAAAGTAAAAAATACTTGACCCAAAGTTGACATTTGGGTAAACGAACCTTTTTCGGGATTCTGTCGATTCTGAGAGGTTCGGATGATCGTTTAGAACTTGTGCGTGTGTTTGGTTCGGTTCCTACTGCACTCGGATGCATTTTGGGACTTGGGTTGAGAAATTCGAATTAAGGTGTCGGGGTTGACTCGGTCAACGAGGCCTCCGTTGGAAATTTTAGGCCACGGCCGCGTTCGTAGCATATTTTTATGTGTGTCTATGTGTATGGTATGTGAGCAGATGGCCTCGGGAATTAGTCAGAAAATCGTATCAAATGGTGAAACTTGGGTAAGTTTGTAGTGTCTGGTGCCCGCTTTGGCGGCAGCGGTACCGCTGGAGTGGTAGCCCTGCCGCTAGAGCGTTCCAAGGATTTTTTCCTTGACGCTGAAGCTATCGTGTGACCGCTGAAGCGGCTCCACTGGGGCGGTCCCAGTGACACTAAAACGAGTGACGAGTAGTGTGTATAATTAATGAAGTATTAAATGCCTTTAGACCCTCATTTATTCCCATTTCGAAATTAGAGCTTTTAGGGACTGTTCTTGGAGATATTTTGGGAATATTCTTGGAGGTAAATCTTGCTAATTCCTTTACTCTTCCTTTAATCCAAATCATCATAGATTTCCCCTTTCCTTTAATAATCCCTTAGTAATGAAAGTTGGAAGAGGGTTTTTGATTAACTTTTTCCTAGGCTTATTAATGGTGAAATTGATGGTGTTTATGTTAGATTTTGATGAATCTAAACTTATTAATCATATATCTTCCATTTCTAGTGTTGAATTTCGGAATCAAAGAGTTACGGCTTATACCCAAATTTGGGGCTACTTCAAATTCGAAATTGGGTAAATCTATGAGTTAATTTAGCAATTAGTGGTTCGGTTATGATCACCTAGTGCTTAATTTGACATTTTGCTTTTGAATTTCTCATTTAGCCCTTGTGGGCCCGTTTCCCCAATTTCTAGGGTTAAAATTGACCTAAGTTGAATGGTAGCAATATTAGTATTATTCTTCATGATTTCTAATGTAGATTTCGATTATGCTTAGACTACTTTGGTTCTGAGGTTCAGCGGAAAGTCAAGGCAAAGAAGTGAGTTGTTGGTGTTGCGGTTCGGCAATCCAGGTGGGTTATGGCTTACCCTTAGTGAGAGTTCATATAGCGTAGCGCATATTTAGATTATATTGTTGGTTATAGCATGTGAACCTTCGAGTATGAAGTTGGGTTGGATAATGCCTTAGGTTAGGCCCTGTTGTGTGTTTGGACTAGCTACCCCGTATGTTGTTATTTGATTGTTCTATTGTGTTGTCTTGATGCCATGAGTTGTTGATAGATATTGGATTCCGTTTATCGTCTTGATTTCGATATGGTTGGCATACCTACTGTTGGTACTTGTGATTCAATTATATTATTGGCATACCCACCGTTGGTATTTGTGATTCAGATATTATTGGCGTACCTATTGTCGGTACTTGTGACATTGAGCATGACGATTGATGTAATGTTACCTTATTAAAAAAAAAAAAGGCATGATGATTGATGTTGATGCATGCATCGCACACACTCTCATTTTCCTAATACACTACTGAGATACTGATGATACTTGATGAAACACTTTGATGAGCTGGGCTCGGTTTTACTTGAGTGATGTGAGATGGACCATATGCGATGTTAGTTATGGAATAGCTAATTAAGTGAATGCATAGACTCCGTGGGTCCCCCAGAGTGGTGCCGGTGAGAACCCCCCCGGGCAAAGATCTGGGGTCCCGTCTGCCTGTTGGGCAAAGATCGGGAATGGGTGGCACTTAGACTTTGCGAGTCACACTAGGTTGTGCTACTGAGATGTCGATATTTCTGCCTGGAGTACATGTGTACACAACATTTGCGTGGAATTGCATTGCATTCTTAGACTATTGCATTGCATTGCATTATTGATTGATTTTGAGATATTTGGTGTAGTACTTGTGATATTGAATTCTGACTTGATACATTCGGACTTGGCACATTTGGGAATAGATGCTTTACTTAGGCGATAACGTGTACTTGGATTCGATTACATTTGACTTATACTTGTTGGTTTATCTGCTTATCTGCTTTATTATCTGAATTGTGTTAGCTATGCTTAGTCGGCTGATGATGCCTACAAGTACTGTTGTTTTGTACTGACTTGCACTTGCTGCATTCTTTTATGAATGCAGAGTATCAGGTGGGATCCACTTCCATGACACGTGGTTGATAGTCGCTTCAGCTTTATCTTCAAGTTTCCGGGGTGAGCATAGTCGTTCGCTGCCTTGAAGACTTCTCTATCGAGAAGGGATAGATAATCGAATAAGCAAATAATCAGGAAAAAGAATGTATGATGCAATGCAATGCAATGCAATATCTTTTTGCTATACGTAAGTTGCTCCTCAAGACTATACGGGAGACATGATCAATGAAGGACTTCTGAGGTCAATAAACTTCAAATATTGTGCAGGCCTGTACCTGATCCGGGGCATGTAAGTCTCAGATATTGCATTGTGCAGGCGTGCGTCCGGTCCGAGGACCTTTCAGTCTCCAAACTACATGTATCATTAAGAAAGAGTATGGATGATCACATATTCATGAATATCAATGTCAATCTATTATAGCCATGCAACGTGCAAAATTACACAATTAGCTCGATTAACACAAGTATACGAGTTCGATAAAGTGACATTACCACACAACAAGCAAATCAAGTGAAGTAGTTATCAGATAATGCCCACATACTTTGGAATTCTTGGATTACAATCCTTACTACATGATTTCATCATTTCCCATTCATGGCACTGGTACTCATACCCAATATGTGTCACATCATAGGTACGAGACCTCCCCTTTCATTTTCGCTCCTTATTATTAACATTATTAATCTTTACTTATCAAAGTCTAGAAAGTTTTAACACATCTCAAGGCTGAGCAAACAAATCACAAAAGAACTTTCCCCTTTCGAAGTACCTTGGAATGCTCCAAATGTATCAAATACACGATGTTCATGAGTAAACGAGTCTATAGACACCCATATTCTCATTTCTTCTCCACGACTCAAGAACCCTCTAGAAAGCTCTCCACTCTTCATCCACAAGAAACCAAGAGATATTGGTGATCAACTTCATCAAACCAACAAATTTAGTGTAAGAAACACATTAAAGTTCATCCAAGCTAAGGAATTCCAATGGAAGTGAACTAGGGTTTTGGTGCAAGAGAAGTATTTCCACTCAAGGCTTATTCCTACACTATCTAAGGTAAGTTTTATAATCTTTTCATGTTATTTAAGGTAATGAGAGGTTGAAAGACTTAGATTATGGAAGGAGATAGAAAATGGGTCACAAAGATAGGAATAATGAGATTTTGAGTAGTAGTTTGGGATGAGTCATGAATATTGATATGTTGTGAATGTAAGTATGCTATAAGTGACATTTGTAATATGGGATAAGTATTATATGTGAGAAAACGCAATAGTGAACTATGACCATGATTATGGAGGAATTGAAGTGAAATTGTGAAATGTGGATAATGTAGATGAATGATGATTGTTGCCTATAATATTGTGAATGTTGATATGGTATATGGGGAAAGTTGTATAAACAAAGGAAATGCTGTCCAATTTTCTCTAGCTTTAGTAAGCACATTCTTATAATCGTTTAGCTAATGTTAATACAAACTCCCTTGAAGGTAAAGACGTGAGCATTAAAGGAGAACGATCAAGCGGTAGAATAGCTAAAGGAAAAGGTATGTGAGGCTAGTCCTTTCTTTCTAAGGCATGAATCTTATGGCATGATTTTCCCTCCTTCTCCATGAATTTCCTACATTCCGGAAAACTAAGAGTCTATGTTCATCAATAGCTATATGAGTTAAAGACAAGAGATATTATGAACACGATGATAATGAGCTTAAGTCCAAAGATTCTAGAGTTCACGATATGATGTTTCCACAAAGATAATGATGTTAACTACGATCCATTGATGTTTTTTATTGTATACACTCACCTTATATGCTAATTCCTTCAAGGTGTGGCAGAATGCTTATGAATGTTCCATAATGGAATCGGGGGTTCACGACCTTATGTCACTCCGATAAAGTATAGTTGTCTTTGAGTTCTATGCATGCATTATGACGAGTACATGATGATGATATTACACCGCGCCTATATGGCCGGGCAGACACCGCTAAGGCGGGCAGCGTATACACCATGTCTAGATAGCATGGGCTGACACCACTAGTGGGCGGCATGAGATGGTACCCCGGACGCGGGAGGCCTAGACGCGGGCTAATGCTAATCACACCGCACTTATATGGTCGGGCAGTTTATACATATACGCATACATGATATGATGATGATTATGGAGTAAGCCAGCATGCATTATTTCTTTTATAATTGATAGTCAGTTACAGGTTGCTCCTCATTTGATGCTTTCTTATTTCATTGATGTATTATTATTGTTGATGCCTTACATACTCAGTACAATGTTCGTACTGACGTCCGTTTTCTTTTGACGCTGTGTTCATGCCCACAGGTAGGCGGGGAAGCGATCCAGACTCGTAGGAGCTACTAGCAGACTTTGAGAGCACCTTATTATGCCGGAGGTGCCATTTATTTATTCTTTTGTGTATATATGTTTTGGGCATAACAGGGTCCTGTCCCGTCCATATGTCTAGTACTCTAGTAGAGGCTCGTAGATGCGTCTGTGTGGGTAGTACGGTCTCAATATTTTTCCCACGTGTATATATATATATATATATTGATAGCCGAAGGGCTTATGTATATAAAGATAATTATGTTTCAAAGTGAAAAAAATGGTTTTCCTATGATTTGAGTATAAGATTAAAGAATGAACACTTGATGAGTACGATGGGTAATGGTATGAGAGGTGCTCGGTGGTGAGCCCCGGGTACCAGTCATGGCCCCTAGTCGGGTCGTGACAAAAGTGGTATCAGAGCAGTTCAGTCCTAAGAAGTGTCTACGAGCCGTGTCTAGTAGAGTCTTATTTATGGTGTGTTGCGTGCCACACTAATAAACAGGAGGCTACAGGGCATTTAGGAAAAATGACCATTCTTTTTCTTATGAGATCGTGCGATAGAGCTGTGTTATAAGATTATCTCCTCCTTAATAGTGTGCTATGATTTCAGAAATACCGCCAAAGGGAAAAGATACAGCCGCCCAGAAGGGCAAGACTACGATGAAAAGGTGGGTAGAAAGAGAGCCGCCAATGAATGTAGAAGAGGGCGAATCACATAATGAGGCTCCATCTAATGCTTCTTCTACTCCGCCTCTTATAGAAGAACAAGAAGGTGCTTCAGGTCCAGCTCTTACGCCTCCAGTTCCTCCATCGGCTACTTCGGGTCAACAAGTGACCGAGGCTATTCACCTATTGACACAGTTAGCTGCCGCCCAGGTGTAGCGACAGGGTTTGGGTTCGAGTGACCGGGCCGTTAGTACTAGAGCCCATGATTTCATGAGTTTGAATCCTCCGGAGTTTTTTGGGTCAAAGCTAAATGAAGACCCGCAAAGTTTTATCGATGAAATATTGAGAATATTGAAGATTATTCATGCTTCTGAAATTGAATCTGTGGAGTTGGCATCTTATAGACTCCGAGATGTGGCGATATTATGGTACAATAATTGGATATCGTCAAGAAAAGATAATGCGCCTCCTCCCGTTTGGCAAGAATTTGTAGATGCCTTCATCCGTCACTATTTGCCACCCGAGATCCGCCGAGCTAGAGCGGATAGGTTCTTAAACCTAAAACAAGGAAATATGAGTGCCCGGGAGTATAGCCTTCATCTTAATTTATTGGCTAGATATGCCCAGACTATGGTGGCCGACATGAGGGATAGAGTGCACAAATTCGTGCGTGGATTAGGGCCACATTTGTTCAAGGACTGCTTGACGGCTTCGTTGCAAGATGGGATGGATATTTTCCGCATTCAAACCCATGCCCAGAATTTAGAAGGACAACAACATCCGCAAAGGGGTGATCGTGATATTGATAGAGGGAAAAGAAAGAGAGCCAGATCTATGGGTGCAGGTAGTGATTATAGAGGGGGATCAAGGCAGGCATATCCTAGACACTCAGGCTAGTCGGCGACTAGTGCCTCCACAATTTGCAGGAAGGAGATTTGATCGCTCCTTTCCTTCAGAACAGGGTCAGAGTTCGAGAGCTTCAGGTTCTCAGTTTGGGAGAGATTATATCCAGAGGAGACCCCCAGTACCGCGATGCAGCCAGTGCGGTAGATTACATTCCGGACAGTGTCGCCAAAGTTCAGATGCTTGCTATGCCTGTGACCAGGTTGGGCACATGATGCGAGATTGCCCGTCGATGAGTGGTAGAGTTGGGGTTCAGCCCACAGGATTAGCAGCTGGTTCCTCTTCAGTGCACCCGGTAGGGCAGACTCCCCAGATCCCAGCAGGTCGAGGTAGAAGCAGAGGGGGAGCATCTACGTCAGGTGCCACTCAGCCCCGTATATATGCTTTAGCCGGACGATAGGATCTTGAGTCCTCCCCAGATGTGGTTACAGGTATATTACCCGTATTTTCCCATGATGTGTATGCATTCATAGATCCGGGTTCTACCCTATCTTATATTACTCCGAATGTTGCTGGTCGTATTTGGGTGAAAGCCGAGCCAATTAAACCTTTTGAGGTATCTACTCCGGTTGGTGATCCCGTGATAGCTAGACAAGTGTATAAAAATTGTGTAATTGTGATATGCGACCGCCAGACAAAAGCTGATTTAGTTGAGCTAGAGATGTTAGATTTCGATGTGATTATGGGTATGGATTGGCTGACCTCATGTTATGCTAATGTTGACTGTTGAATGAAAGTAGTTCGATTTCAATTTTCGGGAGAGCCCGTGCTTGAATGGAAGGGCAATACAGCATCTCCAAGAGGTAGGTTTATTTCCTACCTTAAAGCAAGAAAGATGATAGCAAAAGGCTATATTTATCACTTAGTCAGAGTTCATGACACCGAAGCAAATTCGCCAACTTTCCAATCCGTTCCGGTAGTGAATGAATTTCCAAATGTATTTCCAGATGAACTCCCAGGCCTTCCGCCGAAAAGAAAGATTGATTTCGCTATTGATGTGTTGTCGGACACCAACCCTATTTCTATTCCTCCTTACTGAATGGCTCCAGCAGAATTTAAAGAATTAAAGGCACAGTTGAAAGATTTGCTTGAGAAGGGGTTTATTAGACCCAGTTTATCACCGTGGGGAGCACCAGTCCTATTTGTGAGAAAGAAAGATGGTTCTCTACGAATGTGCATCGATTTTAGGCAGTTGAATAAGGTGACGATAAAGAAAAAATATCCTCTCCCAAGGATTGATGATTTATTTGATCAATTACAGGGTGCCAAGTGGTTTTCCAAAATAGACTTGAGGTCAGGTTATCATCAAGTGAGAGTTAGAGAAGAAGATATTCCCAAAACAGCTTTCAGAATGAGATATGTCCATTATGAATTTCGGGTGATGTCATTTGGGTTAACTAATGCTCCGGCAGTGTTTATGAATTTGATGAATAATGTATTCAGGCCTCTCTTGGATTTATTCGTAATAGTATTCATTGACGATATTCTGGTGTACTCTCGCACAGAATCAGAACATGTAGACCATTTACATATTGTTCTTGGAATTATTTGAACTCGAGAATTGTATGCAAAATTCTCAAAGTGTGAGTTTTGGCTGAATTAAGTGACATTTTTGGGCCATGTTATTTCAGATGATGGCATTCGAGTTGATACTCAGAAAATTGAAGCTGTGAAGACTTGGCCACGGCCGACGACGCCCACAGAAGTCCGTAGTTTTTTGGGATTGGCTATAGAAGGTTTGTAGAAGGATTTTCCTCTATTTCAGCCCCATTGACGAAGCTAACCCAGAAGTCAGCTAAATTTCAGTGGAATGATGCTTATGAACGCAGCTTCCTGGAATTGAAGGATAGGTTAACTTCAGCTCCGGTCTTAACACTCCTAGAAGGGCCAGATGGTTATGTTGTATATTGTGATGCTTCCGGTATTTGGTTAGGATGTGTGTTAATGCAGCACGGTAAAGTCCTCGCTTATGCTTCGAGACAGCTACGGAAACATGAAAAGAACTACCCAACTCATGATCTCGAATTGGCTGCAGTTATTCATGCATTAAAGATGTGGAGACACTACTTGTATGGTGTACATGTCGATATTTATACAGATCACAAAAGTCTTCAATACATTTTCAAACAGAAGGAGTTAAATCTGCGGCAGAGGCGGTGGTTAGAATTATTGAAAGATTATGATGTGAGTATTTTATACCACCCCGGAAAGGCAAATGTAGTAGCTGATGCGCTTAGCCGGCGATCGATGGGCAGCCTATGTGAAGTTCCTCCGGAGAAGAAAGAATTAATTCATGAGCTCCACCAACTAGCTAATCTTGGAGTACGTTTAATTGATTCAGGCAGTACAGGGATTGGTATTAATAATCCCACAGTTTCGTCTTTGAATATGGAAGTGAAAGAGCATCAATATGAAGATCCTCAGTTGAGCCATTATAGAGACACATTTTATGGAAAAGAGGAGTCCCCATTTGAAACTTCTATGGATGGAATTCTTAGATACTGAGGCCGGCTATGTGTTCCTAATGTTGCAGAATTACGTCGCCGAATTTTATAAGAAGCTCATTATTCTCGGTATTCTATTCATCCAGGAGCGACAAATATGTAACATGATCTCAAGTTGATATATTGGTGGGATGGCATAAAGAAAGACGACAGAATTTGTAGCTCAATGCCCAAACTGTCAGCAAGTGAAAATCGAGCATCAAAAGCCAGGAGGATTATTGCAGGTAATGGAAATCCCTACTTGGAAATGGGAAGTGATCAACATGGATTATATTGTGGGATTACCCCGTTCCCGAGGCAAGTATGATTCCATATGGGAGATCGTGGACAGACCCACGAAAACAGCTCATTTTCTTCCAGTCAGAACCACATACTCAGCAGATGATTATGCAAGGATGTATCTCAAGGAGATTGTGCGACTCCATGGTATTCTGATATCCATTATCATAGATTGAGGGGCACAATTTACAGCTAAGTTCTGCAAAATCCTTCCAAGAAGGTTTGGGTACTTAAGTAAAACTCAGCGCAGCATTTCATCCGCAAACTGATGGGCAAGCTGAACGCACTATTCAGACATTGGAAGATATTCTACAGGCATGCGTACTAGATTTTGGCGGTTGCTGGGATGACCACTTACCTCTAATCGTGTTTGCATACAATAATAGCTACCATTCCAGTATGCAAATGGCTCCGTATGAAGCTTTATATGGAAGGAAATGTAGGCCTCCAATTGGATGGTTTGAAATAGAAGAAGTACAGCTAATAGGCCATGAGTTGATTCAACAAGCAGAAGAAAAAGTCAAGGTGATCCGAGATCGATTGTTGACAGCCCAAAGTCGCCAAAAATCTTATGCGGACAACCGCCGGCGAGACTTAGAATTTCAGGTTGATGATTGGGTATTCTTAAAGCTGTCACCAATGAAAGGAGTGATGAGATTTGGTAAGAAAGGAAAGTTAAGTCCTCGATACATTGGACCCTATAAGATTATCCGCAAGGTGGGTCAAGTAGCTTATGAATTGGACTTGCCTCTAAAACTTGAATTAGTCCATCCAGTTTTTCATGTCTCAATGCTCCGTAAGTGTGTTGGAGATCCTACGAGAATTGTTCCAATAGATGATGTTCAAGTGACAGAAAAGCTAGTATATGAAGAAGTTCCCATTGCCATATTAGACAGGCAGGTACGGAGACTGCGAAATAAAGAAATAGCCTCAGTTAAAGTCCTATGGCGAAATAACAACTGAGAAGAAATGACTTGGGAAGTAAAAGAGAGTAGGAAATCCAAATACCCGCACTTATTTCAGCCCCCAGAAGAGATCCACGATGAAACATCGGGATTATGAGGTATGTATGTTTTCTTTTTATGTATATGGGTCGTGTGTGGCCAACTTATATTGCTATTGCGTTGTGGCCCTGTGAGGCAATGTTATTGTGGACTGTTGTGACAGGATGGTAGTGCCAAATTACAAAGGAAACTCCGAAAAATTCCCCGTTGATGCACAGTGAATAGACCAACGAAAGGCACGAATTATACGGTATCGCAATAAGTAAGAAATGATATTTGATGACCCTAATTAAGATTTCAAAGACATTCGAGGTAGGGGGAGAAAGTTTGCCAAGAGAAGGCAAGGCATACGATATGTATCGGAAAGGATTTACGAGTAACAAGTTAATGATGACTTAATGGTGTCTTGGAGAAGAGTTATAACGTTCCTTAGATTGTTAATGAAGTGTTAAACAAGTGCAAAGAAGGTTTCATAAGGATTTGAGATCAAACGAAGTGACGAGAACAAAATCGAAGAAGAGATATATTATACGACCAATTATACGGTCCGTATAATATTATACGATCCGTGTAATGGTCCGCAGAATCGTCACAGTGAAGGTCCCTTACTGATGGGATTATAGGGCCACTTATACGAACCGTATAAAGTTATACAGACCGTATAATGTGTCGAATAATGGTTACAGAAGTGAGATGTTGATGGGGTGATTTCACGGTCACTTATACGGACCGTATAAGTGTCCGTATATTTTCCCGACGGGTCAGATTTTAAGTTTTAAATAAGAGGACCCAAGTTCATTATTTTCATTTCCCATCTTCTCATTTCTTCTCCACGACTCAAGAACCCTCTAGAAAGCTCTCCACTCTTCATCCACAAGAACCCAAGAGAGATTTGTGATCAACTTCATCAAACCAACAAATTTAGTGTAAGAAAAACATTAAAGTTCATCCAAGCTAAGGAATTCCAATGGAAATGAACTAGTGTGTTATACCCGGTATGTTTATACGTCGAATTATCCGCAAGCAAATCGACTCAAGTTAAAGGCGGAATTATTTTCAGACATGAAATGGAAATCTTTAATTTTCAATTTTAATTAGAACGTAAATTGTTTACAAATTTTATTTGGTGTAAAAATATTATTGGAGGTTAGAACTAATTAATTATAATTATATTATTAAGCAAGGATTAATGATTTATTAAAAATTAATTAATTTAATTAATAGAAGCGGGCCCCACCCGAATATAAAACAAAGAATAAAATAAAACAAACCATTGGTGAGTCATTTAGTAGGGGGAGGAACATTTCCATTAAAAGGGCATCATATAAATGGCTTGAATGACGAACAAATTGGATGGTATATTTTCATTTCACAAAGTTAACTTAAAAAAATAAAAAGGTGAAGGCATGGCCATGGTTGCTGCTCACGGCCAGCCATGGCCAAGAAAATTTTGTTGTTTTGTTGCCTTGATTTAATTCCAAGATGATTTGCAAGTTCAAGGAGGTGATAGCAACGTTGGATATTGAATCGAGGAAGAAGAAATTGTAAAATTGGAGCAATTGAGCGTAGAAATTCCTCCGAGAAAAATTTGGTAAGATTTTAGTATTTTGTGGTGTAATTGTGTTAATAGTATTGTAATGGAATTATTAGAATTGGATTGGACGGAATTGAATTTAAAAAAATGCATGAAATCGATGTTATAGGAAATTGTGGGCTGAAATGAATTTAGAGAAGTTGTCGGGTTGTTGGAATTGTTATGGGCTAAATTGTGAGAATTTTATGTGTATATTGTTGTTGTTGGTATTTCTGTGTTGACAGGAGGACAATTAAAAATTCGGGTTAGGCGAATATATAGGGGAAATGCTGCCCGATTTTCGCTAAGCCCTTAACTAATGGAAAACCCTAAATGAGAATATATAAGTTCTATAAGAAACGGCCATAAATTTGTGAACTAGAAAATATAGTTACTAACGATAACGTTACTCTTATATAAATAGGCTAAAAGAACGACGAGGCGAAAGGATTCACGAATAGTCGCTAACAAGTATGTAAAGTTGTCCCTTCTTTCTTTTGGCATGTCTTAGACTTAAGTGACGACTGATATGAATTTGGGGTAATTCCATTCATAAGCTTTGAGTGATACTTATGATTCTTATTCACTTCTTGATATTACAATTCTCAAATGATTGAGCCTTCCTCTTTAGTTTTCTGTACGTTGGGTAACTGTCGATACATAAGCTACTACTCTCCGGAACTCTGTAATAACTAATGTCTAGACTTCTATAAATTTTTTCATATGATCTTGATACATGTCTATGATTCCTAAGCCTCTTGATATATTCTATAATGATATCCGAAGGATACCTGATATGATTGTCGCTATTGATACCCAGGCGTTAATCTTTCTTCTTATTCTGTTGAGTCTTGATAATGATTTAAATTGCATATGGTTTCTTACTACTCTGCTCGTGCATGCCTCAATATGTCTTTCACCGAGTCCCGGGCCAGGTATGTTATCGTGCACAGTTTCACTGCATTGTTCACCGAGTCCCTCACTAGAGGGCCGGGTACGGTATATATATATATGATGATATGATGACATGTTATGGCGGCCAGGAGGGCATATGATGACTTTATTCACCGAGTCCCTCACTAGAGGGCCGGGTA
This sequence comes from Lycium barbarum, assembly GCF_019175385.1. Lineage (NCBI taxonomy): Eukaryota > Viridiplantae > Streptophyta > Magnoliopsida > Solanales > Solanaceae > Lycium > Lycium barbarum. Next base: position 97,408,770 of record NC_083343.1, on the reverse strand, counting down.
CGGTATATATATATGTATATGATATTGACATGCATGATTTATGTTTCAAAGGCAAGTATTGTGGTATTCTGGTTATTGTACTCGTTTTCTGTACTCCCTATTTCAAATATGATCCTGTTTATGGTATTTCATGCTTTACATGCTCAGTACATATTCCGTACTGACCCCCTTTCTTCGGGGGGATCCGTTTCATGCCCGCAGGTGCAGATGCTCGCTCTGGTGATCTGCCAGCTTAGGATTCCCTTTCTGCTGACTTGGAGAGCTCCGTTGTTCCGGAGTCTAGACTTTTAGTTTGAATCTTACGATATATATATGTATATGTTATCCAGGGGTACGACGGGGCCCTGTCCCGTCATATTTTGCTATTCGTACTCTTAGAGGTCTGTAGACATATGTGTGGGTTGTGTATGGGTTTTGTTCAGATGTGTCTATACGATGTGCTGTGGTATGATGTTCATCTCTAGTAGCAGCCTTGTCGGCTTGCATACGATATTGATATGTGATGGCAGCCTTGTTGGCTTGCGTATCATTTCATGATATGATTAGTTGTGACTCCTCAGGAGACTGTTGATCTGGAAGTATATATATATATATATATATATATATATATATATATATATATGATGTTACGAACTTTGGAGTTCCTTTATAAGTTCCGTATTGTCGTAGTTTCAGTTTGATGTTATATGTAACAGGTTGGTATACGGGTGCCCAGTTCGGGCACCAGTCACGGCCTACGGGGTTGGGTCGTGACAAAAGTGGTATCAGAGCCAGGTTGTCCTCGGAGTGTCTACAGACCGTGTCTAGTAGAGTCTTGTTTATTGGTGTGTTGTGCACCACATCTATAAACAGGAAGCTACAGGACATTTAGGATGTTACATTTCTTTCATATCTAAGATCGTACGATAGAGCCCAGCCATAGGAAATGAAACTCCTTATACTAACCTTTGATTTCAGCTGAAGAACGACATCGACAGAAGGAAGTGACTGACGATATTGGAAGTTACAATGTACACCGGTAAGTAATGGTGCGAAAGGGGCGTGTTGGATAAGGTAAGAATATTGAGATATGATTGAAATGTAAAGTTGAAGAATGAAAGAGAAGTTAGATGGAAAGGTATAACAGGACAGATCGTTAAAAGATTAGGTACGTCTCGAGGTGCGATATGTGAGGTAAGTTCCGACACCTTTATACTTTTTACTGGAAATTGGGAGCCCTGTGTGGCTACCATATGATATGATATATGTGTGTATATGTTGGCCCTGTGAGGCATTGTTGGTATTTCCTGCCTGCAGGTTTTGGGATAGTAAGAAATAAAGAGGAAACTCTGTCCAAATTTTCCCAAAGAATAGAAAAGTAAGAGAATGAGACATAAGTTCATAATATATTTTGAAGGATGACACCGACAAGGTAAATCTATTTTGTTGGACTAAAAAGTTAAGAAATACCCCCACGTCATCCATAAGAGGCATCATTCTTGTTTGGGAGACCTTGTTTTGAAGAAGCGTCTATGAGTAGCAGAATTTGGAATTCATTTGAATGGACGATAATACCTTACAGCCACATTTTTGCCTTAAAAAAAAGGCTTAGGGTGAAGGGCAAACCGTCCAGCAATTAAGTTCCACTATTGGAAGAGTACAAAGCATACAACAAGCAGTTTGTGAACTAAATGATTCGCTCACGACTCAAGAATAAACCTGGAGGTAAACTATGTGCATCAAGCACTAAGAAGTCCTGTGGTGCTTGTTAGATTCTAGTTTTCTTCTGGTGGTGATTGGAGAATTTTTCATAGTAACATTTTATTAGTTCTTAACCAACTAATTGGAGATGGAATTTGTGGAAGGAAAACTTAAACTTGTGGGCTGTCTAGGGTCATGTATTTCATATGTTGTTGGTGAAATGCTAGGATGATTCGGAAGGGCTTGTGATACTGAGGGATGATTTAGAAAAAGGTGGCAACTCGTAACAGAACATTTTATTGAGGTATCGATTGAAGTGATAAGTGGGGATAGATTACGATGAGTTTACAGTTAAAAGGAATAGTAGTATGATTGAGACAAAAGTACAGAAGAGGAAGAGTTATACCAAATCATGAAGGTATTGATAAGACAACTTGTGAGATATTAAGGATAGGATTGATCAGAGAGGGCGAAGGGTTAAGTACACCTAGTCCACAGAGTGTAATTAAAACATAGTAAGAATCGTGAATAAGATTAAGAAGTGTTATATTATAGGATAGATTACGAACAGTATGTAATGTGAATACCATAAGGATTGCTATAGAAATGAGTAAAGCCTAGCGAGGAAGTAACTAAAGGATATGATGTGATTAGTGTGAAACGGAAAAGCAAATGTAGAACGAATAAGAAAGACTTACAAAAGTTCTATAGGGAAAGTTCAGAATAGAAGTCAAGTGGTAACGAAAATGCAAGCGGGCACAGGAAAAGAAGGAGTTAATTGAAAGAAGAAGATAAGAAGAAAGCGAGTGGAATTACAGTGTAGCGATGTGTTATGATGTGTATAGCTAAGCAAACGAGTAATATAAGCGACAGAATTGTGACAGGCCAACCTAAAGGACGATGAGCAACAAGACAAAAGGAGTGCCAGAAATAACTGGTGTGATAAGAACAGAATATGTTTCAAAAATGAGAAAGAGGTTATGTAGAAGTAGTGTTTTCCGAAGGATACAGGAGTAGCGTGAGAGCCCTCATGCACAGAATAAAAGGTGGACATAGACTGGAGAAATGAAAGGAATACTAAAGGAAGCACTCAAGACGGACGTAAATAATTGAGTACGAGTATGAAATAAAACAGAAAAACATATAGCTATGGACTTAAAGATGTGGTACGATGAAAAGATGATAAGACAAGACCACTATTAAAATGAATTTGATATGATTTTGAGTAAGTTAGAAATTAGCGTTGGATTCACAACAACGGAGAAAGCGCATGAGGCATAAAGGAGTATTGCATATATGTGACTTCACCTCGAAAAATAGTGAAATCCTTAAAAGACAAGGATGGTAGATTTGTGAAACAACTGATGTATTGTGAGTTTATTAGAGGAAACAGGTGATATCCGTTGGGATAAAGATAGTGTTATAAGAAAGCTTGGGACAATTATCATTAGAATATAAGTTCTACCGAATGGAGAATCTGAAACGACTATAAGCACTAGCTAATCACTGATCGGAATAAATGGAATGTGGCTTTGGACAAATTGCTACATTAATTATATTGCTCGAGTACCAACCATCAGATAAGATTTTGTACTATATATCGAGAGTTCTCATCGCCTCGTGATTGTGTTAGGGTTTCATACCTGGGTAATCTAAGTTATAGACGATATAAAGGAAGACATGGATATGGTGCAGTATACCAAATGTATTAGAAAAAGAATCATAGGAATTTGAGACAGTATACAAAATGTATTGGAAAAGAATCATATAAATTTGAAAATTGGAAATGGGGAAGTAGAGTAGAACATAAATAGATAATGATGTAAGTACACCCAAAAGGGGGGAAGCCGATGAGAGAGATGCAAGTGTAAGATGAAAACAACCGACACTGCAACACATTTAATGTGAATATTTTAACTTCAAGTGAGATCCCTTGCTGAGACAAGTTAGTAAGATTTGAAAGCCAGCAATAAACGGATAGAAGTCAGGATGGTATTTGAGACAGCGCTGAGAATTATTGGTAAAGATCTTGGATAATATGACATCAGAAGGTGGGTGCTTACAAAAAGGAAGAATACGACAAGAAAATGGCAACGAGTAACTTAAAAGGATATTACAAAGAATAGCAGGGCTATACTGGATTAGAGGTTAAGATGTTGACAACGGAGTGATTGGCTAAGGATATTGCGACACATAAGTAGCAAAGGAAAATGAATAGGAAATCTCTCCTATAGTAGGATATGAGAAAACCAAATGGTGAATAGAGGAAGGGGAAAAAGTATGGCGAAATAAACAGCAAGTGAGTAATAGTACAATAAGATATGCTGAGCAGAATAAGCCAGGAGAAGGAAAGACCATGACTAAGAGTGGATGCCTTTTGTACAAATTGTACAAGAATAGTTATGCAACCAACGAATACTTGTATACTAAGAACGAGGCCACGTGAGTACTTGATAAGAAGAGTAAGAATTTAGTAACAACAATGGGGTTGCAATATTTTGGGTACAGCCAAGAAAGGTGTAAGATGGGTTGAGGCGAAATTACAGAGATATAATTAGTACTGAGGGCAAAAGCCATAGTTGAGCCTTGATATCAGTTGAAAACTATCAGAGAAGGATATAGATTCTGCATAAAGATTAGCGAGGCAACGCTAAGGTATTTACTAGACTGATTGGAGCACCTACACATACTTGTGTAAAGATTGCAATAGGATGCGTGATAGGAGAGCTAAGAGCAAATTTGAGCAAAGGGGCAATAGAAGAATTGGAGTCAGATAGAGAAACGACACAAGATAATATGCCTAAAGTATTGCCAGTTAGGGTAAAGGAAATTATGAAATGAATTAACCGAGACAATCGGAACAAGCGGGTTACTGCTTACTAGATGACAGTAAAGTTGTAATGTGAGGGAACCCTAGCGCTATTTGATAGCCAACCCTAAAGATCAAGATCAAGAAGTAAAAACAAATGATAGTTAAAGACCTTTAAAAGAAAGTCAGAAAGTGACACATGATGCTGAGGATTCCAGAATATGGACTATCACGGTGGAGTAAAGCAAGGATATTGGAGTACAAAAATTTTGTTTTACTCGTAGAACCTGCGAAGGGTTCACAGGTTACCAGAGGCATGCGATACTCCAGGGATATCAAAGCCTAATGAACCAACGAGGGACGCCTACGCGTTGTAAAAAGCTTAGTTAAAGATTGAGAGGTAAGATAAAAGAAACGATACCTTAAGGGGATAACTATAGGAGAAGCATAAGAAGAAAGTAAGATGAAGGAAACGGCATCTTAAGAGAGTAACTAGAGAAAAAGGAAAGAGTCGAATCATGACTACATGCACCATGAGTACACGTCCGAATCAATCGATGACAGTACAACTGAACAGTATGTAGATAAGAGAGACAGTAACACTTCAGCAGAACAGCTCGAAATGCAGCTGATAATCAACTGTGGAACAAAGAGAAGAGTAAAGACAAAGGCATGGAATTATTACCTCGAGAAGCAACAGAAAGAGGAGATGTTACAGGAATTACTAAATAAAGACCTGGAATATGTTATAATGAATTATGGCGAATCGACCAATGGAAGAGGTATGTGAGGGGCGTAATTGAATAAGAGGACACTTGAGAAAGTATTGGGAAATTCAGAATCAGTTTAACATTCGAGGACGAATGTTCTAAAGGGGGGAAGGATGTTATACCCCGTATGTTTATACGTCGAATTATCCGCAAGCAAATCGACTCAAATTAAAGGCGGAATTATTTTCAGACACGAAATAGAATTCTTTAATTTTCAATTTTAATTAGAACGTAAATTGTTTACAAATTTTATTTGGTGTAAAAATATTATTGGAGGTTAGGAAATAATTAATTATAATTAGATTATTAAGCAAGTATTAATGATTTATTAAAAATTAATTAATTTAATTAATAGAAGCGGGCCCCACCCGAATATAAAAAAAAACATTCGTGAGTCATTTAGTAGGGGGATTCACGTGTCCATTAAAAGGGCATCATATAAATGTCTTGAATGATGAACAAATTGGATGGTATATTTTCATTTCACAAAGTTAACTTAAAAAAATAAAAAGGTGAAGGCATGGCCAAGGCTGCTGCTCACGGCCAGCCATGGCCAAGAAAATTTTGTTGTTTTGTTGCCTTGATTTAATTCCAAGTTGATTTGCAAGTTCAAGGAGGTGATAGCAACGTTGGATATTGAATCGAGGAAAAAGAAATTGTAAAATTGGAGCAATTGAGCGTAGAAATTCCTCCGAGAAACATTTGGTAAGATTTTATTATTTTGTGGTGTAATTGTGTTAATAGTATTGTAATGGAATTATTAGAATTGTATTGGACGGAATTGGATTTAAGAAAATGCATGAAATCGATGTTATAGAAAATTGTGGGCTGAAATGAATTTAGAGAAGTTGTCGGGTTGTTGGGATTGTTATGGGCTAAATTGTGAGAATTTTATGTGTATATTGTTGTTGTTGGTATTTCTGTGTTGACAGGAGGACAATTAGAAATTCGGGTTAGGCGAATATATAGGGGAAATGCTGCCCGATTTTCGCTAAGCCCTTAACTAATGGAAAACCCTAAATGAGAATATATAAGTTGAAATATAAGTTCTATAAGAAACGGCCATAAATTTGTGAACTAGAAAATATAGTTACTAACGATAACGTTACTCTTATATAAATAGGCTAAAAGAACGACGAGGCGAAAGGATTCACGAATAGTCGCTAACAGGTATGTAAAGCTGTCCATTCTTTCTTTTGGCATGTCTTAGACTTAAGTGACGACTGATATGAATTTGGGGTAATTCCATTCATAAGCTTTGAGTGATACTTATGATTCTTATTCACTTCTTGATATTACAATTCTCAAATGATTGAGCCTTCCTCTTTAGTTTTCTGTACGTTGGGTAACTGTCATTACATAAGCTCCTACTCTCAGGAACTCTGTAATAACTAATGTCTAGACTTCTATAAATTGTTTCATATGATCTTGATACATGTCTATGATTCCTAAGCCTCTTGATATATTCTATAATGATATCTGAGGGATACTTGGTATGATTGTCGCTATTGATACCCAGGCGTTAATCTTTCTTATTATTCTGTTGAGTCTTGATAATGATTTAAATTGCATATGGTTTCTCACTACTCTGCTTGTGCATGCCTTAATATGTCTTTCACCGAGTCCCGGGCCGGGTATGTTATCGTGCACAGTTTCACTGCATTGTTCACCGAGTTCCTCACTAGAGGGCCAGGTACGGTATGTATATATATATATATATATATATATATATATATATATATATATATATATGATATGATGATATGATGACATGTTATGGCGGCCAGGAGGGCATATGATGACTTTATTCACCGAGTCCCTCACTAGAGGGTCGTGTACGGTATATATATATATGTGTATATGATATTGACATGCATGATTTATGTTTCAAAGGCAAGTATTATGGTATTCTGGTTATTTTACTCGTTTTCTGTACTCCTTATTTCAGATATGATCCTGTTTATGGTATTTCATGCTTTACATGCTCAGTACATATTCCGTACTGACCCCCTTTCTTCGGGGGGCTGCGTTTCATGCCCGCAGGTGCAGATGCTCGCTCTGGTGATCCGCCAGCTTAGGATTCCCTTTCTACTGACTTGGAGAGCTCCGTTGTTCCAGAGTCTAGACTTTTAGTTTGAATCTTATGATATATATATGTATATGTTATCCAGGGGTACGACGGGGCCCTGTCCCGTCATATTTTGCTATTCGTACTCTTAGAGGTCTGTAGACATATGTGTGGGTTGTGTATGGGTTCTGTTCAAATGTGTCTATACGATGTGCTGTGGTATGATGTTCATCTCTAGTAGCAGCCTTGTCGGCTTGCATACGATATTGATATGTGATGGCAGCCTTGTTGGCTTGCGTATCATTTCATGATATGATTAGTTGTGACTCCTCAGGAGACCGTTGATCTGGAAGTATATTTATATGTGTGATGTTACGAACTTTGGAGTTCCTTTATAAGTTCCGTATTGTCGTAGTTTCAGTTTGATGTTATATGTAACAGGTTGGTATACGGGTGCCCAGTTCGGGCACTAGTCACGGCCTACGGGGTTGGGTCGTGACATAGTGTTTTGGTGCAAGAGAATTATTTCCACTCAAGGCTTATTCCTACACTATCTAAGGTAAGTTTTATGATCTTTTCATGTTATTTCAGGTAATGAGAGGTTGAAAGACTTAGATTATGGAAGGAGATAGAAAATGGGTCACAAAGATAGGAATTATGAGATTTTGAGTAGTAGTTTGGGATGAGTCATGAATATTAATATGTTGTGAATGTAAGTATGCTATAAGTGACATTTAGAATATGGGATAAGTAAATGTGAGAAAACGCAATAGTGAACTATGAAAATGATTATGGAGGAATTGAAGTGAAATTATGAAATGTGGATAATGTAGATGAATGATGATTGTTGCCTATAATATTGTGAATGTTGTTATGGATGTTTGGGAGTTGATATGGAATATGGGGAAAGTTTTATAAACAAAGGAAATTCTGCCCAATTTTCTCTAGCTTTAGTAAGCACATTCTTATAATCGTTTAGCTAATGTTAATGCGAACTCCCTTGAAGGTAAAGACGTGAGCATTGAAGGAGAACGATCAAGCGATAGAATAGCTAAAGGAAAAGAGAACGATCAAGCGATAGAATAGCTAAAGGAAAAGAGAACGATCAAGCGATAGAATAGCTAAAGGAAAAGGTATGTGATGCTAGTCCTTTCTTTCTAAGGCATGAATCTTATGGCATGATTTTCCCTCCTTCTCCATGAAATTCCTACATTCCGGAAAACTAAGAGTCTATGTTCATGAATAGCCATATGAGTTAAAGACAAGAGATATTATGAACACGATGATGATGAGCTTAAGTCCAAAGATTCTAGAGTTCACGATATGATGTTTCCACAGAGATAATGATGTTAACTACGATCCATTGATGTTGTTTATTGTATACACTTACCTTATATGCTAATTCCTTCAAGGTGAGGCAGAATGCTTATGAATGCTCCATAATGGAATCGGGGGTTCACGACCTTATGTCACCCCGATAAAGTATAGTTGTCTTTGAGTTCTATGCATGCATTATGACGAGTACATGATGATGATATTACACCACGCCTATATGGCCGGGCAGACACTGCTAAGGCGGGCAGCATATACACCATGTCTAGATAGCATGGGCAGACACCACTAGTGGGCGGCATGAGATGGTACCCCGGACGCGGGAGGCCTAGACGCGAGCTAATGCTTATCACACCGCACCTATATGGTCGGGCAGTTTATACATATACGCATACATGATATGATGATGATTATGGAGTAAGCCAGCATGCATTATTTCTTTTATAATTAATAGTCAGTTACAGGTTGCTCCTCATTTGATGCTTTCTTATTTCATTGATGTATTATTATTGTTGATGCCTTACATACTCAGTACAATGTTCGTACTGACGTCCGTTTTCTTTGGACGTTGTGTTCATGCCCACAGGTAGGCAGGGAGGCGATCCAGACTCGTAGGAGCTACTAGCAGACTTTGAGAGCACCCCATTATTCCGGAGGTGCCTTTGATTTATTCTTTTGTGTATATATGTTTTGGGCATGACGGGGTCCTGTCCCGTCCATATGTCTAGTACTCTAGTAGAGGCTCGTAGATGCGTATGTGTGGGTAGTATGGTCTCACGATTTTTCCCACGTGTATATATATATTGATTGCCGAAGGGTTTATGTATATAAAGGTAATTATGTTTCAAAGTGAAAAAAATGGTTTCCCTATGATTTGAGTATAAGATTAAAGAATGAACGCTTGATGAGTACGATGGGTAATGGTATGAGCGGTGCTCGGTGGTTAGCCCCGGGTACCCGTCATAGCCCCTAGTCTGGTCGTGACAATACTTGTATGAAAACGTGGATACATGTAGGATTTTCCTTGAAAATAAGCATAATGGTTCATACCTTGCATTTAAGAACCTATGGAATGTAAAGTATGGGTTTTCATAGATTATGGACAAATTCTCAATAACCAAAATGGAATATCAATAACACAATCATGAATTATTAATACAAACACAGTATACCATGGTACATGTACTTAGGGTTATCATGAACATGTCTAGAACCCTAGTTTTTTATGAGCTTCCGTTTATGATGAACATGTCTAGAACCCTGGTTTTTTATGAGCTTTCATATAATCATGAAAAAACATGGCGTGGGGAAGAACAACAATGTTCCTACACATAGATAAAAACCCTACATATATGTAAACGCTCCAAAACTCGCAATAGAATTCCCTAAAGCTTAAACGTTGAGCCTTGAGATAGGTTTTCTTGAAAACCCTAGGTTAGGAAAAATGATTTCCTAATTAGATTACATGAATACATGTTAGAATTGACCTGGAAGGGCATGGAATGGCTTACCTTAATGTCTTGGATTGATGGGAGAAGAGGAACTTCGTTCTAGGGCTTGAAAGAATGAAAAATAGAATTAGAAAACTGAACTGGTGTATTTATACTTAACTGCATCGGGAGAAATATGGACCATAAATACGGTCCGCATTTTGAGATACGGTCCATATTTATGGACCGTATTTTATCATGGCACAAAATAGAATGTCGAGGATGAATTTTTCACAAAATATCAACTGTATCTCAAAATATGGACCGTACCTCAAAATGCGGGTCGTATTTCATTAGACAGTTCGGCGACCCTTTAGTAAAATGGCCATAACCTTTTGTACCGATGTGCGTTTGACCTCCATAATATACTGTTAGAAAGGTATTTCAAAAGGATACAACTTCATTAAGGAATTTTCCCCAAATTCGCATTTAATAAGGTAGGTTATAGTGGCATGAAGTAAGACATTCTGCAAAGTCACTTGAAAACATGGTCCGTAGAGTGGCTTCCAACTTTTCTTTTTCCAAAGACTCTTCTTATGAATTGATTAGTTTTTCAAAACATTTCCTATACTCCTTTTATTGGTTCCATTATACCCCTATCTTACGAGTTGAACTCTAGCACGAATGCACGAGGTATTACCTAAATATCATTGTCTCAGACTCAGACAGCTCCCCGGTGTCCACTAGTACTCGGAATCAAATCTGCACCAAAAAGAGTGCAGCAAGTGTTGTATGACTATGAGAAGAAGTTGTAGGGATATGCACCAAATTAGGGTTTGTTAGGATCAGGCTACTACATATGTACTCAAAGAATAATTATGCAAGAATGTAAATTACGGAATAAGAAATCTGTTACACTCCATAATAATCTGTGCTACTTGTATTAAAACAAGAAAGAATGAGTTAAGAAGGTTCAAGGAAAGTTAATCGAGTTAGTAAGAATATCGTTATATATACATGGTTTCCTTAAGTATCCCAAGGCGACACAGTTACCTAAAGGGTGTGGAATCGCGCTATGAGTATGTATATGAAGTAATGCGAGTGACCTTTTAAAGTATTTGAGATTATTAGTAATGATATAGAGGGTGGACAAAAGATATGAATATACTTTTGCGATTGGAGTTTCGTCAAAGTTTTGTGAGTTCTCTAGTTATGTTTAAGGTTATTGTGAGTCTCTGGACCCTTCGAGATGTGTATATGGATTTTTATTGATGTATATAAGTGTGTATATGTATGCATAAGAGGTTACATAAGGTTGGAAGAGGATTAGAAGTTAAACGAAATGAATCGGAACAACTTCAGTACAATTTCGGACCCGATTTTAGTCTATATTGTAGGAGGCATATCTCCTTGAATATGAGGAGTTTTAAGGTGTTTCAAAAGCCTAAAATGAAGTTCATCGAGTCTAGTTTATAATGCAACAAACCGCTCGTCAAAATGATATCGGGATAAGGAGATATGGACGATGCAAGGTGGGCTGGCAGGGCAGCAAGTTTGGACCCGACCCAAACACTCACATTTCGGCCCATGAGGCCCATTAAACTCAATAGATAAGTCACCACTTTGCCCTATATCATTTCACACGACCTAAAACAGATCCAAAACCCTTATTTTCTCTCCCAAACCCCCTTTCTAATTGAGCCATCATATAAGCTAAATCCTAGACCCTTGACATGATATTAGTTAAAGAGAAGTTGTAGCTTAAGTTTATTTTTGTGTTGTTAAGCAAGCAGCTGGAAAGAGGAACAAGATTCTTGAAGATTCTGATTGCTAAAGGTAATTTCAACCTCCCACTCATGTTATCAATTTGGATTAAAGGTTTAATATGGTGTATACGTGAAGGAAACGTTGATATACAAGCTAGAGAGAGAGAGAGAGAGCATAAGCCATGGCATTCGGCCATGGCTAGCAAAATTGGAGCTCAAATTTGTTGCTCCAAAAATCAGATTTTCTAGGTATTTCAGCCCTTAGGAAGGTGATAATAACGTGGAGAATTCATTTGGAGCAACAAGAACAAGTATTAGTTCATTTCACAAATTCTAGCTAAGTGGAAAAAGCCAACTTGTTAAGGTAAGAGTTGATCATTTTTCTATGTGTTTGATGATGAAGTTGGACGTGTGGGGAATATGCAAATGTAAATTGTATGTGTGAAATTATGTATCTTGATGTTGAAGCATAGTTGTAACTTGGTAACATGAATTGCACGAATGTTGGAATGTTGTTGAAATGTTGTTGAATGCCGTAGGGGCTGTTTTTAATTGAAATTTGATGGGCTGATTTGAATTAATATTTTGGTTGTTGTAATCATAGATTATGTGATGAGAATTAAGGAATTTAATGGTTAGAGTTGGAGTTAAAATTGTTGTGGGTTGTTGTAAGGATTATAGAGATAATAATGTGATTTACTTGCATATGGATAGATGATGTGGTGTCGTGTGGCTGCTGTTGTATTTCCCTGAAATTTGCTGAAAAGATGGCATGAAATAAGTCGTAAGAAGTGTATATGGGCTGCTTGGTGTGTTGTAAGTGTTCGTTAGAATTTCGGGCATCGTTATGTTATAGTTTAGGGGCTGTTTTCGGCCCAATTTGGAGAAATTGTTGGATCGTTGGAAATATTATGTGAATTGTTTAGAATGTTCTTGAATGTTATTAGTATGGGTTTGGGTTAGTATTTGAATGTATAGGCGTTGATGTTGGCTTGAAGGTAAGCCGTTGAATTGAATATTTGGAAAGTTGTCGAATGATGAAAAAGAGAGTATTAATGTAATATTGTCCTTCGGATTGGTTATTGGAGTTGCTAGGTTGGTTATTGTGGTTGTTGCTGTTGATTTTGAGCGAGTTAAATTCTCGGGATGGCCTATTTACAGGGGAAGTGCTGCCGAATTTTCTGTAGAATTTAATGTTAGTTTGGAATGAATGGCTTAAGTGCCTATGTTTAATATTGGATATTCGTTGGCATATTTGTAGACCTTGGGGAGCCCGAGGCGTAGATTGGAATTTACTTTAAATTGTCTATCTTGGAGTGCGTACGAGGTATGTAAAGCGCAACCCTTCTTTCTTTTGGCATGCCTTAGTTTTCAATAGGCTATATCACGAGCCTCGAGGAAATTCCAAATTCGAAATCCGAGCACGTTATGATCCTTATATATATTTCTTGGCATTCTTATGTATTTTGTGATGAAGTATGAACAATTATGTCTTCGAAAGCATTGATTTCCAAACTTTGTACAAAAAGTTGTTTTAAAGAATTTCGTAACTACGAAATGCCATATCTTTTGCATAAAGGCTCGGATTGCTCCAATATTTTCATAAGAGTTTGCATGATGTATAATGAGTATGTTTTCCATGAGCGGGCCCGATTCGGGTCGATACCCGTTCGTGGGTCCCGCGACTTTCCTTTATGTAATTCAGACGACTTTTGAAAGAATTTGGTATGATTATCATTTCGAATTTCAAATATGATCATTTTACTTATGTTTGAATTTATGATAATGATTTTATGCATATGACTACTCTTTTAACTACTAAACAAAAATTGTTTTAAATAATTCATTAAGTCTTATAAATTGTTTTGGCACTCGGAACGACTTCAGAAAGGTATGCTTCTGTAATTCATTATGACATCCGAAACTCACTTATTATGATCCCGTCTGACTTCATTGAATTGGTTTGTCATTGATATGCCTCATCGAGTCTCTGAAAATATTTATGATATTTTAACTGCATTTAGTTTCTCACTACTCTATTCGTGGATGCCCCAATGTTTCCCACACTGAGCCCGGGCCAGGATATGTTGTCAAGCGTAATCCTCTGCATTGTTCGCCGTGCCTCGATGTGAGGGGGCAGGTATACGTGTACATGGGTTTGTGGAGTATGCTGTGCCATGTACACATGTTCTGATATGATTTGCCATGGCCATCTGATATGATATACTATGTTACGGGGTTATGCCCCTATTCTGATTCTTCTGTGTTGTGGCACCAGCGTCGGGAGGGTGGCCACGTTCTGTTTGCCGAGTCCCTTGGCAGGGGCCGGATTTGATATGACATATGTTTCTGTACACACTCCGCATGTTTTGAAGATATGTATTTGATACTTTGGATTTTCTACTCACTTTTTCTGTACGTTCTGTACCAGTTATGATTTTGTTTCTGTAATTCAGGCTTTACATATTCAGTACATATTTCGTACTGACCCCCTTTCTTCGGGGGCTGCGTTTTCATGTCGCGCAGGTACCGACGACAGGTTTGCTAATCCGTCCGTCTAGGATATCTTTTCTGTCATTTGGAGCGCTCTTTTATTCAGAGCCCATCTTTTGGTACAGTCTGTCACTACTATATATATATATTCTCGTTCATGGGTACGGCGGGGCCCTGTCCCGTTATATGATTCCGTCGGTCTGTTTAGAGGTCTGTAGACATGTTTGTGGGTTGGGGTCTTTCTGTACGGATGCGTGTATATGTTGTGTTTGGGCGATCCCATTCGCCGCGGCGGCCAGTCCGCATATGTTTAAATGTTGCTTTGTTGGCCCTGGTTGGTCATTGTTGGTATTATCTGTGCGCAGGGTTAATTTGGATAGTCTGTAAAACAAAGGAAACTCTGCCGAAATATTTCTGGAAATTATCTAAATATTGAAATATAGCCTTGTCGGCTTCTGCTATATACTTGAATGCGTTTGATAATATTCGTTCTCAACTCTGTTTAAAAATGATGATTTAGTTTGTATGTCCGTTTGGGTGCCCAAGTAGGGCACCAGTCGCGGCCCACGGGGCTGGGTCGTGACAAAATCAATCAACAGAAGAATTTGGAAGGGAAAACTACTTTCTCAAGGGAGGAAAAACAAGCACTGCCAAACTCTGATAGGACTTTCTCATACTTCACTAAACTCGCGCGGTTTAGGGTTACCACAACCTAAGGAATTGTTCCCTAATATTTTCGCCTTTACTTTTAACGATAACCTTAATGACTCCACCCATTCAAAGAAGTCCTGTACAACTTGATACAAACCCCTACTACATAATTTTATCAAAGGTAAATAGATGGAAACACAATTTGAACTTAATTATTGTAAACAAAGACCTGAAATATAAAACTTGATAAGCACAGGTTCTTTGTAGTTGGCTCTTCGAAAGACTGGGTGTTGACTCTGCTCACCCTTGCTGCACGTTAGAATTGTATCGTAGCCAAAAACCAATCCTTGTTTGACTTGAATCATCCTTCTTTCCTTGTATATGTGTCGGCTTCCTAGTCCTACTTCGAAGCTAATTCCCTGTTGATCAACTTATAGCAATATTTCCATAATTTGAAATCCAACCTTTCATCAAATAGGAATGAGTCAATATTCTGCTTCCTCCCAGTTGGTATGAAATAGTTTTTTATTACGAGATAAGGATCACTTCCTTTGAGCAGTTCCTTCATTGATATGACTACTTCACTTAATCCCATGGAGATCTGTTTGGCTGTTTGGTTCTTCAAGTGCCTTTCTTATGTCTCCCTCGATTGTATTTGGATACATTGTTTGTCAAATCATCAAATAATCATTATAAGCTCAACATCAATTATTGAGTAAGCAGCTACTCAACAATTCTCACTTTTTTTATTATGAAAAACACATAGCAACTTCATATATCTTCATGTTCCCTTTGATCGGCTTTGTTAAATCTTCTTCAACTCTGGATCAACTCCTCCTCCTTGGGTAGTGCTTCTATGTTGACAATCTTCACCCTTAGAACCAGCTCCATGTTGTTTTGTAGGATAAGTTTGATGAAATTATGTCTTGTCCTGGCTGTCCATGTCCAGATTCTAGGAAGTTTTTTGAACACTTTGAGTATCAACGATTGTTGCAGTTTCTTACGTGGTTAAATGAATCATATACTCAGTCAAGAAGTAAAATATTGATAACGTACCCAACACCTAGTGTGAACAAGGCTTATTCCTTGCTTTTGATCTGGAGAGTCATAGAAATCTAGCGAGATGTATTCATGGTGGATACATGTCTAGCGTGATAGATGGGGTTGTTAAGTAAAGCAATAGAAACTTTAACAATAAGGCATCAAGCAATGGTGCATCTACTAGTAGTGTGGACAGTTTCTAGCCAAGAAAAGATTTCTTGAAATGTGAGCATTGTGGATGTAAAGGTCATTCTAAGGATGAATGCCACAAGTGGATATCCTCCCAACTTCAAGTCAAAAAAGAAGGGTGGGAGTACGGGAGTATACTCTAACTATGTAGGGTACAGTAATGTTGTTGAGCAAAGAGAAGTACAACAACAAGTGCAACTATAGCTCAATGGGAAGTTCCCACAGCCACAAGTACCTTAAAATATTCAGCAGAGATCCACACTAGCACCTGCTTCCTTGTTCACTCAGGTACAGTATAAATTCTCCAAGTGCTAGCTCAAGTACAAAGAAGTGTAGCAGAGACTGAATCCTCTTCCAAGGCTGCTGCAGCAGGTATTGCTCTTAATGTCTTATTGTCTAAGTATGTCAATTGGGAATGGATAGTGGATACCAGAGCTACAAATCACGTCACCTCTCAACTAGACATGTTAGATAAAGTTCACCTTATTCCTCATATAGACAAGAGTAAAAGTTCATTTGCCAACTAGAAATGTAGCAACTGTGTCTCACACTAAAAGCTCTCTTCTACTTAATGGTCAAAATTTATACAGTGTGTTGTATCTTCCTGACTGTAAGTTTAATATGTTTTTAGTATCACAACTCACAAGGGAACTGCAGTGTTTGGTAGCATTTTTCCACGACTTCTGTATTTTCTAGGATCTTTACAGTGTCAGGTGAAGGGGATATGTAAGGAGAAACACGGACTCTATGTATTGAAGGGAGTAACTCAGAATTTGTCTCAAACATCAACAACAACAACATGTAAGTGTGTCAAAACTGTCACTTTACCAGAAGATAGTACTTGGTGGCATAGCAGATTAGGACATGTTCTTGTAGACATAATAAAAAGGCATGAGTCCCTTAGTAATCTTCAAATTACTAATCATCTTCATTGTATTATTTGCCCACTAGCTAAACACACAAAGTTTCCTTTTCAGTTGAGTACTCATACTTCTAAGTCTCATTTGATCTTGTCCATTATGACATTTGGGGATCTTTCAGGGTACCAACTTATAATGGAAAGATATATTTTGTTATTGTGGTATATGACTACACTAGATATAGTTGAATTTTTTTATTTGCCTCTAAAGTTGACACTATAGTTGTGATGAGAAACTTTCTTACTCAAGCTCAAAATTAATTTTCTTCATCTGTCAAAATCTTAAGAAAAGATAATGGAAGTGAATTCTTTAGCACATAATGGAAGTGAATTCTTTAGCACTGAGTTTGAAACCTTATTACCTAGTCTTGGTATTCAGTATCAAATTACAAGTGTCTATACACCTCAGCAGAATAGGATTAATGAAAGAAAGCACAGAATCATACTAGATGTGGCAAGAGCTTTCAGGTTTCAAGATGTTATCCCATTAAGGCTTTGGGGTGACTGTGTCTCTACAACAGTATACATTATTAACAGACTACATTCCAAGGTAATCAAGTTCAAATCTCCCTTTGAAATGCTTTATTTGCATCCTCTTTTACTTTCACATCTCAAAATCTTTGGGTGTGTGCTATATTGCAAGTCCTAAATGGTGGATAAGTTTTCTCCCAAAGTTGTACCATCAGTCCTTATGGGATACTATTCCACTCAGAAAGGTTATATCTTGTATGATCTGCACTCCAACACATTTCTAGTTAACATAAATGTCACTTTCCAGGAGAACATTTTTCCTTTTAAGAACATGCACACTTCTAACAATCCTGTTTTTCCAGTGTTAGATATTTTGTCCTCAGATATCCAAAATGGTGCTTCTCAGCTTCATGTATCTCCCAGCTCACTTGAAGATGCGCTTCTACTCCTAAATAGGCTAGTGCACCTGCATTGGTTCCTTCTGAGCTATCTCAATGCCCAGTAGGCAGCAGGAGTACAGGGACAGTCTTGAGGAAGTACCAGCTGCATAGGATGCTTGTTGAAGAAGCAATAGTTGCAAAGACAAGAAAATCATCTAGACACTGTAAGCAACCCTTATGGATGCCAGACTATGTAGTTCCTACAAAGAAAGCCAATTGTCCATATCCCATGGCTCAGTCTGTCTTCTATTATCACTTATCACCTACTTAAAACTGGCTTTATCTATATATTCAGTTAATTCAAAACTATCCTCTTTCAAAGAAGCTTCCTCAGACCCAAGATGCGTTGAAGCTGTGAGTTGGAATGGCTTCTTTAGAGGACAATCAAACATAGGCTTTTGGTGCATTTGCCTTGTTAGACCCCGTATTTTATACGTCGAGTTATTCGCGAAGGAATCGACGTGAGATAGAAACCTTTAATTCTTAATTTCTAAATTAGAACTAATTGGTTATAAATTTTACTTAGTATAAAAATATTATTGGAGATTAGGAAACTACTTAATTGTGGTGTTAATTAAAAATTTGTGGCAACAATGAGCCAAGATGGTCATTAACGTGCCAATGCCCAAAAGATGACTCAAGTCATCTAAAATAAGGTTATTACTCATTTAAATATTGGCAATTCATTATTTTATGAAGGCATGCATGTTGGAAGAATCATTGCACATTTAAATATAGACAATTAATCCTTGTATGATTTCAATTGACAAAGGTTCACATGGGAACCTTATGGAAGACATACAAGTATGCATTTAAATATTGATTCATCCACTACACTTTCATTATGTTGTGGACAACTAAGTTGAAAGAAAAGGAGTGCGAGGCTCGGCCAAAGTGGCCGAAAATAAGGGGAGAAAAGTGTGAGGCATGCTTTTAAATAATTGATTCATCCACTACAGATGCAAGTGTATTGTAAACAATTAAAGGGAAATGAGAGAAAGGGAGGCTCGGCCAAATGTAGCCGAAAGTAGGGGGAGAAAAGTAATTGAATTTAAGTTCAAAGTTAATTGAGTGGCTCAATGTCATGAGTGGGTCATGTGCCCAACTTGTAGGCATCATATTTTAATCAAATGGATGACGAAGAGAGCTCATTTTCTCATCTTCAACAAGATAGAAAACTTAGAGCCAAGAGAGAGAAGCTCTCGGCCAAGAAGGGCTGAATTTGAGCTCTTTGTGTGTTGACCAAAAAAATAATTTCTTCAAGAATTTCAACCCTTTGGAAGGTGTATAACAACGTGGGATTGATCCTAGATAGCAAGAACAAGAATTAAATTCAAGGCACAAACTCTAGCCAAGTTGAGAAGTCAAATTGTCAAGGTAAGGTTTAACTTTCTTTTGCATGTATTAAGGGTGGTTTAAAACGTGTGGTAGATGTGTAAATATAAGTTGCATGCATGAAATTATGTGTGTTGATGTTGGAGCATGATAGAAGCCATGGAATTATATGTGTTGATGTTGAAGTATGGTTGTAACTTGGTGAACATGAATTGCATGCATAAAATTTTGAAGGTTGGTGTTGGAATGTTAATGTGACCGTAGGGACTGTTTTAGTTGAAATGGGTGGACTGATTTTATTTAGTAATTATGGTTGTTGCTATCATAAATTACATATTAAAAGGATGAAACGAATTAGAAAGTTAAAGGTGAAGTTGTGTTGATATGAATATAAATTGAATCCATGAAATTATGTGTATTGATGTTGAGGCATGGTTGAAGCCGTGTAGGGACTGTTTTGTGTAGAAGGTGGTGAACTAATTTTACTTGGTATTTTGATTGTTGTTGTCATGAATTTTATGATGGAAATGAAGGTATTTAATGGTTAGAGTTGGAGCTAAAAAAAATTGTGGGTTGTTGTAAGGATTGTAGTGATAATAATGTAGCTTATTTGCGTATGAATTGATGATGTAGTTGTCGTGTGGCTGCTGGTCGTATCTCACTGAAATTATATGAAAAGAAGATATGAAATAATGTGTAAGAATTGTATGTGGTTTGCTTAGTATGTTCGTAAGCGTTTGCAAGAATTCCGAGCATCTTTTGTGTGAAAGTTAGGGGCTGTTTTGGATGTGTCGTTGTTGTTCTTATTGAGCTTGGAAGATTGATAATAATTAAGATTATGCATTGTGTTGTATGTTAGTTGGGATGTTATAAAGTTGGTTACATGAAAACGTTAAGGTTACGGACTATTAGGAATAACTTGAAGACGTAGTAGTCGTATGTGAATCGTTATTGAATATTGTGAACGTTGGCTGTTTGGAATATTGCGTGGACTGTTTGGAATGTTGTGCGGGCTGTTCGGAGTGATTCTTGCATCTTGTCTTGAATAGCCTTGATATAGTACTTAAACGTATAATTATTGGCGTTAGCTTGACTAGTATGTAATTAGTTTGGGATGTAAGGAAACAGTCGTCTAAATTGTCTAGAAAGGAGTTGCTAACGTTGGGAAACGTTTTGAATCTCCCCGTAGCTTAACCATAATTCTTAACGTCTTAATATAGGTTGAAACTTTGGGCAGCGTATACGTGTTGTGTTACGAATAAACGCCAAAGGTATGTAAATTTAACACTTCTTTCTTTTTTTTTGCATGATCCTTACAAAACGAATAGACGATATGTATATGGTTCCAAAGAAGTTCCTATTCTTAGAGACACTAGGATGGCTAATGTTCTTGATTCTCAGAATTTGATTTATTATTATTTTGATATGTACATATGATTTCAAAGTTCCATTTTGATAAAATCCACAGGGACATCCGAAGGTACTTGATATGATTATTATTTGAATTTGCCAATGATAGTTCGTTTTGAGTATTCCATTGAGTCTTGATAATGTTTAAAATTGCATATGGTTTCTCACTACTCTGCTCGTGCATGCCTCAATATATCTTTCACTGTGTCCCGGGTCGGGTATGTTATCGTGCACAGTTTCACTGCATTGTTTACCGAGTCCCTCACTAGAGGGCCGGGTACGGTATATATATATATATATATGATGTGATGATATGATGATATGACGATATGATGATATGATGATATGATGACATGTTATGGCGGCCAGGAGGGCATATGATGACTTTATTCACCGAGCCCTCACTAGAGGGTCGGGTACAATATATATGCATATGATATATGATATTGACAAGCATGATTATGTTTCAAGGCAAGCGTTTCAGTATTCTGAACATTGTACTTGTTTACTGTACTCCTTATTTCAGTTATGATCCTTTTTCCGTATTTCACACTTTACATGCTCGGTACATATTCCGTACTGACCCCCTTTCTTCGGGGGGCTTCGTTTCATGCCCGCAGGTACAGATACGCGTTTTGGTGAACCGCCAGCTTAAGACTTCCCTTCTGCTATCTTGGAGAGTTCCGTTGTTCCGGAGCCCAGATTTTGGTATAGATCCTTTTTTATCTAAATATATGCATATGTTGTCTAAGGGTACGATGGGGCCCTGTCCCGTCATATTTCACTGTTGAAACTCTTAGAGGTCTGTGGACATGTATGTGGGTCGTATTCAGACGTGATCAGTTGTGTGTGTATTATCACGTATTCTATCGTTGTAGCAACCTCGCCGGTTTGCAGATATTTTCATGTTGTGGTAGCAGCCTTGTCGGTTTGCATTTATATATATATAGTTGGGACGTTCCCACATGTTATGACAGCCTTGTCGGCTTATGTACTGCGTTATCTATTGATAGTTGTGGACTGAACATATAGCTAACGGGTGTGTATACGGGTGTCCAGCTCGAGCACCAGTCACGGCCTATGGGGTTGGGTTGTGACATGCCTCCTGGGCAAAAGTCTATGGGCTGCAGGTGGATTTATAAGAGTAGGTACAAGTCTACTGGTGAAGTTGAGTGATTTAAGGCTTGGTTGGTTACCAAAGAGAAGGGTTGGATTATGGTGAAACGTTTTTCCAGTTGCTAAAATGGCTATAGTTAGAACCATTGTATTGCTTGCTGCTTCAAAGCATTGTCATTTTTATCATATGGATCTGCACAATGAATTTCTAAACGGTGACTTAGTGGAGGATGTCTACATGCATATGGCTGAAGGGTTTGCAAGACAGGGGGAGACTCAGCAAGTATGCAAACCTAACAAGTCCCTCTATGAACTCAAACAGGCTCCTAGGCAGTGGAATTTGAAACTAACAAAAGCCTTAATTCAAATGGAATTTCAGCAGAGCCACTATGATTATTCATTGTTTAGAAGAACAGTTGGACCAGATATTGTGATCATATTTGTGTATGTATATGACTTGTTGGTTACATGTAACAATCAACAACTTCTATGTGCCGCCATAGAAGCATTGAAGCAAAAGTTCAAAATGAAAGATCTAGGAGAACTTATGTTCTCTCTAGGTATTGAATTTGCAAGATCTAGCAAGTGGATATTTATGTGCCAGAGGAAGTATGCACTGCAACTAGTGGCTGAAACAGGCCTAGAAGGAGCCAAAGCTGCAGGAACACCATTTGAGCTTAATCAAAAGCTCACCTTTGTTCAATATGATGAATGAGTTCAAAGCAAGGATGCATCTGAGGACATAATTCATACAGATCCTAGTCCCTATCAGAGATTGGTAGGCAGATTATTATATCCCACCATGATCAAAACTGACTTGGCCTTTGTTGTTTAAGTCCTGAGTCAATATATGCACTCACCCAAAGTGTCTCATTGGAAAACAACACTCAGAATAGTAAGATACACAAAACAGGCACCTGGACTTGGTTTATTAATGCCAGTTGATGACGCAAGTCAGTTACTTGCCTATTATGGTTCTGATTAATGGTTTCTTGGAGACTGGAAGATCAGTTACTGGATATCTATCAAAGTTTTGAGGGGCATTGGTTTTCTTGGAAGTCAAAAAAAGAAAAAGGAAAATGTGTCAAAAAAGCCCAGTTGAAGCAGAATTCAGGAGTACGGCTTGATGTGCAGCTAAAGTGACTTGGCTAGTTGGAATTCTCAAAAACTTGGAATCATTGTTGAATTACCAGTGAAGATGATATATGATAGCAAGGCTACAATTCAAATTGTAGCAAATTCTATCTTCCATAAGTGAACAATGCATATTAACATCGATTGTCACTTTGTCAGGGAGAAAATCAATCGAGGAATGTTGAAACTGAACATATACATACCAAAGAGCAGTTAGCAGATTTGTTTACAGAGAGTCTTGAAAAAGCTCAACATCAGCATTTGTTGAGCAGGCTTAGATTCAAGAACCTGTTTCAACCATAGACTTGAGGAGGAGTGTTGACTAGCCTAGGTGGTTAAACAAGCAACTATGCTTGGGAATTACGTTAGAGCTTAATTAGCTAAAGAGGTCAGTTAGTTAAAAACAAGCTAAGTTGGTTAAAGAAATGTATATACTTGAGTTGTGTTAGTGTAGATGTCACGACCCAACCCCGTAGGCCGTGACTGGTGCCCTAATTGGACACCCTGACATACCTATCCATATCGAATCACATACAAATACTATATACGGCCACAATTACTATATGCCGTCTCAAACTATATCAAACTATATTGAACACATTTCAACGCAATCATATGCGGACATATATATGTATATCAAAAAGCCGGCAAGGCTATCAAATATATCAAAAGCCGACAAGGCTAACAGATGGCGCACCGGCCCAAAACATATACAAAGTGCACGTCGACAAGGCTGCCATAACGAATAGGGTCATACAAACACATCTGTACCGAAGTAGGCACACACACCCACAAATACGTCTACAGACCTCTAAACAGACCAAACGGAACATATGGCGGGACAGGGCCCCGCCGTACCCCTGAACGAATATATACATACATAGCGAACGAAAATATATACCAAAAGATATGCTCTGAAAGGAGAAGAGCACTCCAAACAACAGAAGAGGATGTCCTAAACGGGTGGATCACCAAACTGTGCGTCTGTACCTGCGGGCATGAAACGCAGCCCCCGAAGAACGGGGGTCAGTACGAAATATATACTGAGTATGCAAAGCAGAAGATACAAAACAAATCTGAGGCATAAACGAAATAGTGGTACAGAAATAAGTACAAATCCAACATATCAAATTGTTTACTTAAAAAAAAAATATGTAGGTCATGCATAGGGTACAGAAGAATATGGTCGCCCGCCAGTCGATGGCGCCATAACACAGCATAACACCAGAAAGGTTTCAAATCCCCGTCACGTGTCATAACACAGCATAACACCATACACACCATACACAGCATCATCACCAAATATAAGTGGAACCCGACCCTCATTGGCGAGTAGCTCGGTGAACCATAAGCACGGCATAACTCCGGAGTATGTCAAAGTGCGCACGACAACAGAACCGGCCCGGGACTCGGCGAAGGGAATAACAGAATGCACGAGTAGAGTCGTGAGTAGTCATATGCATAAAATCATTATCATAACCTCAAACATAAGTAAAATGATCATACTTGCAAATCGAAGTAATAGTTATATCAAATTCTTTCAAAAGTTCTCCGAATTACATAAAAGAACGTCGCGGGACCCACGGACGGGTATTTGTCCGAGTCGGGCCCGCCTATAGAAATCATACTCATCATAGGCCATGCAAACTCATACGAAAATATCAAAACAATCCGAGCCTTTATGCGAAAGATATGGCATTCAAAAATTTCGAAATTCTTTAAAGTGAAACCTTGTTATACAAAGTTCGGAAGGCGATTATTTCAAAGACGTAATGGTTCATACTTTTATCAAATCATACATGAGAGTGCCAAGGAATATATATAGATCATACCGTGCTCGGATTTCGAATCATAGGATTTTCCTAAAGGTTCGTAATCTAGCCTATCCAAACTAAGGCATGCGAAAAGAAGAAAGGTGGGAGCTTTACATACCTCGTACGCACTCCAAAATAGCCAATCTAAAGTAAATCCCAATCTACGCCTCGGGCTCCCCAAGGTCTACAAATACGCCAACGAATACCAAACATTAGCTAAGGGCACTTAAGTCATTCATTCCAACTATTCATTAAATTCTACAGAAAATTCGGCAGCATTTCCCCTGTAAATAGGCCAACCCGAGAATTTAACTCGCTCAAAATCAACAACAACAACCACAATAACCAATCTAGTAACATCGATAATCAATTCGAAAGGCAAAACAACATTAGTAGCTCTCTTTTACACCATTCGACAACTTTCCAAATATTCAATTCAATGGCTTACTTTCAAGCCACAATATCGTTCGTACATTCGATTATTAACCCAAATCCTTACCAATAATATTCAAGGGCATTCTAAACAATTCACATAATATTTCCAACAATCCAACAATTTGCTCCAAAAGTGGCCGAAAACAGCCCCCTAAACTATGAGCAGCCCCCTTTTCACGTTCCATACTTTTAAGTCATGATTTGTATCACAATCCACAATGTAACGATATCGTTCTCATAAAATATACTAATTACCTCAACGCACAATAACCCTCAAAACACAATTTCAACATCTTTCTTAAGTCATTAAATGCTCATTTCCAAACTAGAATTCATAACGACGTCGATTAAAACGCTAAGCGATGTTAATGCGATCTTCGGCATATTATATGACCCACATTCGTCCACACTACACATATACATATGTTCATTGTCCTCATAAATAAAGATTACATTAAGTGCACCAATTCTCCAAATCAGTCCGCACATTTACCATATCAATTTTGGGACATTAAGCTCTCATTTCCAACATAAAAGTCATCACAACAACCATTACGACGCTAAGCGATACTAATTCATTCTTTGCCAAACATTTGGGGGCTATACACGGCTACATTACACACATATATGCATATATTAATGATTCGTATTCTCTTCTCCACTCTACAACAATTAATCATGATACAAGAATTAATTCATCAATTCAATCACACCCACACTACACGGCTAGCACACCCATCACACAACCCACTTCCAACATTCCATATTTCATGATTTTTATCCATTTTAGCATACTACAATATGCATACAACATTTATAACTCAAAAACAAGATTAGAACTCACCTTTCTTCTTCAATCTACCAATAGGCTAGGGTTTGCAAATGGGCAAAATGAGTAGTTGGATGATCCAAACAATACTTCCAGGCTACTTAGGGACCTCCAAATAGTGGGTTTATACCAAAGAAATAATTTTAGAGAGGCTAGAAATGATCTTGGTTTTCTCCTCTTCTTGGCCGAAAACAGTGGGTTGAAGGGTGCTCCCAAGCTCTTATATTTTTCTAAGTGTTGAAATGGTGAGAGATGACTTAGAGGTCATATTTTAAGTCCACAAAATATCTACATTGTCTTTGGCCCACACAATGTGTTGGACCAATTAAAATTGGACACACAAATGTGTCGGACCATTTAATACACACGGCCACCATGGCCTTTTGCACAATGTTTTTTTAATTCCAATTTTATGAATTGTGGTCCCAATTTTTCCTAATTGTTCAATGCTCACAATTTCATATATAACTTATGTCTCAAAATAAAATCAAGGGTCAAAAGTCCCGACTTCAAATCCCGGAATAGTCTTGGCCTTAATTTATCATAGTTAATCCGGGTTGTCCCAATGTATAAAAATACGGGACATAACAGTAGAGTCTTAAGATCATTTACAGATATTTTGAGAAATGTAAAAATTCTCTCGCTATAACTATTTTCTCTCCTTTCTTCTCTTCCTTTTATTTCTCTTCTCTATTCATTCAACTGGTGCTAAATATCCATTGTGGAACTTTCATGTTTCTCCACCCGTTGAACCACAATGTGCCTTTATGCATGCATCTCCTAACTCTGCGATTGATCTGATGGAGTGACGTAGTAGGAGTGAATATCATGACACCGCGCCTCTAATGAGGATTTCTCTAAACTTCTTGACTAGCACTCATTTAATTTTCTCTGGGTAAAGGTTGTTGCCATTTATCTTAGTAGTGTATGCCAAGATATGGTCTCTAGGATCAGTGGTATTACCGTGGTTTTCCAGATACGGCATCTGAATTTCATACGAATCAACACGGGGGTTGCACTGGGTTTGTAAAGTTTATTATGAATACATCTGTATGTCAATAGCTTTAATTACTAGAGGGGCTCCAGGAATCTGATCGATTCAATCACTGTTTTTGTCCAAATGTTTTAGTATTCTTTCTATCATAATGAATGGTGATTCAGTGACAATCATGATGGATATTTCCCTTTGAACCACTGTTCCAGGCCTGAGTTACCTGAAATATCTGCTACGCTAAAACTCCCCAGTATGAAGTTCGGTATGCTTGCGACCGGATTCATCTGTTGCTGTGAAAGCGATCCCACGTTGGAGGCCAAAGAGGTGCTATCTAGCTCACGTTCACAGCCTGTTGCCCAAACCGTAAATTCCTCCAACACAGGATGCGTGCTTCCCCTACTCTTTCCTTCGTGTCCTAGCCGTGGAAAGTCCCTGATGTGTTGCTCAATGAGAGGTGTTCTATGATCATGAAGCTCATATTGGATCTGATCCGCTCTTCTCGTGTTCCCTATAGTCATTAGAGACTTCGTCTATGTCCACAAGGCCGTCCTCGTTCAATATTTTGTTAGGGTTTAAGAGTTCGGCAGCATCACATACCTTAGAAGCAGCTTGAAGAGCAGCCAAATATTGTTCGTCAACCATAGTTTTACTTGCAAACACAAAATCAACAAAGGATTAAAATAACTTGGGATAATTAATATTACTAAGAGCCCACAGTGGGGCCAAACTGTTTTGCCTAAAATTCGATTATTAGCAAAATCAGTTGAAGATGTTTGAAAGGGGTCTATAGCAACAAAAAATAATAAAAGACTAGGTGGAGCATTAAAGAATAATTGAAAGGGGGAAATTTTTTTATTCAACCTCCTGAGATGTTAAAACAAGTTGCTTGAATGATAATGAATGCTCGTAAACAGTCGCGAATTCACAATGAATAGCAATAAGTAATTTTGTATTCCTCGTGAGCAATTAGATGGCATACAAATAAGTGATTATTAGGGGTACATATTGGTTTGACCCAGTTAACTAACTCTCCTAACAAATTAGAGATTATGGGGACTCCAACCATTTTTGACAAATACAAATAAATACAGGCAACAATAATATATCCAATGTAATTCTAAAAGTGGGGTCCGGGAGGGTAGGATGTACGCAGACCTTACCCCTACCTTTATGGGGTGGAGAGGCTATTTCCGATAGACCATCGGTTTGAAGAATGTAAAGAAAAAAAAAGGATTTGACGCATTGTATCAAGAAAAATTATGACAACAAATTAGCAAGATAGAAAGATAACGAAGATATTAATACAAAGAAAAGAAACTACGTGATTGATTACTAACTACTACTACTACTAACAAGGAGAACACTTGGCTACATACTAACCTTGTAGCCTAATCTTTGACCTCCACACCTTCCTATATATGGTCTTGTCCTTAATAATCTGAAGTTGGATCATCTCCTGTCTAATCCTCCCCCCCCCCCCCCCCCCCACCCCGCTCCAGTTCTTCGTTGACCTACCTCTACCTCTCTTAACTCTTGTTATAGTCGAGCTCCTTACTGGCGCATCCACACACCTCCTCTTCACATATCTAAACATCTCAATCTTGCTTCCTCATCTTTTCCGCCACGAGGGCTACTTCCATCTTGCCTCATATAACTTCATTCCTAATCATATCCCTCCGAATAGACCCATACATCCATCTGAGCATCCTAATATCCACACTCATCTTCTGAACGTAGGTGCTCTTACTGGCCAAGACTCTGTCCATACAATAAAGTTGGTCTGAACACCACTTTGTAAAATTTACCTTTAAGTGTTGGCGACACATTTTTATCACACAGTACCCCAGATGCAAACCCCCGATTTTACCCACCCCGCCCCAATACTATGTGCGACATCATCATCAATCTCCCTGTCTTCTTGGATTATGGACCCAAGGTACTTGAAACATCCCTTCTTTAGTATGACTTTTGCTTTGATCTTCACTTCTAGCTCCGCCTCCTGTGTCACGTCATTGAACTGGCACTCCAGATACTCTATTTTCCTACTTACCCTAAAACTTTTAGACTCTAGGGTATGTCGTTAAACTTCCAGCCTATCGTTCACTCCATCGGGCATCTTGTCAATTAGTATTATGTTATATGTGAATAACATACACCACGGTACCTCCCTTTGAATATGCCGTGTCAATTTATCCATCACTAAGACAAATAGGAAACGGACTAAGGGCTGATCTGGGATGCAACCCAGGGACGCATAAAATGTGGGCATCAGCAATATATGTATAAGAACATTTAAAGACAATAGTAACCTTATAATAGGTAATCCCTAAAGAACAATCCATGCTATTGTATTCTCGTTATAACAATACCTTTATTATCTCCACAAACTAATTCTTGTAAGTATCACTTATTATTATCCATATAACAATTCCCGTATTCTTTATTCTCTGTGTACCAATCGGGAGAACTGATTATTTGGCCCTTTATAAACTTTTTTTAATTTTAAGAGATCTGAAAAAGCGCTTTTATACAAATTGTAAGAGATCTTATTTCCTCGTACCAATCCATAAACTATGATTCAGGTAAATATATAACTAAATAATCAACCAAACAACCACTAAGAGGAGGGTAAATTTTCTCTGAAAACCCAAGGTTAAGATAGAAACAGATTGTTGACCAAAGAAAGTGGTTCAAACTTAAGCATTTGCTCCAAATATACCGGAAGATAACACGCAGTTTGTTTCTGTGACATAGCATTTCATCTATCTTCTCTTTCAATTCTTAAACCAAAAGTAAATATCAGAAAATGAATACGGGGTGATGAAGAAAGTGCAAGGTAAGTAACCAAGAATATAACATAGGAAAAAATAATGGACAAAAAGGAGAAGTCAAAGGAGAAAAGAGAAAGGAGACGCCAAGAAATCTCTCTTTTACGTACTATCCCTTATTCAGATCACCGAAAGTGAGTCTTTTTCATTTCATTTCATTTTCCCTTTCCTTCTTTGCATTTGGATCGAATCCAGAATTTAATTAGTGGAGTATGAACAAGTGGCAGTGTCAGGATTTTCATTAAGGGATAACACACAAATAAGCGAAGAGAATATATACGTAAAAGAATAATTTTGACATTATATATACAGTGTAATTTTACACGACCCTATTGCGCCCCTAGCTCCGCCTCCCTTAATCTTATATGTGCGGATATATATTTTGGCAAGATCCACTAAAGGCAACAAGAGACATCTTAATTTTATTTATTCGCTATATGCTTTCTTAGGCATTATGCATTCTGTCCCAGAGGACAATGGCTCATAAATTAGCTGTGCATGGCTTAATATTCTTAGCATTTAATTAATAAGAATGAAAGATTAATTAGAGGTTTCCCGCGTAATTTAATTTACGAGCGATAACTAGCTTTATTTGCCTTATTGTTTAATTAAGACCGTGATCTAACAATCAAGATAATGGTCATTTTCTTGTTTGGTTTTAAAATAAAGTACTCCCTTTGCCTAAGTAGAAAAGAGATCATCAGAATATACAGCACAACATCGCCTTTTCTTGTTGTTACGGGATCGACCTAGAACAAGGTAAACCCACTGGGAACCAGAAAAGGGTTACCACATTAAATGAGTGTTGGATGTGCGAATAAAGTCCCACATTGATAGTTGGAAAAAGAAAAAAAAAGTTACATTTAAGGTGTAAAAATACTCTTAATGCTATAAGGCCGTTTGGGAAAAACCGTGTTGGCTTTGCTCAGAACGGACAATATAACACCATGTTAAAGAGTATCTTTTTGTTGTTTTATTCCAAGGCTCCAGCTCACCCAAATAAACTAATTGCCTTTGGTTTCTTCTGGTAACAGGCATGTGCTTCCTCTATTCCTACTTTCAGGGTACCTCTTCATTTAGTATCAAACGGTTCATTAAACAAGCCTATTAATTGTGACAGTTTTGTAGTGTCTCCTTTTTAAGTGCCTTAGGCTGCTTGGAAGGTGTATCTCATGGCATTGGGTACTTACTCACTCACCTAATTAAATGGCAGAGAGAAATGTTTCTTGTAAAGTCGAAAGGATGGAATTTTCTCAAAAGAGACACGTAGATTCATGTGCTAAATTTAGAGGCGAATTCAGGGTTTTGAATCTTCTATGGAGTACTACTTTGTGGTAAAATTTCTTAGAATTGTTCAGCTGATAAAAATGTAGTATTTGACCGTGATTCCCCCTAGCTAAGATGGAAAGTTCTAAGCTGCAAGTTACTTAGCAAGAAAATATGATGAGAAAAGTTGAAGGCGATTAGTAGTCACTAATAGGATTTGAGTATAATATCCTTCACACCTTCGATTAGTGTATTATATGTTTGCTTTGTAGTGAAATCAGTGAGGTCTATGTAACTAGCTTAATAATGTATTGATCAATAACTATGAAAACATTTTGATATATCATGAACTGTCCATTTACTAGATAAATGATCATTTATTTGATTTATTTTCCATTCAAAGTACTGATGAATCAGCTGAGACAAAAAAGCCATTCGATACTTTTCGGTTGTTATGTATACTAGTTATTAGATATCAAGATAATTACATATTTTTTAGCAACATAATATCTCCAGTCACTAATAGATGGTGGATGGTTTTCAGATGGTGGTCGTCTGATACTGTTGCTGTCGTGACTGGTGCAAATAGAGGGATTGGATTTGAGGTTGCTCACCAACTAGCATCACATGGCTTAACAGTAGTTCTTACTTCACGAGAGACTGGAGTTGGTGAAGAGGCTGTGAAAGTCATGCAAGAAGGAGGTTTAAATGTGGCATTTCATCAACTGGATATTATCGATCATGCATCGATTGAAGCATTTTCTGATTGGATAAAAGAAACATATGGTGGTTTAGATATACTGGTATTATGTTAATTCATGTTCAATGCTATTATTTAACTGGTGGTCTTCATTGCTATTTTTTTTTTTTCCTATTATTTTTAGCAAATATGGCCATTCTCGACTGATGATATTACTATATCTATGTAGATCAACAATGCAGGGGTGAGTTTCAATGTTGGCACAGAGAATTCCATGGAAAATGCTGAAACTGTCATTCAAACCAACTACTTTGGCACCAAAAATATGACTAAAGCGATGATTCCGTTGATGAGGCCTTCTCCTTCTGGTGCTCGTATTGTTAGTGTGACCTCTCGATTGGGAAGACTTCATGGAAAAAAGAATGTAAGTAACAGTTTTCATTTTCATAGCATTCTTGTTATTCTTCTCACTCTATCTGGCTTACTCTTTTAGCAATTCCTTAATGTTCCAGCCTAGACCTACTTTAGACAAAATCATAAACATGACCACCTAAGTTGTAGACCCTATAGAGTATTCCTTTTCATTCTTCTACTTTTCTAGATTGAAATTAAGTTGGGTCAATGCTTTATCCTGATTGAAAGCTACCAAATAATGTGAAAGCGGCATAATTAGTTCCTCTGAAGTCATTGCTAGTTGAGATAATATACAATTTTTTTTTCCTTTAACATTGAATTTCTAGTCTTGTTTGATGCAACCATCATATTATAACATCAAACATATCAATGGTGCTAATTCTCATGTTCTTTCTATTATTGTTTAGTTTCGAGTACTTTGTCCTGATTACCAATGCTACTAAATAATGTGAACGTAGCACGATATTAGTTCAATAGTTCTTTCGAAGTCGTTTCTTTTTCCGGACTGATGTGGTTGCTTTTCTTTGAGCCAAGTGTCTTTGGAAATAGCCTCTCTACCTCCATGGTAGAGGTAAGGTTTGCGTACATTCTACCCTCCCCAGACCCCACTTCATGAGATTACACTGGGTATGTTGTTGTTGTAACATCTCAAAATTATCTACATTTTCTTGATGCAACCAGAGAATTACAAATGTCAGCTTGAGAAAGCAACTGGAGGATGTGGATTCTCTAACAGAAGACGTCATTGATAATGCTGTGAAGACGTTCTTGGAACAAGTAAAAGATGGGACATGGGAGTCAGGGGGATGGCCTCCAGTGTTCACTGACTACTCAGTGTCAAAACTTGCAGTAAATGCATACACCAGGCTAATGGGAAGGATACTCGATGATCGTCCAGAGGGTCATAAGATTTATATCAATTGCTATTGCCCCGGTTGGGTGAAGACCGCTATGACTGGTTGGGCTGGGCATGTATCTCCAGAAGACGCCGCTGATACTGCAGTCTGGCTTGCTCTTCTCCCTGACCAATTTGTGAGTGGTAAGTTTTTTGCTGAAAGGCGCGAGATAAGCTTTTGAACCAAGTGCATATGCAATTGACATTGCTTATGTGAAACAGTTGGTGTTGGCATATTTTGTTAAGATTAATTGCTTAACTAGTTAAATTGTGGAGGAAATTGTCAAGAACCGGAACGAAGAGCTTGAAGCGGTGGCCTACTTTGTAGCTAGTCAATTAACTCTTGTTTTTTCACGCATATTATGTAAGTTCAGAAACATTGACAGATGAATATGATTATAGGGGCATCATTTTATTATACTTAGATGTTTGGAGAGCCATTTTGGTAGGATTTAAGTCATACATTGACAGTGTAAAGAATTATTATATCATCTGTTCAATTTAACCATGTTATTACTCTACTTCTCAGATAATCATATCGGGTTTGTTTTGACCAGTCAATAAACCTAACCTGATGATTGTAAAAGATCTATTCAATGTCAGCATAGAGAACTTAAACTCTGTCTGGTACAAAATAGGTGTAGTTTATTTTTTGCAGGTTTTCTTGAGAGGTTGCTTTAATTAACTAATACTCTTATCATTTTGCTTTGATATGTGGGCTATTGGTTACGCCACTTTTTTCAGTTTTTGAAGATGAAATATGGAAAAATTCTATTGACAAAAACGAAATTGTTAGTATGCGGATATCATTTTGGGAGGGATTAAAATTAGAATCAAGTCGTCAACAATCAGCTTCGACCAAATGTTGACAGCTTCGACCAAAAAACAATAATCAGTTTGCACAAAAGGTATTAGGTCGCGGGTGGAGGTGCTTTACCGAGCAACCCTCACATGTAAGCCGACATTTGATAAGGCAACTCATATATTTGAACATCAACTCATACAATCATTTGATAAGGCAACTCATATATTTGAACATCGTATTACAATGGACGTAAATTCTTGACTTGAGTTCAATCGTGACTCATTAACAAAAAATTATGTAAAAAAAAGTGAAATGAATTTCTAACATCCGTGACCGTCATGGGTTGTCCTTTTTTTTAAATAGGTTTTAATATAGCTTGGTATAACGACGCTCAATGGGGGAAGTAATAGAAAATGGAAGGAGTTTATAACACAATTTTAGTGGCACACATGAGTACAGTGTACACTAGGGAACCAACACAGCTGTTTGTACGACAAATCCTACAGCTCCAAAAATGAATGTGTAGTCTTCCATAACTACAAAAAACCCCTCCAGCTTAAGATTTTGTAACATGTTGCTTCCTCTGGGTGTTGTTATCAACAAAAGATTCTATACTTCATCGAAGAAACTACATACTTAAGATTTACACTTCACATTAATTCCACACCTTTGATGCGGCATTAAGGTTGAACGCCAAGATTTAGTGGTCCAGCTTCTACCAAGGTTTTAGGTCACCAACTGGACCAGCAGTCCAGTTTAAGACCTTCTCCCCGGGCCTCAAGTAAACGCTCCTGTCGTGTGGCAGTTTACGAGCAAGTCCATTCAAAATTTGATGGAAAGCGTCGCCTGGTTGAGCAGGTTGTGGAAACAACATAGCCTGCTTCATTGAAGGGTTGGCAAGCAATCTCTGCTTCCTTAATATTTCCTCTGGTGGAATAGAAGTGAGAATAGTATCCAAATTTGGAACGTCCTTCTCGGCTACAAAAACACCAATCTCTTCCCAGGGAATTGCATCAGCAAATGGTAAGACAATATCATCTGCAATGATAACAGGGATGCATCCAAATATAACTGCTTCAACCAATCTCGGGCTCCATGGAGCCCACCCAAGTGGGCACAAGCAAAAGATGGCTCGCTGCATGTCCTCATAGTAAGTAGTTGGATGCTCCGTAGAAATATCAAAGAGAGGATTGTCCTTAAAGTTCTCCCACACTGCTGCCCGGGCACCTCTGGAAAGATGAATAAGAATCAGGTACCTTGTCATAAAACATACTACTAATTCCATGTTTGGGAAGCCAGCAAAGAAAATTAAAATGTTTCTCTCATTTTCACAGTTATTTTTCAGGTACACTCTCGATCTCTACGGGGCCCTATTACCCCTCTGAGATATTTTGAAGTGGAATAAAATATCACCCTAAACTCTGGCGTGGCATAAATGACCAATGGAGTATCTGATGGTGTTTTAGACACGCGTCTACATATTCTACATTTAAAAAAAAAAAAAAATTCCTCTTTCCTTTCTTTGTTAGATAATATAAATACCCCCATCAACTTGTCCTCCTTTTCCTATTACACACGTCAACTTTGCGGGTGTAGGACTTGTCTTGGAATGGAATTACTACCACCCCAAGAAGCCAAACCTAGATTTCAATGGGCAGAGAAACTAATCTAGATTTCAATGGGCAGTATCATTCACATGCTGCCTTTTTTTTCCACCTCATTTTAATCCAACACGTGATTTTCTCTCTTTTAACTGCATTTTGATATGATTGATGATAACACGAGTTGAGCTTAACCGGCAAACATGGTCAGTGAGGATTCATATTGTCAACCCCAACTTATTTGAGATTGAGGCGTAATTATTGTTGCTTTTTTCACCATCTTCTTTTTTCCACAAAGCTCTCCAACAGCTCCAAACAGACCCACCCGCAACTTTGGGTTTTCAGAATACATATTGCCAGTGGCAGAGCCAGGATTTTCATCCAGGGGGTTCAAAAATTCTAAAAGGTAAATACACGAAGAAGTCAGGGGGTTCAACATCTACTATATATACATAACAAAATAATTTTAACTTTGAAAATACACTGTAATTTTTCACCGAGGGGGTTCGGATGAACCCTCTGGAGCCAATGTGGCTCCGCCCCTGCATATTGCAGATACAACGGATTCTACTTTACGGATTAGAAATATGAATGCCGCACCTTATTTAATAAGAGGATACGAAATCCTCTGACAATAATAATATAATGCAAAGCATAGAAATCACAAACAATATACTATACAACATAAAACGTAAATCTCAAAACATTCAATCCAATTGTTAATTAATTTATTTTCAAATAGTGAGAGAGTAGGGGGTGGATGGCGAAAGGCGGTTGCGTGTTGTTGAAATGGAACTCTGGTGGATTATGCCGGACACAATTTCCGGTGAAGAAAAGTAACACGAAGGAGAAGGAGAAAAGGAGCCACGATAAAGAAAAAGAATAGGAAAAAACGAGAAAAAGAAATGAGCAAACGAAAAAGTAGAATTAAAATAAACAAAGTAATGAAACATTTTAAATGAAAGAAATGCTGTTAAAATTTTAGCTTTTTTTCATTTCCCGCGATTAGACCCTCAATCGCTATCTATGCCACGTGGGCTCAAAAAGTGGTATTAATACCACTTCGTACTAGTTTAGGGGGTAATAGCACCCCAGCAAAGTTAAAGTGTAGTTGGAAAAATAGGATAAGTTGAGGGCGGTCTGTATGCATTATCCCTATCTCTATCATTGAAAAGCTTTTTTCTCTTTCCTCTCATTTCAATGACAGCATCATCCAAATGGATTCACAGAACCAGAGAACTCAGGGCTATCTGCGTACACTTTACCCTCCCCAGACCCCACATTGTGGCACTTAACTGGGTATGTTGTTGTTGTTCATTATAAAAAGGAACTGATATTTCAATACCTTACCTTCCCCTTCTTCAACTTCGACTTCCTTTTTCTTTTCTTTTTTTTCTTTTTTTTGATAATGGTAACTTGAACTTCGACTCCCGTTTCTACTTCTCTTTTCTTCTTCTCGCTCTTCTCTCTGTCACAGAGAAATGCTTATTCCTTTAAATTAAACCCCCTTAACAAGAATTAATCTGGGTTCAACTTCTTTTCTTCATAAAGGAAAAAACAGCATGGTCTATTTCTTATCAAAGGGTCCATTAGAAATTGATACTTCACATTAATTTTGGCTGATGAAGGTGTTGGTGGCGTTTCAGTTGCTGTGTTTCTTTTTCTGGTCAAGAAATCTGTGGTGTAGTGGTGTATACCTCGAAGTGCATGTGATGGTTCTGGTTCACCAAGCTTGCCACCTCCATGTGGCTGCTTCCCCAAGCTATACTGGTGGTTCTGTTTCACCAGTGGATGAGGAAGGAAAATTTGGAGAAGTTTTTAGAGATAGAGAGTGGAGCTATGTGGTCTCCTTGGAATTTAAATAAAAAGGGAGAGAGGATGAGTCGAGACGGCTGAGAGGGATGAAAGGATAACTGGAGAAGAGGAGATGGGGACGTCAAGGACTTCCCGGTGGTGGTGGTTCTTGCGGCTGAGGGTGAGTAGTGATGTGGTAATTCGCAAGTGGATTTCTCAAAAAAGAAAGGAAAACTAAGATGGGTTTTTGGGTCAGTTTAAGTTGTACTGAAATTTAATTAACTGTAATTAATTGTGAAGGTTTAAACTTAATTTTTTTCCTCTCACACCTTTCAAAGAGAGCGACCCCACTTTTTGTGCCACGTCATCCCTCAAAGGTGTATATATTCCACTTTGAAAAAGTTCAGTGGGTAATAGGACCCCACCAAAGATCGAATATGTAACTAAAAATGCAACTCAAGTTCAAGAGGGGTACTTTTGTGTGTGTGTGTGTGTGTGTGTGTGTGTTTTTGAGAATGGTAACAGTGGGGTACTTAATGCTTTTTCCAAACATTTTATCGATCTTTTCAGGGAAGAGAAACACCATGGTCCCAGAATCTTGATAGTTCTAGCAATTCACTTCAACATCCCAATCTACTTGGTGATCAACATTCGTGACTTCTGAGGGAAGTCAGTTCTCTTCAATCTATTTAAGTTCTAGCATTTCGAATCAAATGTGATTTAATCATAGACATGAGACATGGGAATACCTCGCATAATAACCACCTTCTGGATCATTTCCTACGTCATAGAACAAGCCACGGAAGTAAACAAAGATGGATCGCGGAATATCTGGAGGGATGAAGTGGGATTGCATTTTCTGTGGAGGAGCATAGGGAGGAATTGTAATTGAACCATCCTTCAAACAAACATGATTTCTTTGTCCAAATGTTTGAACTAAAGTTGCACGCTGGAGCAACGGAAGAATACCCCTCCCAATAGCTTTTTCCTCCTGCAATTGCATGAAGTAATCAGATGGAAATTTACAGTTAAGAAATAAGAAACTGCGAGTAATCCCTTGGGATTTCCACTAC
The DNA here is from genome assembly GCF_019175385.1 of Lycium barbarum. Classification (NCBI taxonomy): domain Eukaryota; kingdom Viridiplantae; phylum Streptophyta; class Magnoliopsida; order Solanales; family Solanaceae; genus Lycium; species Lycium barbarum. Next base: position 97,370,268 of record NC_083343.1, on the reverse strand, counting down.
TTTACTGAAATCCAGTAAAAAGATAATTTTGATGTGTATACCCATCAATTTGTGTGTTGTGTGCGTGCGAGAAAGAGTAGAAGAGAAAGTGTAGAGAGAGACAGAGAGAGAGAAGAGAGACTTAATTCTCACTTGATAATGAAAACAAGCAGCAAAATCGTGTGGGACAATGAAGAAGTGATCAGCTCCCTCTGTCCTATTCCAATAAGGCCAGTTAGAAGCAATAAGTTGTATTGCACTCCTCATCATTCGTGGTGACTTGAAGGGTAAAGGAAGGCCATTCGGTGTCAGGTCACAAGTGGTGTAAACAGGGGTGTAGAACCAATCAGCTTCCTCAGGATTAAGGGTTCGGACAGCGCTAGATAAGAGGAAACGATGCATATAGATCTCCGCAGCAAACATGTGGCTGAGACATCGTGGGTCTTTCTGAAGAATTTTCTTGTTGTATTTGCTGGGAAGCTCATATACAAAAACTTTTAACCTCCCAACAGGATCATCTTCCAAGACATCACCAGCACTACCTGAATTGCAGAAATGAAAGGAAAGTATATGACTTCATGGAGTTCAAAGCAAGTGTTCATGTCCTTTTCGACTAACCTAATTTAACTTGCTGAAAGACAAAATCATGTCGTCAGATATGCAAAGTGACAGACAGGGAAATCATACTCTATAAGCCTTTATTCTAAATTTTATAGCACCTTAGAAGGCTCAGAAGAATCTAATTATATTTAATTTTTGCACTATTAAATTATATCACAGGTGAATTTTTCAGTTTGGTAAAAAAGTGTTGCTTTACAGTCAGAAGGATGACCCTCCGGAAGCACTTGTAAATTGAAATTATTCGCCAACATATCATATTATCTAATATCTATGCTACTGCAACTATCATTCATCCACACCCCAATTCTCTTAACTCCAGAGTAAACACACACACAAGGGCCAATATGTCCTAATGAGATTCTTGAAAAAGCCTTGGAAATTTTGGCAGTCTAAAAGGCATCAAATTAAGACTGAAGTCAAATCCGGCTATAAAACTAGCTATACCAACATAAAGTTTCCAACATTCTCTTTTTCCTTTCAGATTGAAGAAAATTTTCTGGAGGCATCAATCCAGAAAAGACATAAAAGGAAAGATCAAGGTGATGATGAAGGTCAAGCGATTCACTTTTTGAAAGAGCATCGGATTAACTTTATTAAACAAGAGAACATTGAGATACAAACTCTCTAGCGCCCTTTATTAATGGAAAGACATGTCACAGAAGTTGTAACATCTCACTTCTTTGGTTCTACCATTAGAATCCCAAGCTGAATGGTTATTGAATGTCTTCGTCCTGTTGCAATTCCCTAAAAGTGTCTGCAAGCATAGCACTTAAAACTTTTCCTAGATGTTAAAAAGGAAGTTTCCTCGAATATAATAGCAACATCGTTACGAAAACAAGTTACTCACCAAACCTCATTGAGAAGCTGACTCATCAACCTAGCTAGAACCAAATTTAAATCTTCCAACTCTTCAAATCTAAAGCACAAATAGCTGTCAGAAACTTACATATCAGATGCGATACATACTACAAAAACCCTCTTTAGAGGCAAAATCTCAGATCAATGTCTGGACTTCAGATTTAAAACCTTATGGTAGAAAACTAATATCGCCTGTACCAATCAGATACTATGCCTCATGAAACAAATTGTCTAATCGGTACTCTTCCTCACTCTCTTCAGTTGTACTACATGCTACCATTCGAAGGTAATAATTCCTTGAAATATTGAAAATGGTTGAAAGGAGGGAATGCTCACCTATTTATTCCCTCCTCTCTCTTTACTGAAGAATGATCACCTATTTCTAATCGGCCATTCAGGACCAACTGATGCCAAGGACTGCAAATGGGTTCATTAAGCTGAATATCTAGATGTCTCGGTTTGAACCGAATCAATTATCTACAAGCATGAAGTTGACTCAAACTCTAAATTTGATTCAAGTCCAATAAGAAAACTGAAAAATGATATTGAGTTCCTTAAGTGAAGGTCACTTGAGACGCAAGATTTACACTTTAGATTTGACACTGGAAGAAAAATACATCTTTTTAAACTCCAGATTAACAGATAGATCTTATGCATTGTGTCTTTAATGTGCCTCTTTTTTTGAAACTGGTAACTTTGTGTCTTTAATGTGCCTCTTCAGAACTCAGAGATTTAAATATAAAATTAATTTAGAGATTGAACAAAGAACTTTCAAGCAGAACACCTCACTATTTCTTCTTCTTCTTATTTTTTTTTTTTTTTTTTTGGAGAATGAGAACACCTCACTATTTCTGCTGGCTTAATTCTATGGTAAGGTCCAGTTTTTGAGCTTGTTTTTTTAATCAATCTTAACCAAGACTCATTTGAATTTAGACCGAACTGTTTATTTAAGTTAGATGTTAGAGCTCTAGTTGTGAGAATAGAAGTGAGTCGCTTCCGGCCTGTCTTGTAGTTGTAGTTTTTTAGCTTATGTAGTCCTATGTTGCTCGGACTCTTTAAAAATGTTGACGGGTGCATGTCGGATTCTCCAAGTTGTAGTCATTGGTCTTCTTGAGATTGAGCTTCCAGAAATAGTAAACGTGTCTTATCAATGCACAAATGTGAGACCTCCAGTACTGATATTGATTCCTTTCCCGTTCACCACACTAGCAGTGTATCAGTTGATCCAAGCCACAGATATTCTGGATCTAAATGGTCTTCTCAGCATCTATCAAGGAAACCCAAAGCTCAGATACAGAAAACAGATGGATTAAATCGAGTTGCAAAATCTCATCCATCTCCTTTATTCTAACCTTCTACGTTGTGGCTAACTAACCCCCATATTTTGTCTGTGTGAAGAATGTGAGGTTAATGTCAAAAAGCAGCTTGTATCATAATCAGCGTGTAATGACAATTTAACTGATTTGCCCAAGCAACTGATTCTGGATCTAACTAGTAGGTTAAGATCAACCAACAACGCCCAAGTATTTGGTCCGAAAGCACATAAAAATGCAGACATCATCGTTATATAAGCAGCTAGCAAGTTAGCTATCACCAGACTATGGGTGTGTTTCGTATGGAGGACATTTTCTATTTTTCTCATGTTTGGTTGGTCAAAATCTCATGTTTGGTTGGTCAAAATATTTTGGAAAACATTTTCCTTAAAAATGAGGAAAATGACTTCCCTAACGGAAGTAGGAAAAAAAAAATCCACATTCCAAGTCCATTGTCTCCTCTTCCACAATCCCCCGCCACCCAACCCTCACATTCGGACCCCCTCTCTCGACCCCACCTCCATAGTGTTTTGCTAGAGTACATATAAATGCTCTTGGAATAATATTTTCTTGCTTACTTATCAAACACTAGAAAATAAGTAAGAAATCCACTTGTTTTCTAAGAATATTTTCTAGGGAAACATTTTCCTTCGTAAGAACACACCCTAAATATACATTTGATGCTTAACCACCACATATTATATGTATATAGAATTACAAGGTTGAAGTTGCAAAAGTAACACAGACACAGTCGACTAAAACTTCTAGAAGAAGAGAATTTGCAGGTCAAAGTATAGTAACTTCTGCAAATTCAGATTCAGCACAAGAACCAGCTGAATCTTAAAAAATTGTCAAAAAGAATCTGCAAATTTTTCTCCAATTCACATCACAACCCTACCTCGTGATCTGACAGTTAGCATTTAGTAACAAGAATAAAACTTTATGTAATACAAAACAAAACCATAAAAAATTAAACCAAAAGAACTAAACAGATTTTAAAAAAAGAGAAGGTAATTTGAGGAATAATTACCTGAGATTCTCTCAGTACGTTGGGCTTCAATTCCAAACAAGAAAACAAGATCAAGAAGAAGCAAAAGAAAACCCCATCTCCAATTCCTCATCTCTCTTTACAAAGAACAAATCTTTGTGCAAAACAAACCAGTATAAAATGATCCAAACTATCACAACTTTAAAGCATATGTAATGGGAATCAAGGAAGCTGGCAAGTTTGATAGTTAGAGTGTCAATAAACAGTAGTTCTTTATAACAAAGACAGGTTACAGGAAAAGAAAATGAAATGCTAGTGATTTGTAAATATATTGAGAGAATAATAGTGATAGATAAAGAAATGGGGTTTGTTAGAATAATAGTCAAAGGTGGTTTGGTTTGGTCTTAGTTTGGTTGTCACTTGTCTAGCAAATGCTGAAAACAGATTTTTCCAACTCCCCATTGTTTATGGCTTGTAATAAAGGTACAGGGGTACTGGCAATGTGGAACAGTATAAAAGAGGTAATATCATTTGACACACACTATTTTTTGGTCTGCCCAAAAAGCATAGAAAAGAAATACTATTGAATTTTATAGTTTAAAACAAATAATAAACAATGTTATAAAATTTTATTAAGAATAAATACAAGATTTAAATTTAAATTATTTTTTAATAAAGAAACAAATTATTTTTTTGGGATAAATTAAAAAGAAAATAGGTCATAAAAATGGGACACATATTTCTCTTTTTGAAAGCTGAATGTTTGTTCTTAGTATCTCCATTTTATCTCTAATGGCATTGCTTGTTGGGAGATTCCCTTGATATAAAAATTTAATCTTTTATAAGGAAATGGGAAACCCCACTTGTGGGAATATATTGGATATGTTGTTGTATAAGAAAATAGAAAATAAAAAGATATGTATAGTCTTTACCCTTATTCATTTAAAAGGTGAATTTTAAACTTATCATATATTTGAATTACATGTCAAAAAAACTCGTATCCAATCAAATAATTTTAATAAATAGAGGGAGTATTTAATTATAGATATCTAGTAGCGTTTTCTTACAAAAGTGTAAGTTATATAACAGTTTAAGTTTTACATTATCAATTTAATTGATAGAAAATTATCATTCTATTTTCTAGATTAGCATACTTGATATGGAGAGTTACTTATATATTATTGTAGTCAGCTTAACCTAAGAGCGCTGCCAGCACACGAAACATAAACTTTTAATTTTATCTGGCGGATGGCAAGTCAATTCAATGGTTCTACCAAAAAAAAAAAAAAAAGTTCAATTCAATGGAGGTTGATTATTTGAGGCACAAATATATATATTACTAGTTGCAAGAATCTCCAAGGCTTTGTGCTAATAAATCTTTAATCTACCATTGTTTTTCTACAGCTTCAGTTTCACATCTAGAACATTTTTCCTACTTGAAAAATTTGTTAGAAAAGAGGAATATATTTATGAGAAAAAAGTTTTATTAGATTTTGGCATAATGTTTAAAAAATAAGTTTCAGGTTTGAAGATGTTTTATTTTAAGTTAGACAAAATGGTAAAAGATTTAGCCAAGATGAAAAAGAAGTTCAAAAGGTTTTACTCCAATCCCTTCTGTAGCTTTGTACAATGATCATTTGAGATTCAATTTCTCTAAACATGCTTAGTATCATACTAATGTAAAAATGTTTATCATATTAGCATTTAATATAATGTTGAAAGTCTATATAGCCCATAACTTGGTTAATTTCTAGAGTTGACTTAACTATATCCTTTTTTTTAACCTCAAAAAAGAAATAAAAACTCAGCTGTCACTTACTAAAAATTCCCTCAAACGTGCAAAGAAAGTGATTATACAAGTTAGGTACATAGTAATGGTAAAAACCACACACTAACTATCACTTTTTTTTAGTTTCATACATAAACTATCATAAGGTTGAGAAAAACTACCTAAACTATCATTATCTAGTTTGCAAAACACACCTGAACTAAATGTGTGAACTCACTCTCCAAAAGGCAAGTGAAGTTTTTCTCAAAATATTTGTCCACATGGCATAAGTAATGCTATGGTGTCACCTACATGGAAATTAAAAAATAATTTTTTTATAAAAAAAAAAACTGTATATTTTTTTAAAAAAAACTGCATTATTTTTTTTAAAAAAAAATCAGCATTTTTTAAAAAACAAATCTGGATTTAAAAAAAAAAACTGAAAATAATAATACTTTTGTAAAAAAATATCAAAAATTTAGAAAATCAGAAAAAAAAAATGATTTAAAAAAATGGAAAAGTTGATTTTTTTTTTAAAAAACAACTTTTCCATTTTTTAAAATATTTTGTTATTTTCTATAATTTTTGATATTTTTTTACAAAAATTATTATTTTCAGTTTATTTTTTAAAGCAAATAATTTTTTTTTAATTTCCATGTAGGTGCCATTGTGACATTATTTATCCACGTGGACAACACTTGGCAACATTTTTATATGAAATGGAGAATGTAGATCACATGCCATTCAAGAATAATTTGAGATGTGTTTTGCAAACTAGATAGTGATAGTTTAGGTAGTTTTCTCAACATTTTGATAGTTTAGGTATGAAACTCAAAAAACGGTGATAGTTAGAGTGTGTTTTTGACCCTTATCTCTTAATAAAATGATGAAGAATCACAAGACCATTTATAGGAAGGAAGTTGTGAGGCTTAGTTCAGATACATCATGCACAATAGTCAAAATTAGGGTGTACAACGAAAACCAACAAATCGCACCAAATCGATAATCCGAGTCAGACCGAGAAGAAAACCCGACTAATGGTTTGGCTTGACTTGGTTTGATATTGCCAAAAAAAAAAAAAAAAAAAAAAAACCAATCATAATTTTTGGTTTTAACTAAAAAAAAATCAAATCGAACTAAATCAACCCGACAATACATACATACAATTTTTAAAAATATTTATTTGTAATGCAATTAATAAATATTTCTTAAATTTTTTCATAATTTTTGTCTTTAACATATTACTTCAAGTTTTGACTTAGAATTTTGAATGACCCAACCCATAGATATTAGTAACTCTAATAAAGTTCAAACCAAAACCAAATCTATACTAATGCTAACAAAAGAAATTCAATTCTATCACTAGAATGATAATAATGTTACATATCTATTATTTAGTTTTGCATTGATTTAGATAGTGGAATACATAACTTTATTTTATTTTTGTCATGTAATTTATAATATACTACTTATTAGTCGTACTTATTTTAGCACGACTTAATTTTTTTATATTATGATCATTTTCATTATGGCTTATTAATTAGAAATATTTATTTTATGGGATTTTATTATCTTCTTTTGTTGAATATTTTATTATAATGTCATCACTCATCTCATTTTGTGTTATTTTTTAAGAAACACCTTAATTATACAGTAGTATCTTATTATGACTCAAGAAATATTTAAAGTAAATTTTTTATATTTTATATCAAGTTTTTTCTGGAAAAAAAAAACCACAAAAATCGTAAAACCCAAAAAAACCCGATGGTAAAAAACCCGAATAATGTTGGTTAGTGATAAATGTATTTTGTAGTCTTGTAATCCAGTTGCCAATACTGTGATTCAAGAGAATTTCCTGCTCAGTTAGTTAGTTAGTCAACACACTAGTTAATTAGTCCAACACTGTCAGTTTGTTAGTTACAGAATTACAGCTGTCAGGAAAGTAATTAGGCAGTTAGGAGCAGTTATTGAATTTGGATCAGCTGTGATCTATATAGCATTTTATTCAATTCATTCTAGAAAATATATTATTTCTCTTATCCTACTTCTTCGTCCTCAAATCACCTAATCCCCCATTTTCTAAACTGTTAAGCTCGAGTTTCCTTTGTTGAAACTCCTCTACTGTTACTTCATTCTCGATTAGTTTCTTAATCCGGCAATTCAGTTATCAGTTTGGTTGATTTATAGATTTTAAAATCTGACACAATTAGTTTGATTTGGTGTTTGAAAAACCCGAACCAACCCGATCCATGTACACCCTAGTTAAAATGTCTCTTAGCTATATTAAAGTATGCCATTAATCCTTCCACTGATTTGTGTTAATCCAAATAGAACAACGATAGGATAGCTATTAGGCCAAAGGTAGAAAAACAAAATGTAATCTCAGCCATTTGGTTGAGAAATTTGTTGGACAGGAACTTGAAGGACTTGCAAGTCCTTTTCTTCTTCACTGTCTTTGTTGCCATAGCGTCAAGTTTTATTCTTCTCTTTTATTAAGGATAGATACTTATGGCCAATGAAGCCAAGCTTAAGAACTGAAGTTGGTGTCTTCTTTCCGCATTTTGTTCAGTACTAGTTTTTGACTTCTATTGTCCCTCTTTTATAGATCACTAGTTTTTTTTTTTTTTTTTTGTCTTACTAGAACCATTTTTCAATTAATCTTTTTTTTTTTCCAAATTTTTCTGCCCTAGGCCAAGTTCTTGGCCTTCATGTTATATGGCACAATTCATGTTTTAAAAGTTAAGGATATATACACACACACAATACCATCAAAAAATATTGTGAAGTAAACAATAGTTTAGATTGAAGCAAAATTTCCTTTAAACCCCACAACTTCATTCATGATAGTCACAGTAAATCAATCACTATTCACATTTTCATATCGTAGGGGTCGTCAATGATCAAGATGAATGAATAGGATATCTCCACAATACATCACCCCATGTGCTCTGACCATCAGTTACTTCCTTAATAACAGATGCTACTTCATCCACATTCACACGTATTTGCTGCTTGCTGTCCCTCTCCCGGACGGTCACAGAGGATGTCGAGTCCACCGTAATGGCAAAAGGAACTCCAAGTTCATCTGTTCTTGCATACCTCTTCTCTATCGACGTACCTGCATTGTAAAATTACCAGGTCCATGACTATCGAGAATCAGCATTCAAGAAATAGTAACAATAGAGATTTACAACACAGCATGCCAATGGATTGTAGGTAAACTCACGAGTACAGACTTGATGAAGGTTATCAAAGTAGTATGAATGCTGGTAGTTACTATGCCAACAAAATATATATTGTCAACAGAGATCTGTCAAGATTCAGCAGGTAAATAACAGGAAAACTTTTTTTAAAGCAAGATTCAGTAGGTGAATAATGGGAAAATTTTGGCTATGTTTTCCATACTAGGTATAACTACAAGAGAACCTGGGAAAACTACTCAAGGACAAATAGAAATTTCACATGGCAAGTACTGTAATGGGAAGTCTCCTTTTCTTTTTTCCGGGAAAACCAATTAAAGGTTGAACTCAAACTTTTCATTAAGATCATTGTGAGATACATAAAACATATGGTAATTATGTGAAGACAGGGAAGCGTTCACATGATAGGTACAGATGTACAGTAAGGTAAATCTTTTTTGGGCTTCGGAGGGGTTGGGGGTATCGAACTCAAAGTTCTGTATAGAGACAGACTCCAGGCAATATGAATCCAGCAGGTTTTTTTTTTTTTTTTTCTTCCCACCCCATTTAGGAGGATTTATAGTGTTTCCACACTTCCCCTCCAGTGTGACTCGAACCTAGGACCTACCGGTCGTGGGTGGAGGTGCTTAACCACTGAGTCATCCCTCACTTGTCGAATCCAGCAGGTATCATTACTGTAAACACCAAGTTTGCACATTAGCCAGAGTCAAAAGTCCAGTGCAATGAGCATGATCCTTCACTGTTTGTCATAATTTATAGGAAATGGAAACAAATTTGATAGACGGAAAAATATTAGCTTGGACAGTGCAGAGTTTTCATCGTAGCCCTTAAGAATCTATCATGTTAATACTAGAAACAAAAATGTTTAGTATTTCAAACAATTAACATAAGATATTTTCCAGGTGAACCATATAGCAGAACTGACTAGTTAGTTTGTAGTGTTACTGGCCAAAGTAGTCCTAATAGATTTACAAGAGTTGTAAGAATGTCCACATATGTATGTGTTCTGTCGTCATCCATAGAGAAAAGACAGCAAGCATATCACTAGCAGGTTGCTTTACTTAGTGATATCCAAAGGTGGCAAAATGAGCAAATAGAGAGATTGGCAATGAATGGGGAAATAAATGGGCATGTGAATAGTTCATCAAGCATCCTATTTCCTGATGAGTCTCTACAAAATTAACTAAAGGGGAAGCAAATTAGGAAAAGAGACCTTGAGCCAGATCTTTTCAAATTGGCTCACTTGTAAACTGAAAAGCTTCTATAACTGGTCCCGAAAGTATCTAACTTCTGGGACTAGCATACCTGTTGAATCAATCTTATATGAGATCCCACTGGCAGCCAATGACCTAGCAATTTGCTTGGCAACTTCCTCAAATTGATTATTCTGAACCAATGGAAACACGGTGCACTTAATGGGAGCTACCAGATGAGGGAACCGGAACACGTTCAATTGTTCATCCCCATCTCTGCTAGGTCTTGTATAGAAGGAATGTTCGTAAAGGCAGTATATTATCCTCCCAATACCAAAAGATGGTTCAATGACCGATGGAGTGAAAACCCTCTGATGTTCCATCCTCTTCTCCTTTGAGATTCAAACCATATTCTTTTTTATAGTGACAACCTTGTCAAGGGTGCAGACATGAAATTGTGTTTCCCCCTTAGACTCTAGAATTGCTTTCATTTCCATAGCTTCTTTTTCTCCCATAGCCTTCGAGAAAAAGCAATGGATGAAATAAGGAATCAATTCTCACGTAAAACACAAATAAATAGAAGCAATACTCTAGTGTACCTCCAGTGCTTCAACCACCATCTTTTGGTTACCCTTGAAAGCAAGACCCAACTCTTTCTTCACTGGGGCGATGATAAGCTTCTGAAAATGTGTAGAACACCTAAACTGTAAGCATATTTACATGTGATTGACAGAAACCACTGGCGCACAAGTTTGAGGAAAGAGAGAGACCTCCACTTCCTTGGTTTCTGGGAATTTTTGATGGGCCACAAGAGGCACACCACTTTTGTCCTGCAAGAAGTGAAAAAGTATGTTATCCACCCATTTTAATGAAAATAACTTATACTGTATATAGAAGTATGAATAGCATTTTGAAAAGGTAAGTAATTATAAGTAGGGGTGTTCAAACGAGACCGAAAAACCGATCCGAACCGATAAACTAAGTCAAATCGATTTAATAAACCGAAAATCGGCTCGGTTTGGTTTGGTTTGGTTTTAGATTTTTAAAAACCGATAACATTTGGTTTGGTTACCGAACCGATAAATATGTACATATTTAAAATATTATATATATTTATATATGTTAATATTTATATATGTTAATTAAACTTTATCTATTTTTTAACTTCTTCATAATTTAGGAGCATTCCAAGAGAAAAGTCTAGCCCATGTTCCCCAAGCCCATTTACGTTTAAAGTAAAATAAAAATCTCTTACTAAATAGTTAACATAAATAAACTTTGCATGATTACATTTGTCTGTTAAGAGGTTTCTCTGCTGAATTTTCTTATTCTACTTTTTGGTAATCTTTTTTTTTTTTTTAATACAAACACATGCTAAATATTCTAAAAAGAAGTTATGTTTTGTGAGTGCACCATGCACTATCTTTTGTTCCTTTTTTCTCTTTTTCATGATGTCCATTCTTGTCTGTTGTGGCTAGGCTTGTTAAGTGGTACTTTGTGTTGTTGCGTGTCAGCTTCATCACAGCTCCACATCAGAATCATCATCAAGGCAACAGAGCTTCGTCCTTTCAAGATGAACAGCAACCGCTCTTGCCGGTTGGCTTGCCATTCTGTTCTTGATTGAAGCAGCCATAGGTCATAGCCATGAAAGCCTCTTCTACATTAGTGGCACTTTTTGCACTTGTTTCCATGAAAGGTATGCCAATTTCATCAGCAAAAGCCTGAGCTGTCTCTGTGGAAACTACCTTCTGTGCTGTGAGATCACACTTATTTCCAACAAGAAGTTTGTTCACATTATCACTTGCATATCGGTCTATTTCACTCAATCATTGCTTGACATTGTTGAAGCTCTCTTGGTCGGTTACATCATAAACCACAATTATTCCGTGTGCACTGCGATAGTACAAGAAGCTTTAATCCCTGTAGTCTGTAACTTTTTCTTCCCTTTTATTTTTTGGTTACTTTTTGTATGTTCCCTACTCTTTGTTTGTGTAATTATTTTTGTGTCTTTGAAGTTTTACTTGAATGAATTGCTTCTCTAGTCTTTCATCTTGTATGTGTTTTTTATTTTATTTCTCTGTTATTTTAGATTTTCTCCACTGATTTAGATTTTTTCTGTTGATTTAGTTTTTATCTAATGATTTTGAATTTCTCTATTTATTTAGATTTTTGGATACTTTTTTTCAGATGGAAACTACAACTACTCAAAAGTGCAAGTTTGTAAATAAGTTTGTCAATTTTTTTGCATTATAAAATATATTATTACAACCCGTAAAAACCGAACCAAACCGATAAAACCGACAAAACCGATAAAACCGAAACTGATAGAATTTATACTATAATGGTTTGGTTTGGTCTAAATATTAAAAAAAACCGCCTTGATTGGTTTGGTTTGGTTTTAGCCAAAAACCGAGTCAAACCGGACCATGAACACCTCTAATTATAAGTATGAATAAGGTCTTTGGTGCGAGTTCTCCTATCCAAAGTTACCTTTCTCATAGAAACTAAATTCCATGAAAGTACTATTTGGTTAGTTTCCAACTTAGTGTTTATGTCCTTTGAATATGGACTTCCTCCATAAGTCCTCATTTAGAGAGTTTCACCAATTTGGTTCGTTTCAATCCGGCCTACAAAGTGCCAAGGGATTTTTTGGTGTTGGGTTAAAGATATAATTAAATAAATAAAAGTACACCTCTATAACAATTTTAACTTTTGAATGAGATGGTCACACAATTCAACATGGTATCAAAAACAGACAGATGTCTTGGTTTCAAGTCTTAGTGTTGCCCATATGAATTTCTATGTTCTTGGTCAAAACGACATCGTGACTCTCGTTTTGACCTATATATCAAAACTGTTGATATAATTTAGTAAATAATTTAGTAACTCCCACCCCACCCCCCCACCCCCCCCCCACCCTCTCCTCCCACGGCAGTGAGACACTCCGACCAGGTACCCCTCTCTCCTCTCTCTGGCCGACGAGCACCGGCGGTAGGGCACTTTTCGGCCAGATCTGTCCCCTACCCCTCTTCTCTTCTCTTTGCTTTTTGCTTTTGTTTTCCCGTTTCTGCAACCGGAAACCTCTCTCCAGTAGGTTCCGGTCAGTTCAGCACAGGTACTCAATTTTTCTGGCAGATTCCGGCGGTGAACAGTAATTCCAGACGGTGAACAGTAAATCCGGGCGGCGAACAGGCTCGACTTGCCTATTGTTTCTTGCTAATTTGTGCTTTTTTAATCCTATTTGTTTTAGATAAATATTCGAGTAGCTTATATTTGCCTCAGTGGCTTTAGTAAGCAATGGTAGACTAGGGTCATGTTCTCGGTTGGGGACGGGGGCTAGGGTTAGGGGGGTAAGTGGGTTCAGGGAGCGTCTAGGTTGAGAGTAGGGTCCTGGAACATTGGGACTTTGACGGAGAAGTCCATAGAGCTAGTTAAGATTCTTAAGAAGAGGGGGGGTCAATATAGCTTGCGTCCAAGAGACTAAATGGGTAGGATCTAAAGCTAAGGATGTGGACGGGTAAGTCGATGTATAGGAATGGGGTAGGCATTTTAGTAGATAATGAGCTAAGGAATCAGGTGGTAGAGGTTAGGAGGGTAAATAACCAGATGATGGCGATTAAGTTGGTCGTGGGAGGGTCTACTTTGAACATTATTAGTGCTTACGCGCCACAAACAGTCTTGGATGAGGAGGAGAAAAGGCGTTTTTGGGAGGATTTGGATGAAGTGGTAGGAGGTATACCACCCACCGAGAAGTTATTCATTGGAGGAGATTTCAATGGACACATTGGGTCATCTACAGGGGGATATAATGATGAGCATGAAGGTTTTGGCTTCGGGGACAGGAACGGAGGAGGGGTCTCACTCCTGGATTTTGCAAAAGCTTTTGGATTGGTGGTAGCCAACTCGAGTTTTCCGAAGAGGAAGCAACACCTGGTAACCTTCCATAGTTTGACAGCTGCGACGCAGATAGACTTTTTGCTCCTTAGAAAATATGATAAAGGTCTTTGTAAAGACTGCAAGGTCATTCCGAATGAGAACCTTACAACCCAGCATAAGCTCTTAGTGATGGATTTGGAGATTAAGAGGAAGAAGAAAAAGAGGGGCGTGGATGACCGCCCGAGGATCAGATGGGGAAGTCTGACTCCGTCTAGTGTCCAGGAGATGGGGGAGAAGTTAAGGGATATGGGGGCTTGGGAGAGTAGAGGGGACGCGGACAGTATGTGGGATAGGACGGCCAACTGCATTAGGGAAGCAGCTAGAGATGTATTGGGGGTCTTGAGAGGTCGTCTTGGTGGGCACCAAGGGGACTGGTGGTGGAATGGAAAAGTCCAAGGGAAGGTGGAAGCAAAGAAGGTGGCGTATGCGAAGTTGGTAGATAGCAAAGACGAGGAGGAGAAACGGATGAATAGGGAAAGGTATAAGATTGCGAGAAAGGAAGCGAAGTTGGCCGTTTCGGCGGCAAAAACGGCAGCTTTTGAACACCTATATGTAGAACTAGAGGACAAAGGCAGAGATAAGAAGTTGTTTAAGCTAGCCAAGGTAAGGGAGAAAAAGGCACGGGATCTGGATCAAGTAAAGTGCGTTAAGGACGAGGATGGAAAAGTATTGGTGGAGGATGCTCTCATTAGACGGAGATGGCAGTCATACTTCCATAAACTCTTGAACGAGGAAGGTGACAGAGGAATTGTGTTGGGAGATTTGGAGTACTCCGAGAGACGTCGCGATTTTAGGTATTGTAGGAGTATAAAGGTAGAGGAGGTTAAGGGTGCTGTTCGTAGGATGCGTAGAAGAAGAGCGACCGGGCCTGACGAGATCCCTGAGGAGTTTTGGAAGAGTGCAAGCAGGGAAGGTTTGGAGTGGCTGACTGGGTTGTTTAATGTCATTTTTAAGACAACGACGATGCCCGAGGAATGGAGTAGGAGTACGATGGTTCCTTTGTACAAGAACAAGGGCGACATTCAAAATTACAACCACTATAGAGGTATCGAGCTGCTAAGTCACACTATGAAAAAAGTGTTGGAAAGGGTGGTGGAGATGAGGGTGAGGAGAGGCGTGTCCATTTCAGAGAATCAGTTCAAATTCATGCCGGGGCGCTCGACTACAGAAGCCATTCATCTTGTGAGGAGACTGGTGGAGCAGTATAGGGAGAGGAAGAGAGACTTACACATGGTTTTCATCGACCTAGAAAAGACTTACGACAAGGTGCCAAGAGAGATTTTATGGAGATGATTGGAGGTTAGAGGTGTACCTGTGGCGTACATTAGGGCGATCAAGGACATGTATAAGGGAGCCAAGGCCAGGATAAGGGCAGTGGGAGGAGACTTAGAATACTTCCCAGTGGAGATAGGGTTGCATCAGGGATCAGCTCTTAGCCTATTTTTATTTGCCTTGGTGATGGATGGTTTGACGCGGAAAATGCAAGGTGAGGTGCCATGGTGCATGTTATTCGCGGATGACATAATACTGATTGACGAGACCCGCAACGGAGTGAATGCAAAGCCGGAGGTTTGGAAACAAACTCTGGAGTCTAAAGGATTCAAGTTGAGTAGGACCAAGACAGAGTACATGGAGTGAAAGTTTAGTGACGTGACACGTGAGGCTGGCGTGGAAGTGAGGCTTAGAACCCAAGCTATCCAAAAGAAAGGGAGTTTCAAGTATCTTAAGTCTATTGTGCAAGGAGATGGGGATATTGGCGATGATGTCACACATCGTATTGACGCAGGGTGGATGAAATGGAGGCTCGCTTCAGGAGTGTTGTGTGATAAGAAGGTGCCACCAAAGCTTAAAGACAAGTTCTACAAAGTGGTAGTGAGGCCGACTTTGTTGTATGGGGTGGAGTGCTGGGCAGTCAAGAACTCGCACGTCCAAAAGATGAAAGTCGCGGAACTGAGAATGTTGTGATGGATGTGTGGGCACACCAGGCGAGATAGGATTAGAAATTAAGATATCCGAGATAAGGTGGGAGTGGCATTGGTGGAGCAAAAGATGCGGGAAGCGCAGCTGAGATGGTTTGGGCATATAAAGAGGAGAGACACAGATGGCCCAGTATGGAGGTGTGAGAGGTTGGCTATGGACGGTTTCAGAAGAGGTAGAGGTAGGCCGAAGAAGTATTAGGGAGAGGTGCTTAGACAGGACATGGCGCAGTTCCAGCTTACCGAGGACCTGACCTTAGATAGGAGGCTATGGAGGACTCAGATTAGGGTAGAAGGTTAATAGGTAGTCCCACGTATCCCGTCGTACTAGTAGTTGCAGTTTCGATCATCATTTTCTTGTTCTTTGATTCTTGCAAATATTAGTCATTTCTTGTACCACAATTATCGTATTTATCTGTGCTAGTTACTACTTCTTTTTCGCAGACTGCTTTATCATGACTTTTGTCGCTTTCGTTAGTTTCAGTTCCATTTTGCTTTGTACTATTTGTGCTTATCTAACCTTTTCTCGTCATGTTTTCTCTTGAGCCGAGGGTCTTTCCGAAACAACCTCTCTATCTTCTGAGATGGGGAAAAGGGCTGCATATATTTTACCCTCCCTAGACTCCACATAGTGGGATTTCACTAGGTATGTTGTTGTTGTTGTTGGGTTTTCCCATTTCAGAGTTGCCTTTCTAATAAAAGTAAAATTCAAATTTGAACTTTTTAGGATCTTCGGTAAAAGGAAACATCTGTCACAAGCTCGTACTGAAGTAATTAAAGAGAAAACCTATATATTAATAGATAAAACATATAGTCTTATTTCACCAGCTCCAAGTGACTCATGACAGAATTATAGTTAGAAAAGATTAGGGAACTTAAAGATTACAAAGAATTAACAGGATAAGGCTCACCGTGTGAGCTCGCAAGTCATATACAGATCTATCAGCTATACCAACACACTCAATCCATCCGTAAGGGCACTCTATTTGGGCATCCCAGCAGTCAGCAGCATAATGTGCCATTTCATTTGCTAGATTTTGACGGAACCGTAGACGCTCTTTGTCAATACCAAGTTGAGTAAGAAATAGATACACTCTCCCTATGAAATATCCAAGAGTTTCATTGTTGATTATGCCCTATACAAGTAAGAACAATTATTTACTTCCCATATGCAGAATGGAAAATATTTAGAGGTTTTCAAAGTGTCTAGGAAAGTAAAGAAATAGACGCCTTTTACCAACCCGGGCAATTGTTAGGATTTGAATCCCAAATCTGACCTTTGTAAGCAGGTTCCCAGGAAATATTGGAGGGTCACAGCTAGACCACTTAAATACCAACCTCCTTAGACAGAACCTACTTAAGCCGTGATGTAAGCGAAGAATAAATAGCGCACACAGATTTATAGTGGTTCACCCTCAATGTGAGAGCTACGTCCACGTTGCTGCTGCAGATCTTATTAAAGAAGAAATATTACAAGTGTTTACAACACTCAACCTCACAACCCCAATCCCAATTACACTCATGAATTTTTTACTAAAAACTCTCTAAAAAAACTTCTCTTACTTAGGCCTTTCACTAAGAGTATTTCTCTTAGATTTTTCTCTCTTTGGGATGTGTTGTCTTCTTCAATTTTGGTGTATCTAGCAAATAAGAGAGCTTCCCTATTTATAGGGATGAGATGAACCTATTGATTTCATTAGTGACTCAAGCAAGCACTTGACAATTTGCCAAATACAAAGAATATGCTTTCTTCCTCAAAACAAGGGAGATGTTTTTTCCTTAAAATGAGGGAGGTGTTTTCTTCCTCAAAACAAGGGGATGGACCCAACAAATATCCCACTTGAAGACTAAGTTTAATTTGTCTTCACACTTTGATCGATGCAGCAGCTCTTTCCTAGTTTCATACTTCGTGCAGGCCAGCTTCAGCTGAGCATAGCTTCAGTTTGTCTATCGTCACTGCCTTTGTCAGCATGTCTGCTGGATTCTGACTCCCTGCGATCTTCTCAAGCACTAATGTTCCATCTTCCAAAGCTGATCTAATGAAATGGTACCGGAGTTGTATGTGCTTCGTTCGAGCATGGTAGACCGGGTTCTTTGCCAAATGAATGGCATATTGGCTATCACAATACAACACACTTCCCTCGTGGTCCTGATCCAATTCCCGCAAAAAATATTATAGCCACATCATTTCCTTTGTGGCCTCCGTCACAGCAACGTACTCAGCCTCACAACTAGAGAGAGCTACTATCTTTTGCAACTTGGAAACCCAAGAGATTGCAGTACCTCCGAAGGTGTAAACATACCCGGATGTGCTCTTTCTGCTATCAACATCACCACCGTTGTCAGCATCAACATACCCTTGCAATCCTGTTTCTGATTTTCGGAGATACAGAGCTGAACTCGAGCTGCCTTTCAGATATCTGAATATCCATTTCACAGCCTCCCAGTGTTGCTTTCCCGAATTGCTCATAAATCGGCTGACAACTCCCACTACATGTGCAATGTCTGGCCTTGTACATATCATTGCATACATAAGACTACCGATTGCAGATGCATAAGGTATCTTGTCTATCTGCTTCTTCTCATCCTCGGTTGTCGACGACTGATCCTTTGACAACCGAAAGTGTCCAGCCAAGGGAGTGTTGACTAGCTTGGCATCATGCATGTTGAACCTTTTGATAACTTTCCTCACATATTCTTCTTGTGAGAGTTTGATGTCCTCCTTGCTTCGGTCGATTCTCATCCCAAGGATTTGCTTTGCAGCTCCCAAATCCTTCATTGCAAACTCTTCCGATAACCCTTTTTTCAACCGATCAATCTCTTGTAGGTTTGCTCCTACGATTAGCATGTCGTCGATATAGAGTAGCAGTATCATGTACGAGTCTTCAAATTTCTTGAAGTAACAGCAGTGATCTGCCTCGCACCTTGAAAAATCAGCTTTCTTCATAAAGCTGTCAAACTTTAAATACCACTGTCTTGGAGCCTGTTTTAGTCCGTACAAACTCTTTTGAAGTTTGCACACCAGATTCTCCTTTCCTTTGACTTTGAATCCCTCCGGCTGTCGCATGTAGATTTCCTCGTCTAGATCACCATGAAGAAATGCAGTTTTCACGTCCATCTGTTGCAGATGTAGATTTTCCTTTGCTACCAGTCCAAGAACAGTTCTGATAGTCACCATCTTGACTACGGGAGAGAAGATCTCCGTATAGTCGATGCCTTATTTCTGTTGAAATCCCTTTGGAACCAGCCTTGCTTTATAACGCTTGCTTCCATTGGGTTCTTCCTTTATCCGATAAACCCATTTGTTTTGCAATGCCCTCTTATCCTTTGGCAACTCGGCTAACTCCCATGTATGATTTGCCGATAGTGAATCCGTCTCATCTTTCATTGTCAGCTCCCACTTAGTCGATTCATCGACTTGCAGTGTTTCTTCATAACATTTCGGCTCCCCTCTATCAGTGAGTAGGATGTAGTTGAGGGATGGAGAGTACCTGTGAATCGGTTTCCTAATCCTGGATGATCTACGCAGTTCTGTGATTGGCGTCTGTTTATTTGTTTCAGAATCAACACTTTCATTAGCACCTTCTCGGATTGTTTGTTCCTCTGCCTCGGCTGTACCTGGCTGCGGCTCAGGTGTCGGGAAGTCCCTCAAATCGACTATTTCCGATTCCTTGTCCTGACATTCTGAATTTTTTTGCAACTTGTCTTTGTACAGTACCTCTTCGTTGAAGACAACATTCCTGCTTCGGATGATCTTCCGATTTTGTTCATCCCAAAATCGGTAACCAAGCTCGGTGTCACCATAGCCAATAAAGTAACACTTCTTTGATTTTGGATCAAGCTTGCTTCTAGCCGTATCATCATTATGAGCATATGATAAGCAGCCGAACACTTTCAGAAATGAAAGATTTGCCTTCTTGCCACTCCAGACTTCTTCTGGAATTCTGAAATCCAAGGGAACTGACGGTCCTCAATTAATTAAGAAGGCCGCGGTATTGACTGCATCTGCCCAGAATGTCTTGGGCCGTCCAGAGTGTATTCTCATACTCCGAGCACGCTCGTTCAACGTTCGGTTCATTATTTCGGCTATTCCATTTTGTTGCGGCGTTCTAGGAATAGTCTTCATCATCTTGATCCTATTATCGGCACAGTACCATTTGAAATCACCATCGGTGTATTCTCCGCCGTTGTCGGACCTCAAACACTTCAACTTGAGGTTTGTTTCATTCTCGACCATGGCTTTCCATCTTTTGAATACACTAAACACATCAGATTTATTTTTCATAAAATAAACCCATACCTTCCTGGTTGAATCATCAATGAAGGTCACGTAGTAGTGTGATCCTCCAAGAGAGGGGAATGTGGTAGGTCCCCACACGTCTGTGTGCACCAATTCCAGCTTCTCGACCTTCAACTCCCTGCCTGCATTTGAGAAGCTTACTCACTTTTGTTTTCCGAGAATGCAGCTCTCACACGTATGAAGATCCACCGTCTTCAGCTCCGGAATTAAGCCATTTGTCACCAACAGCTTCATCCCCTTCTGGCTGATATGCCCCAGCCGATAATGCCACAAATCTGCCTTCTTTGTGTTGTCAACCACAGCAACAGTATCACGACAGCTAGTCGTCATGTAGAGAGTGCCAATCTTCTTTCCTCGGCCAACTACCATAGCACCTTTCGCCACCTTCCAAGACCCATTACCAAAGTTGAGATCATAGCCCTCATCATCAAGCTGACCTACTGAGATCAGGTTTCGCATCAGCTTTGGAACACGTCTAACTTTTGTAATCTTCCACGAGGATCCATTTGACATCTTCAAATTAATGTCTCCCGTGCCAACAACGTCCAGCGGCTCTCCATCGGCTAAATAAACTTTGCTGAGATTCCCAGCCACGTAGTTTGTCATTATATCATGATGTGGGGTGGTATGAAAGGACGCTCCTGAGTCAAGCACTCAAGAGTCTATCGAGCTGTCAACCGATAGCAACAACGCATCGCCAATGTCTTCCGTAGCAGCGTTGATTCCAGCCCCCTTTTTGTCCTCCTTCTTTGGCGCCCTGCAGTTCTTCTTGAGGTGACCTGGTTTTCCACAGTTCCAACACTCAAGTGTTCGTCCTGGTCTGGATTAACCCCTGCCATTCCTTGACTTCGATCTGCCCCTATTTCGGTTGCAGTTACTGTCATAATTTATGCTTCTGTTTTCAACATTAAAAGCAGAACTCGTCGATGCCTCTTCAGAATCTGTCCTGCGCACCTCCTCAGCAAGGATACGATCCCTAACATCGTTGAACTTTAGTTTGTTATTGCCGACAGAATTACTAACTGCTGCTCTCATTGGCTCCCAGCTATTTGGTAGGGATGCCAACAAAATTAGAGCTTGCACTTCATCATCGAAATCAATTTTTACCGATGACAATTGATTTACAATGGTATTGAATTCATTTCCGTGTGCAGCAACATGAGCATTTTCCATCATCTTTAGATGAAATAGTTTCTTCATGAGAAATACCTTATTATTTGCCGAAGGTTTCTCATACATATCAGACAATACCTTCATCACATCTGCGGTGGTCTTCTCCTTTGCCACGTTATGAGCAACGTTCTTTGACAGCGTCAGCCGAATGACTCCCAAAACTTGTCTGTCGAGGAGATCCCAATCTGCTTGCTTCATCTCCTCTGGTTTCGGACTCAGAGGTTCATTAAGCTTTCTGCCATATAAATAATCTTCAATTTGCATTCTCCGGAACGCAAAATCTGTACCATCGAATTTACCGATGTCGTGCGTCGTACCATCTTCGTCTCCCATCGTTTCTAAATCACAACACAACATGTTGCTCTGATACCAGTTGTTAGGATTTGAATCCCAAATCCGACCTTTGTAAGCAGGTTCCCAGGAAAGATTGGAGGGTCACAGCTGGACCACTTAAATACCAACCTCCTTAGACAGAACCTACTTACGCCGTGATGTAAGCGAAGAATAAATAGCACACACAGATTTATAGTGGTTCACCCTCAATGTGAGAGCTACGTCCACGTTGCTGCTGCAGATCTTATTAAAGAAGAAATATTACAAGTGTTTACAACACTCAACCTCACAACCCCAATCTCAATTACACTCAGGAACTTTTTACTAAAAACTTCTCTTACTTAGGCCTTTCACTAAGAGTATTTCTCTTAGATTTTTCTCTCTTTGGGATGTGTTGTCTTCTTCAATTTTGGTGTATCTAGCAAATGAGAAAGATTCCCTATTTATAGGGATGAGATGAACCTATTGATGTCATTAGTGACTCAAGCAAGCACTTGACAATTTGCCAAATACAAAGAATATGCTTTCTTCCTCAAAACAAGGGAGATGTTTTCTTCCTTAAAATGAGGGAGGTGTTTTCTTCCTCAAAATAAGGGGATGGACCCAACAACAATTGCGTCACCCAGAGGAGTTCTCCTTGCTGATCTTCCAGCCACCTGGTCTTCCCTTGGAAACATGAAGAGCTCCAAATTTTCAACATCAGGAAATTTTGGATGAAACTTATCCTCAGGGTCCACGAAATGTTCAATCTCCGCCAGTGTAAATTCACGAATTCTAAGGAGGCCTTAACGTAGAGAAATCTACATACAAAGTTATTGTATTGTTTACCAAACGTCATACCACGATTTTAAAGGTGTCCACATTGTAGAGATAAAAGAAACAAGAAACAAATTGAGCCAGCTTCAGAAACATTTGATTAAGTTTTAAAACTAAAAACAAATGTAAAAAGTTAGGTAAAGTCTATCAGCTGACTAATACTTTGACTCACCAGTAACACTGTGGGTGTAAAATTTAAGCATGCCTACCATCTAACCATGGTAGCACATAGAGACAAAGACATCTACGGCCTCTTGATGCTTAGCAATATTCAGAAAAATTTAGTGCCTAATAAACTTTTAAACCTTCTGACCCTCCAAAATGAATGCATATGCGGCTATACAAAAAGTTACCACAATATGTAATTGTTATTTGCCAAATAGATCCTTCATTTCATAAGGTTATTTGCCAAATAGATCCTAATTATTGGCATCAATAAAAATACACAAGCATGACGAGTAAGAAACAACCTCATTTCTAAAAGCTTGACCAATTTGAGCAGCCGCAAAAGGAAGCTTGTTGCCATTGTAATAGTACAAGTCTTTGAAGTTGACAAAAATACCTTGAGCAGTCTCGGGATGCATGTAACTGTTGCCAACAATCAGTTATAGACATAGTTTATGAAAAGAATAAGAAAGCTCTTCCAAACTAAATGGAAAGCAACAGAATAGTTTTGGTATACTTTGGATTATGTTCTCACCCAGGGCTCACACCAGAAGGCCCAATCAAGGTTTGGAACATGATGTTGAAAGGATAGGGTGCAGAAAGAGGGTTTTTAGTATCTGGAGCAGTAATGCCATAGTGTTTAATCTTCACACCAAGCTCTTCGGCAGAAAGATCATCTAAAACACTAAGCACGTGCCTAAATTCTGCAGCCCTTTCTGCAGGAAGATTAGGATCTCTCTCAAGCTACTCTAAGCAAAAATTTATGAGCAGATGATCCACACGGTAACAAGTGCCCGTCTTTTCGTCTTCCACCATAAGATCAGTGAACTTATCCGCATGACCAGATGCCTTTAGCACAACCTCTGGTGTAACACATGGGCAATAAACTTCTAGCATGTTCTCCTCCAGGACAAAAATGCTGATTCACAAAGAGACCAATCAAGTAAATCAACATTACACTCAAATTACCCAAGGTGGATCCAAGATTTTATACAGAATAAACTGCACTCACTTGTCCACTGTGAGAACTTAGTGAAACTAAGGGTGTGTTTAGTATGGAGGAAAACATTTTTCAATTTTCCCATGTTTGGTTGGTCAACTATTTTGGAAAACATTTTCTCTAAGAAAACAAGTTCCTTAAAAATGAAGAAAATGACTTCCCTGGTGGAAGTAGGGAAAACAAGTTCCATAAGTGACATTACAAGTTCATTGAATCTTTCCCACCCCCCACAACCCCCGTCCTTCATCATCCCATCCCCCGCCACCGCTGAACCCCCAATCCCTACCCTATCCCACCCACATAGTGTTTTGCTAGATTAACATATAAATGCTTTTGGAAAATATTATTTTGCTTACTTACCAAAAAAAGGTAAGGTATAGGATAAAATAGGATTATTAGATAATAAGAAAAGACAAAAGAAAAAAAGAAGAGATAACTACTTTGTCGTTACATAAAATGGCACTTTTCGCCATTACATAACGACAAATTTAACGAAACATACAATAAATTTAAGTAACATCAAAACAAACATTATATTTAGACTAACAACATATTACACTACTACAGTAGGTAACAACAACCAACCAAACAAGAAAGTCAACGATTCCAAACATAAACTGATTATACTGCAATGGGGGTGGGAACTTAGTAAAAGTATGCAGTTTTCAAATAATGTGAGCTATATATAAATGAAAGGGAAGTGGGTATATGAGTCCTGAACTTGAAAGAAAAGGTAAGAAAATGAGAAGAGTGAGCATTATAACTAACATGGCGCCAGAAAGAGAGGACATTGGATTTAACAGAACAACGAGGAGGGCCATAATCATAAAGACCAGCAATGCCACCGTAAATCTTGAAAGAAGGTATGTAAAAAAAGGCGTCGTTCAAGTGTGTTCATCACACCTTTCCTGAAAGCTTCTCTCTTCTGCGCTTCTTGAGTAGCGTCCATTTCGATATTCGCTGATAATTCAGATTCAGAGTATGTGATTCTTGGAATAATTAACAGAAGGTGACTAAAAGGTCTTTCAAATTACCAAAGGTGACGTGTGGGGCCCACCCCACATCAAAACCCAATTAAATTTGGGATTAAGAAGATTGGGGTTCAAAATATAATTTTTTAAACTTTTTAATCTTTTACAAAATACAAAAAAAAAACTCAAAACACTTACCCATTATACTAAAACACCCACCCATTATTCAAAACATCCCAAACCGTTCCCTCCCCACAACTCCCTTGCACTTCTTCCATATTTCAAAATCAGAACTCTCAAGCAAACAGTTAATCTCCTTCACTTCGACGTCTCTCATCTCTCCTCTTTTCTTGTCATCTTCTTCTTCACCCTTGTCTATAGGAGTCGCTGCTGCTGCTTCTTCTTTAATATCAAGGTAAAGTTTTTGTTTCACTTGTTCCAAAAGTTATTTGGCAGAAATTGATGATTTTGGTTGTAGAAAAAGAAGAAGAAGAACATGGGTTTGTCTTCAATGTTGTTTATTTTGTTGTTCCATGTTTGAGAAACCCTTATTTGGGGTATTTGTTTGACTTGTTGGGGTTTTTGCGTTTGTAAATAGCGTACGTTGTTGTCAAATTATGGTTTTTTGTGATGTTTTGTTCTTGTTCTCCTTAGGATTTCGAAAAAATGGCTTGCAATCTTGTTGACTTTTTCCAACAGATGAGTAAGTTGCTGCAGCAACTTCAGCACTTGTTTGACAGTTGCAGACATTTGCTGAGGTTGCTTGCTTTAAAAACCTCTATTTGGTGTATTTTGTAGTGAAATACTGTTGTTGGTGTTGGTGTTGGTGTTAGTGTTGGTGTTGGTGTTGGTATTGATGTTGGTGTTGGTGTTGGTGTTGGTGTTGTCCTGTTATGGTATGGTTCAGGAAAAGAAAGGATAAACAATTATTGCATATACGTTTGGTGTATTTTGTTTAACTTGTATGATTGTGTGTCTGTAGTAGACAATTTTGCTATTGTCTTGGAAGTAGATGCTTGTTGTTTTGGTTTGGTTCAGTGTTTTGGAAAAGCTTGGATAAAATCCATCTTGTTGCTGTTATTGCTGTTGTTGTTGTGTGTTTGTAGTGAAATAAATGGTTTTTTTCTGTTGTTGTCCTGGTATGGTTCAGGGTTTAGGAATAGATATCCAACAAATGTTTTTTTATCTTGTCCTAGTATTTATCTGGTTCTGTTTATAGAAGCTATGTCCAACAGATTTTTAGTTGTTGCAACAATTTCTACACTTGTGCCAATAAGTAGATAATATGTTGCAACAACTACAAATCTGTTGGACATAGCTTCAGTTTTTTGGTTCTGTTTGTAGAAGATATCCAATAGATTTTTAGTTGTTGCAATAAGTTATACACTTGTTGCAACAAGTATACAATATGTTGCAACAACTACAAATCTGTTGGACTTAGCTTCAGTTTTTTGGTTCTGTTTGTAGAAGATGTCCAACAGATTTTTAGTTGTTGCAACAAGTTATATGTTGGACATTGCTTCAGTTATTTGGTTGTGTTTGTAGAAGATATCCAGCAACTTAATCCCTTATTCAACAACTGAAGAATCTGTTGCAACAACCTATTCACTTGTTGCAACAGTTACATCATTTGTTGCGACAAATGCTTCAGTTGTTGGGAATTCTGTTACTTGTTATATTTTGTTTGATCAAATGCTGCACTTCTTATTATCTGTTTACTTTGAATGATGCACTAATCAGTTGAAGCTTTTTTTTTTCTCCTGTGTGTAGATAAAATGTCCCCCGCCAAAAGAAAAGTTGAGAAATCAACTGAGGGTCATAGAGATAATAAAAAAGCTAGAGTGCAATCATCATTAGAGAATCTTGCTGATTTAGCAAAATCTATTGTTGAATCAGCAAATATAGAGGAAAGAGACAGCCAAACTGACAATCAATCCTCAGAAAGAGAGGAAGTACAGAGCTAAGAAGCAGTGGATACAAATGAACAAAGTGAAGAAGAATTAGAAGGTGAAGAAACTGCTGATGGAGTAGATGAAGGAGATGGAGTGGATAAAGATGATGAAGATGATGAAAAGGTGCTTCCGAAAATACAGTTCATTTGTCAACGTTCATAGCGGAATTAAGAGCAAATGAGAGAAATAGTGTGAATGCCAATTTAATTGTAGAATCTTCTAGTAGATTGGACATAGATCATAACAGACCTTCCATTGACGAGGTCGTCAAGGTTTTCAGTATTAACAAGTATGCAGTGAGGATGCCGTTGAATGAAAATAATGATTTGACCATTGATCTTACGGTCAAATCAGGCATGAGCAAGAACTTTGATATGTTTAGGCTAATTCTTAAAAAGCAGGGGTTGGAGGATTTCTTTAGGAAAAGCTGTTTTGGGGTGTATTTGGACTGCCTGAAGAGACCGGTGCACGGTTTCAAATGAAAATTGTATATGGGCTTATAAAGCGTAGAATTCTTTCGGATGCAAAGGATGAGCTTTGGATTAATTAATGTGGCATGTCGGTGTGCTTTGGCTTGAAAGAGTTTGCCATAGTTACTGGCCTTAGATGTCTTCCTTGTGAGCTTCCTACTGTTGTATTGAATAAGCCAGCCCGGACTAGCAAGACAGCCAAAGAAGCCAAGAAAGTAGGAAAGGGTGGAAAAGATAAGAGTGAAACTGGTTTGGTGGAGTTAGTTGGAAAAAGCTACAAGGAGATAAGTTGCTTGTAGATTTGCAGTCCAAAACCATGTTAAAAAAGCATAAGCAATCCTTGTGTTTAGTTTGGTTTGTGCACTGTGTTCTTATAGCAAAAGATACAAGTCTCAACATACCACTTGGTTTGCTTAAACTTGCGGAGGACTATGAGGCATTCAACAACCATGGATGGGGCCGGGAAAGCTTCAAGTTGACTATTTATCGAAAGAGCGTAAGCCAACAGTGAAGACAGTCAATCTATATGGCTTCCCTTGGGCTTTCATGGTAAAGCATTTGCAATGTCAATTTCTTGTACTTTTTTATTTCTATCATCATTCTGATTTTGCTGGTATCTTGTTTTCTAGGCTTGGGCATTTGAAGCCATTCCTCACCTCTGACAACAAGTGAAGGACTACCCTTCAGAAGTGTCTTTTCCAAGAATGCTTAGATGGCTGACTACAAAGAGCAACACAAAATTGAGTGTTGATCTTTTTAACCCTCTTTTGTAAGAGGTAAGCCTTAAGAAATGTATATAGAATAAACTTAGTCATTTGTTAGATAATGTCCAATAAGTATGACATCTGTTGCAACAAGTTACTAATCTGTTGGACAATGTCCAACAAGTATGACACCTGTTGCAACAACCTAGTCATCTGTTGCATTTCATGATTTAGGACCATTTTAATATATCTACTTTTTTGTTGTAGGTTGTGCACTCGTGGCTTGTCCCGACATTACGGGAGTTGGAGATGCCATTCCTTGCTTTCTTTGTGCCCTTACAATCTGTTCCTGATAAAATGATTGAGGGTTTGAAATTAGAGTTGGCTGGAGTGACAGCCATCAAAAGGGAATCAGTTGTGGTAGATGTTGGTGGTGGTGGTGGTGTTGCTGGTGGTCAACCTGCTGTTGATGATGTTGCGGCAGAAATTGCCGGTGAAAAAATTATAGATGATGATGTTGATGTTGGTAGACAAACTCCAATTGGTGGTGATGTCGGTGGACAAACTCCAATTGGTGGAGATGTTAGTTGAGGTGGATTTGGTGGTATATTTTCCTTTGTTGGTGCCGACACATCGAAATGTGCTTGTGAATGCACCTATTGTAAGCGGCGAATGGATGATTTGATAAAAAATGTTGAGGAGTTGGTGAAGGCACAAAAAGACACAAATTCTGCTTTACATATTTTCTATCCAAGAGGGGTGTCAATCCATACAAGAAGCTGACCTCACCCTATACTCCTATTCGCATTCACAAGAAGGGAAAAGAAATTTCCAAGGCACTTGCCGATGTTAGGTCAAGGAAATCTTCTACACCCCACAAGGCAGTTGCTGTTGTTGATCTTAAAAGGTTAAATGTGTACAAGTATGCAGATGCTCAAAAAATGAAAAAGCTTGAAAAATTTGTCAATGCTAAGAAGAGCAAGGGTACGATGTATTCATTGCATGAATTTAAGGCCGATGACTTCAGGATAATGACAAGCATGGAATATTGGTGGTTGGCCAGTGTAAGTTTGAAAACAATTTTGGTTGTATTAGTTGCAACAAGTTATATATTTGTTGCAACGAGTGGAACACTTGTTGCAACAAGTATTGGTCTTGTTGCAACAACTCACTTAGTTGTTGGAGATTGCTTACAACAGTTGGGTGAAATAGACCCAACTGCTGTAAGCAGTCTCCAACAACTAAGAGAGTTGTTGCAACAAGTGGAATACTTGTTGCAACAAGTGGAATACTTGTTGCAACAAGTGAACACTTGTTGCAACAACTCACTTAGTTGTTCAGGTGACTGACATTTCTTATACTTTTAATGCAGTATGTTGATGAAATTATTCTCCTAATGCGTGTGAGGCAAAGCACTTTCACTGAGCACTATGCTTCCACAGATATAATCTTCGATCTCAACTTCTACAATATCATGCTCAAGCGGTACACAGAGTTGTCAGATGAAAGCACACAGCCGGAAGCTATTCCATTCAATCAAATGCTTGATGATTTTATATGGGATGATGATGTTATCGCTTGCTGTAGAGGTACTATACCAGCCAAAGGTGGTCGCGAGTGGGTTGGTGCGAAAAGGGTGCTTACTATCATGAACATAAATGTCAGACAGTTTGTCACCCTCGAATTCATAATTGAGGAGGGGGTGATAAATGTTTATGATTGCAACGTCCCCAAAATTCAAGATGATGAGTTCTTCATCCACATCCATCCAGTCATTGAACTATGGCCGAAGCTACTGAAGCAGAGTGGCATGTTTGAACACTTGCCTGAACAGCTGCTCAGCGAAGCTTGGAAATTTGTGCTGAAGGAAAATCTCCCCCGCAATGAAACTGCAATGGCATGCGGATCGTATTCACTTGCTTTTATTGAGCATTTGCTTACCGACACTAACATGATGAATCCCGAGATTCTATTGTGCGACAACTCAGTGGCGAAGATGCAGTGGCGGTGGGCAGTGGGTGTGATAGATAAAGTTTTGGAGCCCTGAGCTGGCTGTTTAACAAATTACTACTTGAACAAATTTTTTTTGTCCTTGTTATTGTTTATGAATGTTGTTGCAACAAATTCAACAGATAGTACAGTTGTTGAAAAAGTTGCAAAAAAAATCTACTAATCTGTTTAGACAAGTTGCCTAAATGATTGCAACAGGTCATACAGTTGTTGAAGAAGTTACTAATCCGTTCCAACAAGTAACTAATCTGTTTAAACAAGTTACTAATCTGTTGCATTAGTTTATACAGTTGTGGAACAAGTTGCAACAAACTACTAATCTGTTTCAACAAGTTACTAATCCGTTCCAACAAGTAACTAATCTGTTTGAACAAGTTACTAATCTGTTGCATTACATAATACAGTTGTGGAAGAAGTTGCAAAAAATTACTAATATGTTTCAACAAGTTACTAATCCGTTCTAACAAGTAACTAATCTGTTTAAACAAGTTACTAATATGTTGCCTTAGATAATACAGTTGTGGAAGAAGTTGCAACAAAGTACTAATCTGTTTCAACAAGTTACTAATCCGTTCCAACAAGTAACTAATCTGTTTAAACAAGTTACTAATCTGTTGCATTAGATAATACAGTTGTGGAAGAAGTTGCAACAAATTACTAATCTGTTTCAACAAGTTACTAATCCGTTCCAACAAGTAACTAATCTGTTTAAACAAGTTACTAATCTGTTGCATTAGATAATACAGTTGTGGAAGAAGTTGCAACAAATTAATAATCTGTTTCAACAAGTTACTAATCCATTCCAACAAGTAACTAATCTATTTAAACAAGTTACTAATCTGTTGCATTAGATAATACAGTTGTGGATGAAGTTGCAACAAATTACTAATCTGTTTCAACAAGTTACTAATCCGTTCCAACAAGTAATGAATCTGCTTAAACAAGTTACTAATCTGTTGCAGCAGATCATACAGTTGTGGAAAGAAGTTGCAACAAATTACTAATGATTGTAGTAGATATATATATTGATCAATAAATATGATTGATTTCCATTGTTTATCACTAAATGTGGGTGAATCAAGAAGTTCACATCAATTCACTCCAATGATCACTCCATTTAGTGCGTATTAGACTTAGTTGATCATCTATCCTGACCTAAAACACCATCAAATTGCTTAAGTATATATATTTATCAATAAATATTAATGATTTCCATTGTTTATCACTAAATGTGGTTGAATCAAGAAGTTCACATCAATTCACTCCAATGATCACTCCATTTAGTGTGTATTGGACCTAGTTGATCATCTATCCTGACCCAAAACACCATTAAATTGCTTAAGTATATATATTGATCAATAAATATGATTGATTTCCATTGTTTATCACTAAATGTGGGTGAATCAAGAAGTTCACATCAATTCGCTCCAATGATCACTCCATTTAGTGCTTATTGGACTTAGTTGATCATCTATCCTGACCCAAAACACCATCAAATTGCTTAAGTATATATATTGATCAATAAATATGATTGATTTCCATTGTTTATCACTAAATGTGGCTGATATCCATTGTTTATCACTAAATATGGCTGATTCCCTTTATTGATCACTAAATATGGGTGAACCAAGTAGTATCTGTTGCAACAGATGTAGTATCTGTTGCAGCAATTGTAGTATCTGTTGCAGCAAACTGAGTAAATTGTTGAACAAGTTCTTACTCTTGTTGGATAAAACATAACAAGTTATCCATTTTCTGTAACAAGTCACTCCACTTGTTTGATTTCCATTGTTTATCACTAAATGTGGTTGATATCCATTGTTTATCACTAAATATGGCTGATTCCCTTTATTGATCACTAAATATGGGTAAACCAAGTAGTATATGTTGCAACAGCTGTAGTATCTGTTGTAGCAAGTGTAGTATCTGTTGTAGCAATTGTAGTATCTGTTGTAGCAAACTGTGTAAGTTGTTGAACAAGTCCTTACTCTTGTTGGATAAAACACAACAAGTTACCCATTTTCTGTAACAAGTCACTCCACTTATTTTATTTCCATTGTTTATCGCTAAAAATGGTTGATTCCCTTTACTCAATAATTAAAACTTGAGTCACTCCACTAGTTAGAAAAAACCCAATATATAGCTTAGTTGCATCTGCTTAAAAACTCCAATTTTTTGTAATATGTTCAACGACTTACTAGTTGCTGCAACAAGTCCTGTTACTTGTTGGGTAAAACCCAACAAGTTACCCATTTTCTGTAACAAGTCACTCCACTTGTTTGATTTCCATTGTTTAGCACTAAATATGGTTGATTCCAATTGTTTATCACTAAATGTGGCTGATTCCCTCTACTCAATAATTAAAACTTGAGTCACTCCACTTGTTAGAAAAAACCCAACATATAACTTAGTTGCATCTGCTTAAAAACTCCGATTTTTTGTAATATGTTCAACGACTTACTGGTGGTTACAACAAGTCCTGTTACTTGTTGGATAAAACCCAACAAGTTACAGAGCTGTTGCAACAAATTCATTACTTGTTGGAAACTGTACAACAATTTATTAACAAAAATATACACATTAGTGATTTGAACACGAACAACATATCATATAAACCAAGTTCATAATCACCAAGACTATAAATTACCATGTTAAGAAAGAATAACATTAAAATGTCATAAAGATCCAACAGATAACTACTATTACAACACAATGCAATTTACAGCTATGGAGCATTTCGGCTTGGACATGTTGTTTTTTTGTGGCCAACTGTTTTGCATAAGGAGCATTTATTTTTCTGCATAGCCCTCTTTGTCCACCTTCTTCCGTGTTTGCTAGAACTTAAAAGCTCCACATCCCTTGGCCACCACTTGCACTTCAGATGTTCACATCTAAAGCAATACACACTTCGCGAATTGAATGACATTCCTTTATAAAAACCTGTTTCATCATCTTGAACATGGCTGGACTGTGACGATTGTGCAGCACACGGGGTATTACTCGCAAGTTCGGGTATAGTGATCGGCTCACCCCCACTTCCATGGGGCTTCGCACTTCTATTATTTAGAATATCCATATCCACCCCTTCAAATTTATCATTTAACACATCTTGTTGGTCTTGAGCTAAATTATGGTTCTCGACTGAGCTTCCAACCACGTATACCCTTAAAATGGTCCTAGCTATATCTTTCAAATAAGTACGCAAACGACCCTGATCGTTTATCTTAAAAGACAAGACCCTCTGGTTTTCAAAAGAGTTATGCATGTAAGTGATGACAAGGTCTTTCGGTTCACAAGTTAATTCACAATAATTAATTCACAATAGTTAATGATTAAGTTCACAAAATCATCAAACTCAACATCTCTTGGGACAGTCATCGCTATCGTCTCTAACATGTGACTACCCTTCCATCGCCAAATATATCGATTGTTCACCTCGATCCATTCACCATGGCAATCAACACCTATTATTATTGAGTCCCCCATTAATGGTGCCTGAAGATATTTTGTTTTAAGAAAATTAGTCATGACTAGCGCAAGTCAAAGACCACTTAAATTTATGATTAAGTTAATTATTGAGTGGTTTTTCTGAAATTTTGGACCCAAAGTAGTTAACTTAATCACAATTTTGAGCGACCTTTGAGCTTGGATGTTCAAATCTGTCACAACTAGTAATTACAACGCTTGAATGTCAAGTGTTGAAATTACTCTAGGTGACAGCTTTGACCACCCCAAGCCCAAAGGCCACTTAAATTTATGATTAAGTTCATAATTGAGTGGTTTTTTCCTGTAATTTTGGACCCAAATTAGTTAACTTAATCACAACTTTAAATGACTTGTTGGAACAAATAACTGACTTGTTGCAACAAGTAGGTTACTAGTTGCAACAGCTCACTTATTTGTTGGAGACAGCTTCAGTTTTTGTCTCTGTCTCATATCAAAATGGAACAACTATCTGATTTGTTGGAACAACTAACGTACTTGTTGCAACAAGTATGTAACTTGTTCCAACTACTTGGTAACTTGTTAGAGACAACTTCAGTTTGTCTGTTTGATAACAAAATGCAACAACTAAGTGACTTGTTGGAACAAATAACTAACTTGTTGCAACAAGTAGGTTACTAGTTGCAATAGCTCGCTTATTTGTTGGAGACAGCTTCAGTCTCTGTCTCTGTCTCATATCAAAATGGAACAACTATCTGACTTGTTGGAACAACTGACGTACTTGTTGCAACAAGTATGTAATTTGTTCCAACTACTTGGTAACTTTTTGGAGACAGCTTCAGTTTGTCTGTTTAATAACAAAATGCAACAACTAAGTGACTTGTTGGAACAAATAACTGACTTGTTGCAACAAGTAGGTTACTAGTTGCAACAAATCACTTATTTGTTGGAGATAGCTTCAGTCTCTGTCTTTGTTTCATAACAAAATGGAATAATTATATGAATTGTTGGAACAACTAACGTACTTGTTGCAACAAGTATGTAACTTGTTCCAACTACTTGATTACTTGTTGGAGACAGCTTCAGTTTTTGTCTGTTTCATAACAAAATGCAACAACTAAGTGACTTATTAAAACAAATAACATACTTGTTGCAATAACTCACTTATTTGTTGGAGACATCTTCAGTCTCTGTTTCATCCAACAACTGTAAAATATGTCCAACAACTGCTGTACTTGATGCAACAAGTATCATACTTGTTGCAACAAGTAACTCAGTTGTTGGAAAAAGTATAAGCTCTCCAACAGATTTCACAGTTGTTGCATAAAGTACAACAGCTGTTGTAAATTATTTATTCACATTTTTAGTAATTGTTGCAACAGATTAGTAAATCTGTTGCAATAACTTCATAATTTATCAACAACTCTTGCAGAAACTAGAACTACAACAGCTGATGCAAAAAGTTCAGAAGCTCTTATACAGCAGCTTTAGAACTCGTTGCAACAACTATACTGCTACTGTAACTACGAATCTTGGAAAATCAGCAAATAAGGCAACTATACCCAGATGAACAATTGAAACGAACAGTATTGTTTAACTTACCAATGGACCGGAAAAACACTTATGAAGTAATGCCAATGCTACACCAATGACATTCAATCAAAAAATTGTAAAATCGGATGATTTTTTTTTCTTGAGCAATGGCGGATGAAGAAGAAGAAGAAAGCAGGGGTGGACCAAGAAGAAGAAGAAGAAGAAAAAGAGAGCAGCACGAAGAAGAGAAGGCGAAGAGATGGGAAGAACAAAAATGGAGAAAACGGCGCTGAAGAGGATTTTTTTTCCCGATTTTTGTATTTTAGGGTTTATAGTAGTTGGGTCAAAATGTTAAAAATAAACTTTGGGGCAAAGTGTTAAAAGTAAAGTTTAGGGTCAAAGTGTTAAAAATAAAACAGAGGGCCAAAGTGTCAAAAATGAAACTATTGGGCAAGCTCAAAGCCCCTTAATCACTAATCAAATTTAGTCACCTCTACTCAATAATTAAAACTTGAATCACCTCCCTTCAATTTTAAAACTAAAAGATCACCTATAATTAAATGCCCCGTGATTCTTGTACTAGTATAGAATAGAAGTGTCAAATAGGCGGGTTGGGCTGAAATTGACCCAATTAAAATGGGTTGAGGTAATAAATGGGTTGGGCTAACATTAGCCCAAAAGTTACTTGGACTGAAATGGGTTGGGCTAAAAATGGGCTGGGTCATGACCCGCTCAAATTGATCCAGTTTTTTTGAAGGGTTTATTTTCTAGAAATACATTTTTTGCCAAAAATATTTTTCCTGAAAATTATTTTCGCAGATTTTTCGTGAAAAATATTTTTGAGCAAAACATTTTCCGGGGTAAATATTTTCAAGAAAAACAAATTCGTGCAAAATATTTCCCTTCATATTAAACATACCACAAACTTATAAGATACACGATACAAGAAAAGTGAATACATAAAAAACATAAAGCACATCTCAAGCAATAAACACAAATTTAAGTAAATCTTAAAAACGGGCTAGAATTGGGCTAAGTTGGAGATCACTTTAAAATGGGTTATGTTGGGTTGGGCTAAAATCAACCCAATATGAAATTATCTTGAGCCCAACCCATAAAATTTTGGGCGGATTGGGCGAGTCATCACCTTTTGGGCCAAATTTGACACCACTAGTATAGAACAAGGAGAGTATCTTGATTTTGAGCTAAAGAAATAGAGATAGTAGAGGTGGTTGGTTTGACTTGGGAGTGAAACTGGTGTTGGGAATCATGATGCTACTATGTTTTTTAGAAATTTAAAGAAAAAACATGTTAATGAAATTGAATAATTGTAACTATAGGGCATCTTTCATCTTTTGTTTATTCTCTCTTCCTTCTCAATTGTTTGACAAGTTAGTTATGTCTCACGTATCTGAAATAGGGTTTCTTATCGGTCGGTTCAATCTGGTTTTTTGTATTATCGGTTCTCGATTTGTAAACACGCTAAACTGGTAACCAAATCAATAAGATATTCGTTATTGGCTTTCAATTAACCGGCTTTCCGTCCTTGACGGTTCGATTTTCAGTTTAACAGATAAGAAAATGCTCCTCTAATTTTTTGATTTCTCTTGTTTTCAGTTGTTCATACATACATTACCTTTATGCATAAAAGTCTACACAAATTACAAGCCGAAGCAAATTGTAAGACGCTATTGCTAAAACAAACTTGTTTTTTTTTTTCTGATTAAGTAGAAAACTTGGATGCAATAGCACTGTAGCAATCTCTTAAAAAGAAAAACAAAGCCAATTCACTTAAATGAGAGGGTTGTGGTTGAAAGAGACAGAGAGGCGAGAGCCCTACTGATAAGATATGATATCTTGTGTTTTGATGATTTGCCAAACTCTCGAGGAACCAGATAGGGACCAGGTACCTGATCAGGTCCCATAACTGTCGTACAAGTCAATAATACAACTATAAAGGCTGTTGCACTGTACCGACTGGCAGTAGTGTAGCAGCACAGCTGCAGATGACCAAATGATGTATTGTCCCTATCCCCTATCACATGATTCTTACATGCTCTACAACATATATGCACCATGTTACAAGGTTTAACCTAAAACTTTGATAATAAAAAAGAATTATTATGCTCTCTAAAGGCAGTTGCCACTGCTCCCAAAGTGCTCATTCAAAGATCAAAGCTGCAACAACTAAAGGAGCCAATTCCGTATTCAATGTCTATGTCTTAGGTTCTTTTAGTTTTTAAATCTTTGTCTTTTGTTCTTTATTTGTACTTCTACACGACTTTCAAAAAGTGTAATAGTAGGACAGATCTACAATCTTTGTTGGTTTATGTTCTTAGCTAGAGTTAGTCAAGGTGTGATTGGGTTCTTGGCTAGAGTTAGCCAAGAGTTGTCATTGCGATAGAGTCATTGTAAAGGGCTTACAATAGAGGTATTGTAAGGGGGTAGGGATTAAGAGTTTAATTCCTAGGTTGTAATCTGAAATTTCTCTGTTTAGTGAAGTTGGAAATCCCACTGGAGTATGTCGTGGTTTTTAATCCCTTGAGCAAGGAGTTTTCCACGTAAACATCTTGCGTAATTTACTTTCTGTTGTTTATCTGAGGAAACAGATAGAGAACCTGGTTCTTTATACTAGGGGTGGGCGTTCGGTTCTTCGGTTCGATTTTATCAAACTTTGGTTCGGCTATTTCAGTTTCGATTTCTTGAAAGTAGACACCGAACAACGAACCCAACTAGTTCGATTCGGTTCTTTTGGTTTCGATTTTTTTGATATGATATTAGAAGCGATTCCATTTACACTAATTCATTTTCTCAAAATCAATAAAACATAAAACTGATAAATTGAAATCAACATCAAACAAACAGGATACACAAGAACAGAAAATCATAACCATGATATAGGATTACTAGATATATACATACAGTAAGAATAACTAACAAAACACATAAAGGACATACATTAATCCTAAAGACACATCCTAGTCACCTTCCTTTATTAAGGATATTTGATTTTCTCAACTGAAGTGGAAAATTAGGGATACAAAAGCAAAAGAGGGCTTGTTACAATTAAGTTTTTTTCTGGGCTTAAACTTAATGGGCCTGAACTATTTTAATTTTTTTGGGTAATGTATTAAATTTCAGTGGGCGTTCAGTTCTTCGGTTCGGTTTTATCAAACTTCGGTTCGTTATTTCGGTTTCGATTTTTTGAAGGTAGACACCGAACACCGAACCAAACTAGTTCGGTTCTTTCGGTTTTGATTTTTTAAAGTTTGGTTTTCGGTCCGGTTTTTCGATTTTCGGTATTTATGCCCAGCCCTACTTTATACTGTTTGGTGGACTCATAGTTTATATCAATTGGTATCAAAGCAGGTTCTTTCTAAAAGGTTTACACTTAGAAAGGATCTTTCTCATGGCTGCCCCCACCAAACCTAGAAGAAGGACAATCTAGCGCAAGACCACCAAGATTCAATGGAAAATGTTATGGGTGGTGGAAGACAAGGATGCATGAATATCTCATGGCTGAGCACTCTGAATTATCAGACATTATCTGTGATGGTCCTTTTGGTCCTATGAAGAAAAATGAAGCTAAAGCTGAAATAGTTCTAAAAACAAGGAAGGAATACAATGAGACCGATAGAAAGTCTGTTGAAAAGAACTACAGAGCCAAGAAGATCCTTGTGTGCGGTATTGGGGCTGTTGACACCTAATTTTTGACCTCCCATTATTTATTTTAATTATTCAGAGTCCTTGAGATCTTAAACAGAGGGAAATATGTCTTTAGAAAGTCGAAATAATTTTCTAAAATTTATTAAGGCTATATTTTTGCTATGTTTGTTTGATAAGATGATTTCCATAATATTTTGAGTTAATTTAAGTATTTTTACTATTATTACACTTTTGTTTAAATTAATCAAGAAGAAAGTGATAATTTTTCCATAATATTTCACTTAATTGTCTAAATTGTCAAAATAGCAATTTGCAAGGTATTTTACTCTGTTTAATTCAAGGAAAATTGATTAATTAAGTAAATTGACCATTTTACCCCTCATTTAATGAAATTTGGCCGTTTATCATACTTAATTGAGTTTTAAATATAATTAATTCTGAAATTGTCATTAAGCGGCTATGATTAAAGTAATTAATTATTAGCCTATATGGCAACTAGCCAAATTTAATTAAGGTATCTTCTTCTTTTTTAAAAAAAAAAAAAAGAATAAAAGGGCTTAGTCGCCTCTTATTTTCACTTATCTCTTTTAAATCTAGTTACCTTTATTATTATTATCTTCCTTAAAATCTGAGATTGCTTTTTTATTATTATTATTATTATTATTATTATTATTATTATTATTATTATTATTATTATTATTATTATTATTGTATCTTTTTAAATCTCAACTACTTTTATTATCTCTTTAAAATCTAAGTTATATTTTATTAGCCTTTTTAAAAAAAATCTGACAAATTAGCTTTAAATGGATTTTATTATTTCTTATATGTTTTATAATGGACATCTTTAAAAAATGGGGCTATTTATTTAATCTGTGCGTACCCGCCCGCCCATATATATATATATATATATATATATATATATATATATATATATATGCATATATATCATGTGTATATGTATATTGAAATTGCACCCCCCCCCCCCCCCCTCTTAAAATTCCTCTTATTTCAGCCGAGCCCAGTCTAATGAAGGGCCAGACCGGTCCCACCCGTCCACTTACACACACAAATACACAAACAAGCCCTAAGGGCTTTATTTGATAAAATGAAAAGGAGAGAGGGGCAACCCTAGCCGCCTTTATTCCCTTTCCTTCTCTGTCCTCGTCACGTTGCCGGATTGGGCAATTTTGTGGGTCCTTGTTGGTAGTACTACCTTAATTGAGGAAACAGAATTAGACAATGCTGAATGGGTTCGAGCTCGATATGAGCAATTAGGCTTAATTGATAAGAAAAGGATGGTTTCTGTATGTCACGGTCAATTGTACCGATAAAGAATAGTAAGAGCTTTCAACAAACGAGTCAGAACCAGACTTTTTTCAGATCGGGCAACTAGTGCTCAAAAGGATTTTTCCACATCAAGAGGAATATAAAGGAAGTTTGCTCCCAACTGGCAAGGTCCTTATGTGGTTGATGTGCCGGGAAATTATGGCACATCCAAGGCCTTTTTACATAACTTTTACTTGTTTTTAAGCAAGTTAATATGTTTTTAGTGTTTTTCAGGTAATGGAGCAATTTTAGGATGAAAACTGTTGGAAGTGCAGAATTGGGCCTAGATGACAAAATATTGGTCGTATTCTCAAATACGGGCCGTATACCTTGAGTGTATTTAAAGATAAGAAAAACCAGAAAGACATGCTAAGACGATGGTGAAATACGAACAACTTTTACGGACCGTATTCCACTTTACGGTCCATATTTCAAAGCGTATTTAGAATTTAGACGCTTGGCAGAAAGTTGAAGTTTTGCAAGTTGAAAGTCGATCAAGCAGAAGACGGACTGTAAATCAAAATACGATCCGTAATCCATGATGTTGCAGTTGCCCAGATCGTGAAGGAAAACCTTGCCCAGATCGTGAAGGAAAACCAAGGCGTAAATTGGTTTATGGTCCGTAATCCATGATGTTGCAGTTGCCCAGATCGTGAAGGAAAACTAAGGCGTAAATTGGTTTACGGTCCATAATGTGAAATACGGACCGTATTTTATGTCGGCGAGGACCAAAATGTAATTCTGTAACTTTTACGTTTCAAAACCTATAAATAGTCCAAT
Source organism: Lycium barbarum (assembly GCF_019175385.1). Classification (NCBI taxonomy): domain Eukaryota; kingdom Viridiplantae; phylum Streptophyta; class Magnoliopsida; order Solanales; family Solanaceae; genus Lycium; species Lycium barbarum. The sequence continues at coordinate 97,329,790 of NC_083343.1, read as the reverse complement.
GTAGGGTTTTATTCGAACCAGCTATTATTTTTCTTATTTTTGGCTTAGAACATTAATACTCTCTTTACTTTGGAGATTCAGAACATCAATTCAAGTATTATCAATTCCTCTTTTCATCCAAAGTAAGCAATTATGAATTCTTTAAGTTCTTGTTTCTTGTTCTTTGTCATGAGTAGCTAAATACCCTTACTAGGGTTGTGAACCCAATGATGGGTTTTTTGTGATTGGGTTTTGTGATGATACACATAATGGATTATTAGGGTTTATTTATTCTTCATTCTTCATTCATAATTAATGGTTGCAAACATTGATTAATGCCATAAATCTTGATTTGTTTAGGAAAACAATTAGGGTTGGTAAGAATAAATAACAAGAACTCAAAGCTTTAAAATTTGTTTAAATAAATTCACTTAGGAATAAGAAGAATTTACTTGGCATAATTAACCGTTCTTCATGTTTACTTTCTTATATTTGGGAAAATCATAGAAAGAGATAATCTTTATTTATTGGGAAATAGTAAAAGTTCATCTAGAGGTTAAGTGCATTCATGTAATGATCCATTAGAAGTATATCAAGATCAATACCCATGATCATACACCTTATCTAACGGGGGCACAACCTTGGTTTCTTTTACCATAAATTACAATCCAAAGCAATTAGACCAACTTTTACAAAAATCATCAGATTTAGATATTAGATCTAAATTAAGCATTCTACGAGTTTAGTAACCTTTTCACACCATATTCCCTATGGGATTTGACCCCAACCTAGTTGGCTAACTATATTTGACATCGTCCGCTTTACGCTAATTAAAGGTGTAATTTGAGCGTATCAATGGTCCGCAAATTACTCTCTGGAGGAGCAGTAGTACTGGCGGAAATGGACGGTCAAGAGTGGCCGAAACCGATCAACTCGGATGCAATCAAGTGCTACTATGCATGAAGAAGGAGCTTCTTAGTTTGTAATAATACTCTTTGCTTGTAATTGTTATTTCGTTTGCTTGTATTAGTTGTTTCCTTTTGCTTGTAATCGTTTTGTAATAGATAGGCTAAACAAAACATCTTTTGTAATATGAACTACGCAATGACCTGATTTCCCCATAGTGGGATACGTAGGCAGACCATTTGGGACCCGATCGCTTTATTAGTAAAACCCAAAAGTCCATTATTTTTATTTCTGAACTACATTCGACCTGAATTCCTGCTGCGACAGGATACGTAGGCGCTCTTTGAGCTTGGTTGCATCAAAAGACAAACCCAACAAAACCCCTAGGAAGCCTCAGAGATAGGACTTCACAGAGGAGCGAGGACTGTTGCATGCCCAACTCGAGCAAAATTTTAAGAGGATCTCAAAAATTCACGCCGTCAAGCCACTACAAAAAATTCAGCTAACCCAGGACACTAAACTGGGGCAGAAATTTTGAGGTTATTTTGAGGAGACAAAGCTTTCGTAATAGCATCTTGTGCTAAGACTATTTAAGTGGATAAAATAGAAATTTAGGTACACATTAATTTTCATGTCATATGTAATTGCTCGCTAACAATAGAACATGCTTTGTTCAAAAGGAAAAAACTAAACATATATTTAGCTACACATTCAGTTGTATATAAAGTTTAACTATTTTGGAATGTTCCCTTTTGAAAATGGCAATGGATATGTATTCAACTTACCAATTTTTTAGGTCCGCCCCTGGATATCAACATCTACTACTTCAAAAGAAACATAAATGTCCGAAATAGACTGTAGACTTCTCAAAGAGTTTTGAGAGAAAAATCTGTAGACTTCTCAAAGAGTTTTGAGAGAAAAATCAATCTCTGACAATGAGATTATCATGTAAAACTGCTCCTAGCTATCATAATAGTTGCCTATCTGTCATACCATCACATCACAATAGATGTACTGATCAACCGTTAACGTAACTAACAATTAGATCCAGCGTGACACAAAATAAATGCATAAAATTCAAGAATAAACTCACCCTCTAGCCCTCAGTAGATTCTTCATTGACTACAAGCGAACAACCTGAAAATCTTCAGGTAGAACACTCTTTAATATGAGAAAGATTAACATTTTAAAAAAATTTCAATGCTAACAATGTCAAGCATCTACCAGGAAGTTGTACAAATACTCCAAAATGAAGGAACTTCAAGAGGATTTCTCCAAGGAAAAATGTCATATTTGTGAAAGCCAAGAAGTATTAAACAACACCAGAAAATCCACAACATTTAATAAGTAAAAAGGGAAACAGATAACACATATCTAATTGCCCCAAGAAATAGCTTCTTATGAATGCCTTCAAGCATCTCATTGAGTGCAAATGCTATTCTCGTGATTGAAACTAAATACCTGGCAAATAGAAATGACGTCTAATTTTTTGATAAGTTAGAAATGGCATATCATAATATTGTAAAACTCAAACACTGACAACAAGTTAATGACAACATATATTTTATATGGCCAAACATCGTACATAATACTTAAACGTTGTGACTGTGAGGTACTCAAAAGTACCAAAGACCCAGCAGTGAAGGCCAGTGTGCAACAATTTACATTCAGAGTGTCACTCATGTCAGTTATGTCTGGCTAGCTTTTAGTAAACTATTCATACCTCTATCAACAATTCTTGAAAGAATCTCTATTTCATGTGCATGTTGTAATCTCAAATTCAGAACTTTTGAACCAACCTATGCCTAATATCAAACGCCAGTTGTAACATTTTACAAGAGCATAATTTTTACCAAGATACCATATGAAATAAAATCCAGAAAATAGCAATTCGATTGAACTGATTAATTTAACCATTCCCATATTAACAATCATCCTCAAATGGTTTAGTATTTTCAGGTGACCCAGTTAAACCTTCGAAGGCGGAATAAACTGTCTTGATGCTACTGTTTAAGAAAATTTAAAGTAACGCATTCTTCCAGCTCTTACACAGAACAAAAGTAAGTTGTGAAAGATAAATTAAAAAAATTGATGAACATGTAAGCGTAAATGCCGATCTTTTGGAGGCTTTTTATTGCGGAGGCTTTAGGTTCTCTAAATGAGTTCTTCTAAATACCCACCAATCTTTACACAATCTAACACAAAATAAATAGTCAATAGAGAACATGCATGTGCTGAATCAGTTTCAAAAAAATCAATAAAAGCCCCAGGAAATCCTTGAATGACCATTAAAGAATTCAGTACCTTCTTGGAAGTCTGCGCTGGCACGGCAAAGGACATTTGGGAGTCAATTTGAATGCAATTGGAACAGAATCATAAACTACAGAAAAGGACATGTAAAATAAAGAACAAAGAACAAAAAATTAGAAAGAAAAGATAAATAGAAATTAAATACTAACCGATTGAACAAAAAAAAGAAGGAATTTTAGAGAGGAAGAAACTCACCTGAGAGGAAGAAACAGTGGAAGAAAAATAGAAGAAAGGGAAGAGAAATGAAAATTAGACAGATTGCTTAGAAAATTATAAAGAAGAAGCCAAGTGTCACCTTTGTCCTGGTAGAATGGAACATGGAAAAGCTAAAAGAGTTCGCAGCCAGAGTATCACATGGCTTTGCCTACCATGAGAACGTAGATAGTTAAAACTTAAAAGTGTTACACGATAATACCCATAAAAACCATATTTATTACGGAAGTGTCATTCGTCGCTCGCCAAAGCTTCACTTATTAATAGTTTAAATAAATAAATAAATAAATATGAAAATTGCTCTGTTTTGTATGCCATGATGTTCGTTTGTTGTTCCTGTTGTTGATTATGTTGTGTTGCCCCAGTGGCAATGAGTTAATGCTTCTAAACTTCTTTTTGCTTATGCCACTTTTATTACTCTTTTCTATGATGTCAAAAGGGGGAAGTTCAAAGGAGAGGGGTAATTAGAATTCAAATTGAATTGATATTGCTATGCTATGTTCCAGTGGATCAAATTGATCTATGAAAAATATTAAAAAGTTGTTATGATTGAGAGATGGGTCTGATTCGCAGGGGAACAAGTGGGAGTCTAGTTCTCAGGGGGAACATCCATTATAGGTTTGTCATCATCAAGAAGGGAAAATGGATAAGATATACTATCTTGTGTTTTGATGATTTGCCAATCTCTCAAGGAACCAGATAGGGACTAGGCACCTGATCAGGTCCCCTGCATGTCGTACAAATCAATGATACAGCTGTAAATGCTGCTACACTGTACCGACAGTGGAGCAACACAGTTGCAGATGACCAAAAGATGTATTGTCTCTATCCCCTATCACATGATTCTCACATGCTCTCCAACATATATGCAACATGTTATAAGGTTTAACCTAACACTTTGAGAATCAAAAAGAATTATTGTGCTTTCTAGAGGCAACCGTCACTGCTCCCAAAGTGCTCATTCAAAGATCAAAGCTGCAACAACTCAAGGAACCAGTTCCGTATTCAATGTCTATGTCTTAGGTTCTTTTAGTTGTTAAATCTTTGTCTTTTGTTCCTTATTTGTACTCCTACACTGCTTTCAAAAAGTGTAATAGTAGGACAGATCTACAACCATTATTGGTTTATGTTCTTGGCTAGAATTAGTCATGGTATGATTGGGTTCTTGGCTAGAGTTAGTCAAGAGTTGTCATTGCAATAGAGTCATTGTAAAGGGCTTACAATAGAGGTATTGTAAGTGGTAGGGATTAAGAGTTTAATTCCTAGGTTATAATCGAAATTACTCTGTTTAGTGAAGTTGGAAGTCCTATTAGAGTATGTCGTGGTTTTTAATCCCTTGAACATGGAGTTTTCCACGTAAACATCTTGTGCAATTTACTTTCCGTCATTTATTTGACAGAACAGATAGAGAACCTTGTTCTCTATACTGTTTGGCGGACTCATAGTTTATATCACCTACTTTGATAGAAAGAGAACGAAAGAACGAAAGTAAGAATTTAAGAAACATGGTTTGTATTTAAAATCTGAAGCCACTATTATATAATCAGGGATAAAAAGATAATTTTAATATAATCTTATTGGGTTACCAGTTTAACCATTAACTAAACCTTACAACCAGAAATCGAATCGATAACCCTATAAAAAAAATTACAAAACGGTTAATCCAATAACCCCATACCGATAAACCAATAAAAAAAATTGTTCGATTAATTGGTTAAACAGATTTTTGCACATCCCTAATCCGAAAGCTCAATGTCTCTATCAAACTTGATGTTTGTCTTTGTAGACAATATTATAGGTTAAAGACCTTAACAACTCCTAAAAATCCGAGTTATAGATTTTGGGGTTGTAAAGTGTCGAAAGTGAGTCATTTGTTATATTTATAAAGTAAAAAATATGTAGATAACTTTCTTCTTAAGTACTGATAATTATTTATTATATTTTATAAAAAATGGTGGATGTGACTATTTTTAGTGTATTCATGCGCTCGTTATGTAGATAGATTAATCACTGAAAATATGCACTTTAACCTCAATAGGCCATAAAACTTCAAGCATTTTTCACGTAATGTTGTGTGTATAATTGAAGGAGGTGACATATTTTACATGAATAACTTATTTAGGTAATGGACATTTAAGAACACACACATAAACTTTTATAAAATTTGAATCAGAAGTGCTTAAGTGAAAAACTTGATCATGTTTTCAGTAAGAAACAAGTCATAGTTCGGATGTCTAAGTTAAATTTACTGACAAACTTTAAAAGTTGTCGATGTATTGACCCTAACAACTAACTTTCAATAGTGAAAAAGTTACTTATTGGAAAGTTAATTTCCTCATTAAAAAGTATATTCTCTATACCCCAATTTATGTGATACACTTTCTTTTTTAGTCTGTCCCAAAGAGAATGATATATTTCTATATTTAGAAATAATTTAACTTAAAACTTCTCCTTTAAAGTTAATGAAATGATTTATGAATATACAAATATCTATTACTTGTTTTAGGCTAAAGTTTTAAAAGTAGCCTAAATGAAATCAGAAATCCGCATCCCCACCTAATCTAAAAAGTCCCATATATATTGTTATGGAGTTGTATTTCTAATTAACAATTTCAAAAAAATTCAAGCTAGCTCTGGTACTCCATATATTATTATAACTTTTCTAACTATATAGAAACATGAGTTTAAGTGTTGGATCGTCGTCCTTACAATGCAACACAGTAATTTTGATTGGTTGATGGTATCAAGTACTTACACGTGACTGCTATCTTTCCTTGTTTATCCCACTTTCACACTCAATTCTTTTTCTTCATCCATTTGATGCTGGCCCTGTAACTTTTCTTTTAAATCTTTTTTAGCCCCTTACTCCTTTGATTTATATTACTCTCTCTGGCTCAATTTAAGTGTCTTAGTTTGACTAGGTATAAAATTTAAAAATAAAAATAAAAATTGAATCTCATGGTCCTAAATTTAAAATGTATATAATGTACTAAAATGTCTTTTGAATCTTGTGGTTTTAAACTAATCATTTAGTGTTTGAATTATCAACTTACTAAATATAGAAAGAGATACGATTTTGGGGACAAATTAAAAAGGAAAGTAAAACACTTAAATTGGGAAGAGAAAGTAGTATATATGATATTTTTAGCTTTTATATTTAGTTCAAAACAAATAGTTTTTACGTAATCAAGAAGATATTAATATCTTTTAGCTTTTATTTTCTTTGTTAAATTCATATTTACATAACCAAGAAATTATATAATATTGAGACTATTATAATTTTGTGAAATCGTTTTCTATTCTCTAGGAATAAGCAATTCTTTAAGGGGAGTATTCGAACTAAAAACACCATATAATATGAACCGCAGGAAACATTACGTACCTCTACATATTTGTCATTATACATTTTGGCAAAATTTAGGCAATTGTAGAGCCACATTTTTGTTTCTAACTAAAGAATTTTTTAAATCTTATTAATTATTCTCTCTTTATTTCAATTTATGTGGCATTTTTCATTTTTCGAGAGTTAATTTGATTAAACTTTGAAGTTAAATTAAATTAGATCCACTTAATATTTTAAATTAAAATTAAGATATTGGAAACTATATAAAAAAAGTACATCAATATTTTTTAAGCATAAACTATATATGAAGAACCAAATTTATTCTTGAGGTTCATTTAATGAATTTAGTTTTTTTCCTTAATTTCATCTGAAATTAAGCTTAAATCACCATATTTAACTAATATAAACTCATGCGGCATGAAATATCGTGAGTGAAATTAAAACTTAATACATACCAAAAACTATTTCTATCTATAAATAAAGAAATTATTATTCACAAATTCATAAATTTTTAATATTTTCCAATTTATGATTTCACAGAGTTGTAACTATTTTGTATAATTTAGATCATGTTGCTTTACAAAATGTCGAGTCGATTGTATCTCTTTGATATTTGATAATTCTCATGTCAATCTTCCTTCCTCATAAATAATTTTTTATTTAAAATGTCAATCTCCGAAAAGCCGTCGCAAAGTTGAGCTTTAAGGGGGTAATATTGTAATACTTGTTGTGATCTTGCACATTGATCTAATTAGGTGATTAAGAAACTTCAATAATTAAGAAGACTTAAATTTAACATGCCACCGAACTATATCAATTATGCAGTAAAAATATGATACAAATTATACTTCTTAATTAAAGTTGGGCAATTTGCAGGAATGCCCTTCGCTGGGGGTGGTCTTAATTTTTTCCCTTCGCTTAGTATCCCGAGGTCCTGAGTTCAAACCTAAGATAAGTAAAAAAAAAATCGCAAGGCATAAGTTGGATTCGCAAGGCGTAAGTTGACGCCAACTTATGCCTTAAGGCAAACTTTTACACAAATTTAGGCCTTAAGACAGAGGTTTGCAAAATTCTAGCAAAGTAATTTTTTTTTTTTTTTGCCTTAAGGTAGAGTTTGAAACCCAACTTATACCTTGCGAATCCCAACTTACGCCTCGCGATTTTTTTTTTTAATTTTTGATTGAGCTAGGGTTCGAAGGCGGAACCAAGGGGCTTTTAGCGAAGGACAAAAATTAAAGGTCACCAATTTGAGGGCCAAAAATTAAAGACCGGTGTTTTTGAAGGGCATTTCGCGCAAAAAATCCATTACAGTATTACTTTATTTTGAGTGAGTGGGTTTGGAGGCAGGATGGTCAACATGCCTATGCGCTTCTATGACATTAAATTCAACTCTGAGGGGCATCTTTGGAATTTGATAGTTTGTCTACTTTAGGCCTGCTGTACTCAATAGTATTATGTGTGTACTTTTTCTTATTTGGACGAAAATACCGGACCATTTTAATTTGTTTGTCCGTATCCTCTTTAAAGAATTGTAGTCAGGTATATCTCCCAAGAAATGTGGGTCCCAGAATTTTCATCTTCCACGGTAACTTCCAAAAACTGAGTATTGTGGCCTCTAAGCAATACTGTAGATTCCTATTTATTTTTAGTTTAAAGAATTATTGCACACTATTGTGGTATCCACTTTCTCATACCAATTCACTGATTTATTATATTTTACACAAGATATCTTTATAATTACGGGGGAAGTCTATACAAATTCAACATTTTAAAACCTAAATGCAACTATTTATTACATTTTAGTCGATCAATTTTTGTTTGGGAAGGAAAGAGTTTTGTATAAGCTGACATCAGAAGATGTAACACAAGTTATCCATAAATTTCTAAAAATAAAAGATGAAATATCCAATAAAACCGTTAGAAAAACAACGCAATAAGAGAAAGCGAATACTTTGATCTACCAATAAAAAGATCTATGCTCATGTGATATTCCCTCCATTTCAAAATAAGTGGTTCTTTTAGCATGATTACATCATTTACAAAATTACTCAATCCTAAAAGTAAGATTTATTTTTACTTACCCTTAAATATCTTGAAAAAGATGTAACTCTTTAGTTTTAAATGATTGTAAAATTGGAAGAACATCATTAATGCCTTTTTGATAATGTGAAATACCACTTATTTTGAAACAAAATGAATCACTTATTTTGAAATGAAGACAATATCATTGGGCCGTGCTATCCCATCCGGTAGAAATAAATGTTGCTCATTCGCAGAAAGAACTTTTATTTCCTCATTGAACTTTAACACTACTCCATAACATAATCAAAATCTCCTTCAAAAGAAAAAAACAGAGGCATGAATGGGCGAAGGCGACGATTCATCGCAGCAACTTCATCAATGGGCGATTTCCGTATTAAGTTCTCTCGAATCGTATCTCATCACCAACAACCTAAACTCGCTTTCAATCAACTCGATACTCACATCCGTACTGGCTTGCAAGAAGTACGTAACAACATTCATTCCTCAAACTTTGATTTTAGAAATTATTGAGAGTTATTGTGTATTTGACGATTTTAATTTTGAAGGTTGCGGATGTGTTTGAATCGTTAGCGAATCCGTTGATGAAGCTTGTTGGATTGAAGACTCTTGAAATGGCTGAAGAAGGAAAATATACTACTGTTGTGATTGATTATCCTACTCATTTTCATGCCAATGTACTCTTCTATTCAACTCTTTAGCTAGTGTTTGGTTATGGATTTTGGATCACATTTCAAAATTTATCTTCAAATATCTGTTTGGCCATGAAATTTGATCACATTTCAAAATTTATCTTCAAATATTTGTTTGACCGTGAAATTTGATCACATTTTGAAAATTTATCTTCAAATTATTTTAAAGTTTCAAAAACTGGCTCATACAAGTTTTATTGAAATTTGAAACTTCAAACTTTGAGTTTTTGAAGTTGTGATTTGGAACTTGAAGTTATGTTTGAACATGCATTTTACTTGGGAAAAAAAATTGAAGTTTTGTGAGTTGGAAGTGAGATTTATCCCAAAAATTGGTATGGAACTTGAAAATATTTTGAAAATAATTTTTCAAAACCTGGTTAAATATCATGGCCAAACAGATATTTGAAGATAAATTTTCAAAATTTGATCAACAATCTACGGCCAAACTCTCTTTTCTCTGTGTGATTAATCAACATCTGAACTTCTGTTTGAGCGTGTCGATGATCGTGAAGATATTAAACTCCTATTGCATATTTGGTTGCTCAATTCTGTGTTTTACTTTCCAGAAAGCGTGAATAAAAAAAGTTATGGTTTCGGTGACAGGGCTGCAAGAGAAACGAGAATAGAGCTGAAACGATGGTGAGAAAGGAGGCTAGTGAAATTGAGGTAATACGTAACGAGTTTGAGTTTGAGTTTGTGTATGCATTAGTAATTTCAGATTTCCGTTTCATTTTACATGACTCGACGCTCAAGATGTTAGTTTAATTTGTGCACAAGTATTACCTTATTCGTAGTGGTTGAAAACAAATCTGATAGAGAAACTATCTGAGTCTAAAATTTGAATAGTTAAATGAACTTAAAGTTTTGAAACTTGTGAGAGTTGCTATAATTTCATATATTTTGTAATGTTCCAAAACAGAAAGAGTGTAGTATAATTGGAATAGTAGGAGTATGTGTAGATGATGTATATTTCTATCCGTAACTGAACTGTGAGACTAATTGGAGAGACAATGCTTTCCAGAAGTTAATCTCGACACCTATAAGTATATCAAGCAAGTAGATGGACACTATTTCTTTCGAATGACAAAAGCACGAAATCTGAAAGTGATTGAAGCAATATCTATGCTCCATTCAAATCTGAAACTCTACCTCTTACTCATGCTGCCTTTGTGTATCCCAATATTTTTCTTTTGGTGGTAGAGGCAACGTTAATCATTGTTCAACATTGATCTCTAAACTGAATTTATTGGTATGGTAATTGGCTATATACACAAATTATGCAGAGGAAGAGTACTTCAAGATGTTGCCTAATATACTACTTGTATGACTTAATGAACTGTTGGGATTGGCTGACTCTTCAAAAGATTCCCATGAATTTCCACATAAATTGTTTGATTGTAGATGTGAATTTGGTTTCTCAATCTGCAAATGCAGGAAGAAGACTATATGAATAGAGCCAAAACAGTTGGCAAAGAGCTAATTCAGAAACAAGAGATGCAGCTAAGGCAGTTGATCCATCTGCTTAGACAAGTTGAATCCCAAGTAAATACAAGCCAAACCAACATTCTTCAGACCCTTAGTGACCATCAAACTTCCATACATAGTGTTTTCAAGAAAGCTGTTGCATATGTTTCTGCCATTCACCAAAGAGGCGAAAATAATGGCACTTCTTTGATCACAATTCAACTTTTGAAACACATATTTCGTCTTGTTATTACTACACTGAGCTCGGTAGAGTGTGGAGTGGACAACCTAGTGGATGAGCTAGCTACAAGAATGTGTAGGCCAATGGTCGACTATGTCAAGGGTCTTAAGCTCGAAGTCACATCAGGAAGATGCCATCGCCTACTGAACATAGTGGAAGAGATGGGAGGAGCAATGAGAACAGGGAGGACAGAGTTGGAGGAAGCAAGGAAGAAGGCAAGACTAGCAGAACATAATAGACGTGAGACGTTGTACAAGCTGAAGGAATCAGAAGATTTGACAAGGAAATATCAGGGATTCCTCCCGAAAGCCAAGAATGGATCAAAGGAAAAATTCGATCAAGAGAAGGTATTATTTATACTTGATTAGTTTACTGCAAATTCACTTAATGTTAACCATTTCTTTAGTCTGAAGAGAAAATCTTCTTCACTATGGGTGGTCAAGGATGCACTGTCTCTAAGAACCTTACTATTTAATAAAATAAATCTAGCTCCCATACTACATATGCTGAGAAATCCAGTGACTCTCCCTGTATGTATTTGAGCTTCTTATGCCAAAACCTTTTGAACTCATTATATTTCTTGTTATGATCTTCAGTTCTTCATTGAAGGAATTTAAAATTGTTATGTTTCCAGAATTAACGAATTCAATGATTGTTTGGACTGCGGAATACATGCTTGTGAGAATGTACATATGCTTATAAGGAAAATAGTGAATGAAACATCTTACTATGGATGAAATTTATCACAGACAATAGTCATCCACTCACATATGCTTTTCAGTTTTCTCAATCCTTGTGCTTGTACATTGTGCTACCCTAGCACTTCTTATTTCCCTATCCTTCCTATATTCTATAGTATTATAACTTCGTTTGAGATCCAATTATTTATTTGTATTTCAACTATCGAAATGGAAATTGCTTGTAAAGTGGTTTGTTTAGGAGCTGCATTTGGGAAATACCTCTCAGCTTACTTGCTAAACCTTTTAGTGCTACTGACTATGCTATTGTTTGCAAATTTTTGTCTTATCGTAAAGCTTGCAGTGAAGGACCAGGATCATGCTAAAGAGGACAACCTACTGTGGGATCTACTAAAGAAGAAGAGAAAATTAGGCATGGGAAATGGCAGCAGTAAGCCGTGTGGCCTTCCACTGAGCCATTTGAAAGAGCTAGGTCCACAAACCCCATGTTTGGGTCCCTCCTCTTCACCTACGTACAGTTCAAATGGGCATCGTTTGCTACCCATGATACCCCTGGGTACCTCGCCTTCAGTGACATATCCCCAACACAGACCTCAAAAGAAGATCAAATCCGGATTTCATACTTAAAATTTTAGCATATGGAAAGCAGGACACTTGCTAATAGGGGACTTGGAGCAGTTCGCCTATTGCTTGCTTTAGGTAACTATACTTCGATTACCTTTTAACTTTTACTTGCAAGGTGCTTCAGTGGTTTGCCATGAGTTCTGTTATTCCACCATGTTGACAGTGTATAAAGTAAACTTTAGTGCGCAGTCACTGATTAAATTTTCCAAACCATGAAAAATATCGTCTGGCGTGGACAATGGTTACAAGCAAAAGAACTGTTTGCAAACCGTTGAAGAGCTACTATGTCCTGCATTATTATATGAGTAAGAGAAATATAGAAATTATGCTAACGAAAGTAGCAGTATATTTTAAACAATAGTGGAAATACAGATTACTGCTGGTAAAATGGATAAAATATCCAAGTATCCTCCTAATCTATCCATTTAAAAACAGTTGGATAGCCAACTTGCTAAAAAGCGGATCAAATATGGACTAATCCTTATAACCCGTGGTAAAAAATGGATAAACCACGGGTCGAAAATGGATAAATCCATATTGGTGCTGCTGGAACTGAGTCCGGCGCCTAAATGGCATAAAAATGGACCAAAGTTTCCAAAAGGGGTTATGAAATATATTATAGACCAAAGGGGGTTAATCGTGCAGGCCTACACAATTTACCCCCAAACTTTAACGCCTCATTATTCGTCTGTTAACTAAATATATATATATATATATATATATATATATATATATATATTAAATAACAAATAGTGTACCATAACACGATTTGTTAAAATCAAGAATTCAACTTCACCCCATCAAAATTAAACCAATTCCAAATTCACCCCACATAAAAATCCCCCCCCCCCCCCCCCCCCCCAAAAAAAAAAAAAAAAAAAACTTCACCAAAATCAACTTCAACCACAAAAATTAACCCAATTCCAAATTCACCCCCCTAAAAAATCCACCAAATTCAACTTCAACCCACAAAAATTAAACCAATTCCAAATTCACCCCCATAAGAACCCCCCCCCCCCCCAAAAAAAAAAAAAAAAAAAAAAACCAAAAAGCAATCTATTTTTTATTTCACAGATCAACAAAATTAAGTAACAAATCGTTCTATATCCATTTCATTTCTCCTTCTACTTGTACTCCACGCTTCTGAAGTTCGCTCGTATTCAGTGTTTGCATGGTTAGAAAGTGTAGTGCGTGCAAGGAAACAGGTCATAACTAGAATCGTTGCCCCTTGCGAAATCAGTAGTTGTTGTTGTTTTCTCGTTATTATGTTTTTTTCTAAGTTGTACGTTGTTATTGCCTTATGTAATTTTCCATGAATATGTTGTTGTCTTAATTGTGTGATGTTTTATTCAGATAATGTGTGACATTTATTAATTTTTTTTTTGTATTTTGTATTTTTACATATTATTTCATAAATTTGTAATTATTGATGACTTTGTTTGAGGTAAAATATTTTTGAATCAAATGTGACAACAAATGAAAAACCAAAAATAAGTTAACATCAAGATTTCTTTTTAAAAAAAAGAAGGTAGAGGTGCAAATCGTGTTATGGTACACAATTTGCTATTTAATTTTTTCTTTTTTTAGTTAACAGACGAATGACGAGGCGTTAAAGTTTGGGAGTAAATCGTGTAGGGTTGCATGATTAACCCCCTTTGGTCTATAATAAATTTCACAATCCATTTTGGAAATTTTGGTCCATTTTTATGCCAATTAGGCGCCGGACTCTGCTGGAACTAATCTAAAACTAATCCTGAATACGGGTGAATTTTGATAAAGCGTGACTTCATTTTTTATTACAACTGGCAACTAGGTTCTTACATACACAATCTTTCACACATTAATGAATTGTCGGTGTTAATAATAGACTTCAAATTTTTTTTATTTTTTTTTGTCCCTAGATTCCGCATAAGTTTAGTTGATACTTGATAGCAAAGATAATGGGTTGTGAGTTGAGATTTTAGTTAAACTACCAGAATTCAACACTAGAAGCTGATATGAGTTAAGCTATCACTGATGCTCCTCATACGCATTCATGAAGTGTTGATGCAATCTGATGTAGCACAAGCAACTTCTAATAGTGTTAACATGGTTAAATGTGCAAAGATCTATATTTGCAAGTACGTACTAGAGCAACCTGTACTATGGTCATATTATCCCCAGGTTGACATATAGTACATTCACAAATTTTAGTATTATAAAAAAAATACAAGGAAAAAAATAGGGATATCTGTATTATCCGTCACTCAACCCATTTTGACCCGTATCAGATTTGGGCAGGTCTGATATTTTATTCATTTTTGCTTAACCTATTTTCGTCCCGCACATTTGCCACTACTAATGCAGAAGGAGTAAATAGCATACCTCATGATGCTATCTCATATATTGACGACGGTTGTAGGAACTAAATAACAGTAAGTCAGTTTACCACGACAAACATTTCTAGATGAATTCGTTCAGAGCTGCTGCTCCAATAAACATTCGGCTCCATTTAATTGACACTAATATCCTTAAAATGAAACATCTATATAATTCTGACCGAAAAAAAGGTGTGTTTGATAAGATACAAGTCATTTTTACGGAAAGATATTTTCCATGAGAAGGACATTTTCTAGTGTTTGGTTACTAGAAAATGTTATCAAGATGGGAAAAATGTTATCAGCATTTGCCTTCCATTAATAGTTTAGATCAGTCATGCCCCTACCATTACTTAGAGCCTGTTTGGATTGGCTTATTTTAGGTGCTCTTAAAGTCAAAAAACTTCTAAACACTTTTATAGTGTTTGGTAAAATAAAAAAGTTTTTTTAAGAAGTTAAAATAACAAAAATAAGCCAAAAATCATAAACTAGAATTCCTAACTTACGACTTTAGGCTTATAAGTCAAAAGACATAAGCCCATCCAAATGGGCTATTGGTTGGGCCAAATATGCCCAACACAGGACCCCCGTTGGGATAATTAGACGGGAAAAGGACACACTGTGGCCTTTCAGCCCAAAGTAGTCCATTACAGTACACCAAAACCAGGACCAATTGACATTGGGAAAGCCACCCCCAAAAAACCTAGCCTGCAAAAACCTAGCGTGCAAAACACTAGTATCTACCACCCAAAATGGCCTCGCCGACCAGCGGCCAGCCACCTCCGGGGGCTGGTCAGCCAGCAAATCATATACAACCCACAATCAATTATGCCGTAGCACTAAACAACCTTACAAACACACCAAAACCAGGACCAATTGACATTAAGCCTGTTACATATTTACATGGAGAACCCTCTGTTACATGGACAAAGAAGGAATTTGAGATACTATGTAAGAGACAGAATTTACAATATGCACTTGTTGCTAAATTCTCCTATGGAAGACCGGATGTACATGAATTGAGGAGAAGTATACCAACACAATTGGAAGTAAAGGGCCCCTGTACCATAGGGCTATTTGGAGGATAGGCATATTCTAGTTCGTTTATCTTACTAGAAGACTATGCTACCCTGGCTTCTCGACCATGGGAGATTAGGTTCAGGAATAGAATCTTTCCAGTTCGATTTCTCATATGGGACCCTTGGTTTAAGCCGGATGAGGAAACAACAATTGCTATAGCATGGATCTCCTTTCCAGGGCTGCCTATTAATCTCTTTGACAAGGAATCCTTGTTCTCATTAGCAAATGCAGTGGGAAGACCCTTTGTGATAGATAAAGCCACCGACAATCAAACAAGTCCTAGCTGTGCAAGAGTCAAAGTAGAAGTGGACTTGATGAAGGAATTACCTAAGCGGGTACAGATTAACTACATTGATGAAGAGACAAATGAAGTTAGATCCAAATGGCAAACAATACAATATGATTACTTACCAAAATATTGTGTTAATTGCAAAATACAAGGACATAATAAGCAAGAATGCTGGAATTTATATCCAAAATTCATACCAAAAAAGGAGGACATAAAGGAAAGGAGTGAAGAGCAATAGGAGAAGGAGAATAATAATGGAAAGGCACCTATCAAGGAGAATAACAATGGTAATGGAGAAAGAAAGGAATATGGGGAGAAAAAACAGACCAATGGAAAGGAGGATGGGGAGAAAAAGCAGAATGTTAACAAGAGCAAACAACAACCATTCAAAGTTCTTAAATCTGGAAAGGTTGTTGTAAGCAAAAATGATCCCAAAAATGATCCTAATTACTGGAAGGCCAAAGACAAAAAGAAGATGGAAGGGGGTAATAATAAAGGTATAGAAAGGAAAGAAAAGGAAGTGAACAATCAAGAGGTGAGTAAACAGAAAACAAATACAGTTACTCCAACAAATAACAAGTTCAGTACTCTAGCGGACCTAGAGGAAGATGAACATAATAGTGAGGATGGTCAGGAGTACAAAAAGCAACAGGAAACAAAAGCAATTAGGGAATCAACAAAGCCATGGGTGGAAGCATCTTTTGGAAAATAAGGAGGAAGTACTAGTCCCTTTAAACAATTAATCGAACAACAAACAAGTATTGAGAGCAATGTAAGTCACAACACAAAGTCACAGAAGGGCATAAGGGCAATCAAATGAAGGAGGAAACAAAATCATAAGATACAGAGAGAACCATAAATGTTGTATGGGAGGGTGTCAATGAGGAGAGCAAAAAGAGGAGGATAGGTCAAGAATCAGCAGTGCAAGAGATAGATAAACTAATAGATATTACTGAAACTGAGCAGCAAACAACCACAGATCAACAGGTGGAAAAAGAAAAACCACCTGATGATGTACTGGATAAGTCTAATGAAATAGCCAAGGAAGTAAAAGATACAGAGTCATCTACACACAACCACAACAATGAGGGAAGGTCAGAAAATGCAGATCATGGAGACAATAAAATGGGTGCAGAAGAACAGACAGAGCAACAAAGGAAGGATATTATTGAAGATGGAGAATTTGGGGAAAATACAGATTCTATATCTTCAAATGTGCCTGAAAGTAAGACCAATGATGAAGAAAGAATTGATGATATAGGAGATGATGATGAAGTGGAAAACACTAGTATCCCAATCAGTCCATCAGAGCATAATGCAGGGGATGTTTCACCAAAACAAATAACCAAAACAAAGAAAGAAGGGAGACATCATAAGCAAAACAGAGATAAAAGTGTGCCACCTAAGGCAGTAGGTGGCGTACTCACAAGGAAAGCATATGCCAAAGGAAGTTTACAATGAATAGCTCACTCATATGGAATATTAGGTCTGTTAATACTCAACAGGCCTTTGAGAGAGTAGTTTTGATGCACAGACAAAAGAATTTCAATTTTATAGCATTGATGGAACCATTTCAGCACCACAGACACATAAATATGTATAGATTATGACTGGACATGGGCACTGCATGGCACAACATAACTGGTAAGATTTGGGTGTTTGTCAACGAAGAATTTCAAGCAGAGGTCACAAGAGACAATGAACAACTTCTTGCTTTGAAGTTAACTCATCTAGATTCTAATCAGGAGATCATTGCTACTTTGATATATGCCAGTACAGAAAGGGCAAATAGAATCACCCTGTGGGATGAATTATATGATATGGCCTATACCATTAACTCACCATGGATTATAGGAGGTGATTTTAATGTCATTTTGGATGAAGCAGAGAAGTATGGAGGTTTGCCAGTGAATTTTCCTGAAGTAGAGGACTTTGCACATTGTTTGAATATATGTCAGGTAGCAGATTTGGGATTCTCAGGAAGCATTTACACTTGGTGGAATGGAAGATCTGATGAAGCTTGTATTTTTAAGAGACTAGACAGATGCTTAGGGAATTAGGCTTTCCAGGATACATTCCCCAATTTTGAAGTGGAACATTTAATTAAACAAGGATCAGATCATTCGCCACTTCTTCTAACTTTCAAAGCAGATACCACAGTCATTAAGAAACCTTTAAGATTTCTTAATTTCTGGATAGAGCAGGAGAGCTTTCTGGAAACAGTCAAAGTGAACTGGGAAGAACAATATTGTTATGATCCCTTTTTCAACTTTCATAATAAGATGAAAAAGGTGAGTAGAGCTTTGACTAAGTAGAGCAAAGAAACCTTTGGGGATATTTTTAAACAGGTGGCTACCCTAGAAGAAATTGTCAAAGTACATGAAGTTGCTTTTGAAGAAAATCCATCCCAAGAGAATAGGGCAAGACTACAGAGTGTGCAGGCTGATTTAATAAGGTTTTATGCTATAGAAGAAAAAATTTGGAAACAAAAATATGGGATACAGTGGTTTAAAGATGGGGATAGGAACACAAAATTCTTTCATGCCCATGTAAATGGGAAGAGGAAAAAGTTGCATATTAAGAGGATTCAGGACCAGCATGGTGTATGGTTGGAACAGGAGCCAGAAATTATTCAAGAAGCCATCAAATTTTATGAAGATCAGTTCACTGAGGAACAAGTGTCCAACAATTTTGAATTACTGGACAATATTCCTAAGCTTATTACAGCTGAGCAAAATGAAAGGATCAATCAATTACTAGAGGAAGAGGAAGTGAAGAAGACAGTGTTTGGATTGAATTCAGACAGTGTAGGAGGACCTGATGGTTTTACTGGAAAATTCTTCCAAACATGTTGGGACATAATTGCTAAGGATATGGTGCTAATGGTGAGATCCTTCTTTTGTGGTCATGAATTGCCAAGGTACATCACTTGTACAAATCTGGTTCTTATTCCAAAAAAAAAAAAGGAAATTAATACCTTTTCAGATCTGAGACCTATCAGTCATAGTAATTTCTCCAGTAAGGTGTTTTACAGAATCATTCATGAAAGGTTAGTAAAGTTGTTACCTAGTATAATCTCCCCTCAGCAAGCTGGATTTGTTAAAGGTAGAAGCATTGTAGAAAATATCCTACTGGTGCAGGAGATAGTCCATGACATGAGATTGAGGGGTAAGCCAGCCAATGTTGTGATAAAACTGGACATGACTAAGGCATATGATAGGGTTTCATGGTTATTTCTGACCAAAGTTCTAAGGAAAATGGGATTTGGTGAGGTTTTGATAGACATGGTCTTCAGAATTGTTTCAAACACCTGGTATTCTATCTTGACTAATGGGCAACCATGTGGTTTTTTCAAATCTTCTAGAGGAGTAAAGCAAGGCGATCCCTTATCACCAACTTTATTCATTTTGGCTTCAGAATGCATGTCAAGGGCTTTGAATGCTCTACATGAAGATGAAAGATTTTCAGGATTTGGCATGCCAAAGTGGAGCCCATACATAAACCATTTGGCATATGCAGATGACACTATTATCTTTGCCTCAGCTAAGGAGGACTCTCTGAGACTGGTCATGGAGAAATTGGCAGCTTATGAGTCAGTTAGTGGGCAGAAGATTAACAAAGGCAAGAGTGTTGTTTTCCTTCATCACAATGTAACTCAGGAGGTAGAAGAACAGGTCTTTGATATTACAAGAATTCCCAGGAAGGATTTCCTATTTACTTATCTGGGGGTGCCAATTTATTATGGGAGGAGGATGATAACACACTATAAAGAGATCACACACAAGATATTTAACAGGCTTAACTCATGGACAGGGAAACTATTATCTATTGGAGGAAGAGTAACATTAATCAAGCATGTTTTACAAAGTATGCCTATTCACCTATTGTCTGCCTGTGATCCACCTAAAGGGGTACTAGCCCAAATTCACAGAATGTTTGTAAAATTCTTTTGGAGCAATTCTGTGGGTAACTCTAGTAAGCATTGGGTGTCATGGACAACTTTATTCCATCCTCAAGATGAGGGAGGAATGGGTTTTAAGAGTTTACAAGATGTATCAAAGGCCCTGTTCTCTAAGTTGTGGTGGAACTTCAGAACAAAGCAATCACTATGGAGGATGTATATGAGTAATAAGTACTTGAAAAAGGATCATTCAGTAACAATACAATGGGAAAGAGGGACATACATGTGGAAGAAGATGTTGCAGTGTAAAGACTTAATAGAACAAGAAATATGGTGGCAGGTTAAACAAGGAAACTCTTATTTTTGGCTAGACAACTGGACAGGAATGGGGGCTTTATACCAAAATATGCCTCCAGATTTCATATTTGATAGAACAGTGGTATTAGTGCAGGAAATGGTGCAGGAAGAAGAATGAGATGAAGGAAGATTAATGGAGATTCTCCCAGGTAATATTGTTGAACATATTATCCAGAACATTAAGCCACCAAATCCTGATGGAGTCCAAGATAAACCTTTCTGGAAACTAGATACTAGAGGCAAATTTACAGTGGGAACAACTTTCAATTTGCTGAGGCAGAGAATGGATACTAATGAGTTGTACAAGAGAATTTGGATAAAATGATTACCAGTGAAGATCTCATTTTTTCTATGGAGACTATGGAAAGCTAAAATACCTCTAGATGAGATAGTGAAGAAGTGGGGCTTTCAGTTTCCTTCTAGATGTTTCTGTTGTGATGAGCCTAAAGAGGAAACTATAGCACATTTGTTTTTAATGTCCCCTGTTGCACAATATACATGGAACATTTTCTGCAGACCCATGGGATTAAATATTCAAAATCTTCAGCTGAGTCAAGTTATTAATTTGTGGTGGGATGCCCCAGTAAATCAACATGTAAAATATATTTTCCAAGCAGTGCTAGCTATTATTGTTTGGGAACTCTGGAAAAGAAAAGATGTTATTAGGCATGGGGGCAAGATATCTAAGGTCAAGCTAGTCTACCAAATCATGTATTCAATTATCATGTTTATGAGGGTGAGGAGAGGTAATTTTAAATATGCTGCATATAGATGGAGTACTTTGGTGCAATCACTTCAGAATTACTCTCCACGAACCAAAGTGATTCATGTTAAGTGGGAACCACCAGAGTTAGGATGGGTGAAATGCAACACAGATGGTGCCTCAAGGGGAAATCCTAGTAGAGGATCCTGGAGCTTTTGTATCAGAGATGAGAATGCAAATCTTTTAGTTGCGAAGGCTAAAGAGATGGAAAACCCCCAGTGCACCAACACACAAGCAGAAGCTATGGCTATTCTACAAGCGTTGAGAGTGATTGAGGTGAAAGAATATTAGCAGGTTATAATAGAAACTGATTCCCTATTGCTGAAAAACATAATCCTAAGATTATGGGAAGTGCCTTGGCAGATCGTAGGAATGATGGAAGAGATTTGGGAAAGGATGAACACTAGAACTGTTAGAATAGCTCATATATACAGGGAAGGAAATCAGATAACTGATTATTTGGCTAATGTAGCACTGGATGAAGGAGAAGTAGATATTGATTCCTTTCTGGGACTAGGCACTCAAGGCAGAAGGCTGATCAACAATGATAAACTAAACTTTCCATACTTGAGAATCAGACCAAGCAAGAGATGACAGGAGGGTAGGAGAGAAGGAGGAGATTCATTGGTTCTCTTGTTCAAATCCCGTGGAGGGAAGAGGGCATAGAAAACCTCTTTTCAACTAACATTGTTTATTGTTTTGCAGGAAGAAATAAGAACACAATCCAGAGATTTTACAATACCTTCAACAACATGCTGGTTTACCTGAGAATAGCTCAATGGTTGGTCTTAGCACTATTAAGTGCTCATACTATTGAGCAACAATCAGGGGAATTTAGTATGAAGCGAAGGTACAGACTGAAATCTCAGAGAAAGGACATACAGAGGTGGAGGACAACAAAGCACAGAGTGAAGATTCTTTCAAGAACAATTACAAAAGGACAGCAGCCAACACAACATAAACAACCCCAGAAAGCAGTAGAAGGCAAAGGAAAGCAAAGGACTACAATAGAATTCCAGAGGAAAACATCTAGACGACAGCAGTACACACAAAGCCACAAAAATCAACAAATCCAAAACATGAGAGGAGGGGGGAACATGAATCGAAGACAAGGAGAACATACAAGAGCAGATTCGGACCAAAAACAGAAGCAACATCAGCTACAGCCTCAGCAACAATCAAGTCAAGTTCAGCCACAACTCAGCATACCAATATCGATTCAATACTTTGGAAGCATAAGAGCTACAAAGAAGAGGAAAAAGAACTTACCAGATAGAAATCTTTGGAATCTTCAAACCTCGAATTTCGGATGCTTTTGTTTGAATCGAACAACATATGTCAAATTTCATTCATCATCTGAAGCTACACAACACTAATTGACATTTCCCAGATCCTCAGCAGCTTGTGAAGCACATGCAGCTGAAGGTGACATAAGTAGGCTCGTACAGATACATAAAAGAAAAAGAGAAAGATCGAGTCAATAAAGGAACAAAAGTGGAGAAGCAAAGTAGATACAAAGAGAAGGGAGACGAGGAACATACCTGGAAGAAATGGAGAAACAGAGAAGAGTAGCAGAACCAAGATTTCACCGGAGATGGAGGGGGCATTTTCATGCCAACTTTGTTGAAGGAGAAATGCGGACAACGAGCTTCAAATTAGGGATTTACTTTCCTAATTCCCAAATGTGTATTTTTATTTGCTTTTTAGACCTTATTTCCATTTTTGTTGCACTTTGAACATTTATTTTTTGGATAATTTATAAAATCAGTCCTTAACAGGACTATAATTTTTTTTAAAAAAAGCCCAAAGTAGTCCCACGTTTGGGCCTAATACCGTGAATTGGCCTTTTGGCCCAAAGTAATCTCACGCGCTAGCCAATCCAGTCCACGAAAGACTTGCTACAGAAAAATAAAGATCTAAAAGTCACCACTAAAAGTCAAAATTCATATTGAGCCTTTGAAAAATATTTCAAAACATGTATAATATGTGTATACTTAAACATTGATTGAGCTTTCAAGAAGTATCCCAAAACATGTATAATATGTGTATATTTGTACGTTGATTGAGCTTTCAAGAAATATCCCAAAACATGTATAATATGTGTATAATTTGTAAGTATACGTTGATTATACATTTATTATACACATATTATACATGTTTTAGGATATAATCAATGTTGTATAGAATATGTATCACTACTGTATATGTATGATACATTTTTATACACATATTATACATGTTTTAGGATATAATCAATGTTGTATAGAATATGTATCACTACTGTATATGTATGATACATTTTTTATACGTATGATACATTTTCTATACAAGAATGATACAGTTTATATACACTTTTTATACAAGAATGATACATTCTATATACTGTATATGTATGATACATTGTCTAGATGTATGATACACTTTCTATACAAGAATGATACACTTTATACATAAATTATATAACAACGATACATTTTCTATACTTATGTATGGAATATGTATAATATGTGAACCATTAGTGTATAATCAATGTATAATGTACATATTAATGTATAATATATGTGTGATTAGTGAGTATATGTTGATGATACATTTATTATACACAAATTACACAACAATGATACAAACCTGTGATGCACTTTCTATACATATACGGTAGGGATACATATTCTATACAACAATGATACATTTTTATACGTATGATACATTTTCTATACATATTTGATCTTTAGTGGCGACTAAAGTAGCCACAATAAGTCCTTTTTTTGCAACTAGCTTTTAGTGACTACTTTTAGTGGCGACTAAAGTCGCCACAAAAGTTTTTTTTTTTTTGTAGTAAATGGGCTGGGCGGGCTATAAATTGGGTTTGGGAAAACTTGGGCCATCGGGTGGGGTTAGTTTCACCCGGTCGGTCATTTCTGTCCCTTTTCCTAATTAGACGACTTTATTAGTGTGCCACTCCCTTCCCCTTTCTCAAGCCCATTTAAATT
Organism: Lycium barbarum; assembly: GCF_019175385.1. NCBI lineage: Eukaryota > Viridiplantae > Streptophyta > Magnoliopsida > Solanales > Solanaceae > Lycium > Lycium barbarum. Next base: position 97,305,543 of record NC_083343.1, on the reverse strand, counting down.
TATTATATTTTACCAGGACCCAACCCCTCTTCTTAGTGTTTTCCCTTTAATTTTGGCAATTCCAAGTTAATTTAGGCATTTGGAGTAATATTGAAGTATCTTCCTCATTTATTTCTCTCATTTGTTTATGAAGTGTCTCAATGTTCTAGTTCTTCATATGAGTATATTTTTGAAGCAATCGGTGGGTTCAATTATGTTATTTGATGCAATATAGTTGCATTTTGTGGTTTGAAGTAACATAATGATTTTTTTTTTATGACATTATGGTTGTTGTATCTTTAGGTAAAGCTTCTTATTTAAGTTGCATAAAATGACGCTTTAAGTTGCGTAAAAATGACCTAGAATGTGTTCTATGTGGTGCTTTAAATTGGTGAGAAAATTTATTACAATTTAACGAAGTTATTGCATAATTGCAGTTAGGAACTAAACTGGATAAAATATGCCCCTTAATGTATGCATGTCGATCCATAACTACCCTACAATTAGTCTTTTAATTATGTTCCGTTAGGTTCTGTGTAAAATAAGAACATATATATTTTGCCAACTGAGAATGGTAAGTGCATGATTGAGTCAAACTATTAAAGGAGAACAAATGTTGTGAATTTTGCATACTTGAAGCACATTTTTTCAACCCTTTTTCTAGATGTGTATGACTTCTGTCAGATACCAAAAAAGAAATATATATATATATATATATATATATATATATATATATATATATATATATGGTTTTCCTTGGGCTTGAATATCAATACAGACTATCAAGTTCATCAACTATCTTTATCCATATGGTCCGCTAAGACCAAGTTGGGAGTTTTTGGACTGCTTTTATGGTTTGGGCCTTCATTCTTACCCCATTGACCACTGACCAGATAGTTATAATTTCTTCCCATAAAACGGGGATACTGAAAGAGATAGAATTGCCATAAGAAATGTGGACTTTGACGGCAGCCCTCGTTGTCATTGTCTAAAGACTAAAAATGCGTGTTGAATATTGGAAGATTAGTTTCATGTGTATTTATCATTTGCAGCCTCTGAATTTCAATCAGTTGGAGGAATGAGTAGCCATAAGATTTAAGTTATATATCCTATAAATCATTATTAAACTATCGTGAAATTCAACGGATTGTTAAATAATCTGATAGTGTATAAGGTTCTTAATTATTTTGTGTGTATTAAGAAAATAACCTTTTTGTTAAATATTATCTACTACTTCGATGAAAAAACTGCAACACGAGTGAGGGAGTCATGTGCTTTGAATGTTAAAATTAGAAGTAATGCAGTAAAGTTTGACATTGAGGAATTGTGCGCCGAAATAATAATTGATATTTGGGGTTTGTGTTTATTTCTAGTTTGATATCAACCATGACCCGACTTTCCATTACTCCAGACTCTCTAATAATACTATAGTTTAATACTAAACTTATTGTACAAGTATTAAAATTTTAATTTTTAACATCTCATAATTACTAATCGCAAATGGCAATATTGTTTGTAAATCTATAAAAATGATAAATAGTGAGAAAATATTGGATAAAAACACTAATTTAATAAATTGACTCAAACTAATACATTAGTTTCATATCTATATTATTTCATTTAGGCCTCATTTGTTTCCACTTAATGGAGGTCTGACCTTAGGCCATTAAGTGCATTTGTTTACATTAAGATTTAAGAACTTATTTGGTCTGAATAGGTCTTAATAATTAAAATCTTCAATAAAGTGATATCATTAAAATGTATTTTGTATGGATAATACCACCGGCTCCACCCTACTACCCACCCCCACCACCCAACCCCTACCCTCCCCATTCATCACCACCACCAACACCACCCTAACCCCCTCACCCCCACCCCACAACCCACCACCCACCCACAAGCCCTATTGTCATATCCCACCTACCCACTCCACCCCCAACCCCTCACCTACCCACTACTACGCACCTACCTCCACAAGCCCACCCACCACCACCATCCAACCCCTTACCCCATCACCGTATCCCCCACCACCCACGCACCTTACCGCCAACCACCCCTACGCCCGGACGCACCGCACCAACCACCCCCACCTACAAACTCCACCCCCCCCCCCCACACACACACACCCCAAAAACTCCATCCACCACCACTACAAACATCTCCATCATTACTAGCAAATATAAATGTTTATTATTTTTATCAAATAATATTTTTATTTTGTTAAATTTGTATTTATTTTCTAATATTTAGTTACTTTTTTTTTATTTGAATTGTATATTTATTATGTTTTAAAAAATACATTATGCTCATTCAGATTCAGACGTCTTAATCTTAATAAAAATAAATTGAGGCCTTAGACTATCTTTTTGGTCCAGAGCGCATGCAATTTCTCTCCGTTTTGGACGAAAATATTGATAACGTAGTTAAACTAAGAGAAAACGGTCTCTTTATCTGTTTTTCTTTCTTTACTCAATCACGTGAGAAAAGTTATTAGAGTAAAACCTATAATAATAGTTGTAATTGCCAAAATGATAAAGCCCAACAACAAACAGAGTGAATAATAAGGAAAATATGGTAGCTACGACCAAAAGGATGTGGTGTAGGGCTACTTCTTCCTTAATTGGAGATTTTTCGAATTTGAGTTCTGGGTATGAAAAAATTATTGATAGGGAACGTTTTTTCTAGAAATGAGCCCTACCCGACGTGAATAGTATATAGTTCAGTTTCAATACAGATACCGAATACGAGGCGAGAAAAAGAAAAGAAAAATATGATAGCTAAGCAAATTTTTGGAATGTTCCAAGTTTAGCACTCATTGGGTATGATGAATAATGGCATCATTATAGTATAGAAAAAAAATCGATGCACGTGTTGTGATTGTGGTGGTGAAAAACAAAATTCAGAGGGTGGGTCGGTGCCTAGAAAGGAAAATAGTGGGACTAAAATCTCTATTTCAAATGTTATTATTGTTAGCGGCAACAAAGTACGCCACTCTTCCTTCTTTGAGAATTTTTTTGGTGGGGCGGTTTGTGAACAGTAAGGAGCAGAAATAAAGTTGAAACATTTTAGTGAGAGTATTCCATCAAAGAGTTGTGTTTGAACTAAGAGAGAACCTTCTCTTTCGTATGAATAGATATTATTTCATTTCATTCTTATCGATATCTCTCAAGAAATTTTTTGAATTTGAATCCCAAATTGACAGGTGAGTGTAAGCTTAACCATCATTTTATTTCTTTTGTTTAGTATTCAATAATTATATTATTTTTGAAAGAGAACCTTATTCCAATTACAAGTTGAACATTTGAGGGCGGACTTAAAAATCATCTACAGAAGCTTTACGCCCAATCATTCTGGATTACCCTTACATCCTCTAAATTATAAGAACACCATATAAAATTGAGACTTTGAAATACAAGAGCATTTTTAAGTTAAACGAGACGAACATGTCAAGACATAAAGTATGCATGAAAATGAATGATGAATAAAAGTTTCCAAAATGTCTTCTAGCCACTTAAAGATACGTATGGACGTTGTCGTACCGATCGCAAGACTCTACTAGACGCTGCTCTTATACTCATTAGACCCGTGAACCTAGTGCTCTGATACCAAATTATCACGATCTAATTTTTAATAGCCATGAAGGCACCTACCCCACCTGATGGAAGAACTAATGTCACGACCCAACCCCATGGGCCGTGACTAGTGCCCGAGCTGGACACTCATAAACATACCTGTTAGATATAATAGACTGAAACTAAGGACAATATGGAAACTTGCAAAAACAAGACATTATCTCAGAATGTTATATATCATAATAAGCCCATCTCCTGAGGAGTCACAGCGAACCAAAAGATAACATAATACGCAAGCCGACAAGGCTGCCACTACGTACAGGAACATCCCCAAAATAAGTCATATTGACACAGCTGAACAACACCTATATACAACCCACACATATATCTACAGACCTCTAAGAGTATCAGTAGTGAAATATGACGGGACAGGGCCGCGCCGTACCCCTGGACAAACATAAGTCTACATCAAAAGATCTGTACCAAAATAGTCTAGGCTCCGGAACAATGGAGCTCTCCAAAACAGCTGAGCAGAAGTCCTAAGCTGGAGGATCACCAAATCGAGTATCTGTACCTGCGGGCATGAAACGCAGCCCCCCCTCCCCCCAAAGAAAGGGGGTCAGTACGAGATATGTACTGAGTATATAAAGCATGAAATACAATAAAGAGGACCGTGACTGAAATAGAGATTACAGGAGACAAGTATGACAATCAAGAAATCACTGTACCTGTACCTTATGAAATAAAATCATGAATAGCTATATCATATACCATATCCGGCCCATTATGGACTCGGTGAATAAGTCGTATACATGTATACCATGCCCGACCCATCATGGGACTCAGTGCCATCATCACATCATCATATATATATATATATATATATATATACCGTACCCGACCCCTCTAGTGAGGGACTTGGTGAACAATGCAGTGAAACTGTGCACGAAAACATACCCGGCCCGGGACTCGGTGAAAGATTTTATAACAGCATGCACGAGTAGAGTAGTGAGTAACCATATGCAAACTAAATCATCATCTGAGACTCAATAGAATAAGTAGAATGAACTAACACTTGAGTATCAAGGACGACAGTCATGTCAAGTACCCTCCGAATGTCACTAGGGATTATATCAAATAGAACTTCAGGAATCATAGACACATATCAAGATAATATGAAATAGCTTATGGAAATCAAGGACATTAGCCATCCTAGTGTCTCTAAGAATAGGAGCTTATACATTCGTCGTCGGTTTAATTCATGTAGATCATGCCAAATGAAAGAAAGGATAGCTTTACATACCTTTAACGCTTATCCGCGGTACAATACGAATACGCTGTCCGAAGTACCTCAACCTATATTAAAACGTTAAGAACTATGGTTAAGCTACGGAAAGGTTTAAAACGTATTTCAACGTTGGTGGCGTATTTCTAGAAAATTGAGCGGCATTTCCCCTATATTGCTCATTTCCCTCACATTCAAGCCAACTATGAAACGACCAAATCAACATCAACAACCACACGTCCAAGTACTATATCAAGACTAACCAGAACAAGATTCAAGAATACCCCGAAATAGCCCGCACAACATTCCAAATCAGCCCACACATTACAACATTCAATAATAATTAACATAACGACTACGACATATTCAAGTTATTCTTAATAATCTATAGCCACAACACTTCATCGAAACGACCTTATAATAGTCCAACAATTACAACAACACAATGCGTAATCTTAACTACACTGGAACAACAACACGCCTCGAACAACCCCTAATTACAACATAACAATGCCCGATAATCTTACGAACATCTAAGAATATACCAAGCAGACCACATACGCTTCGTATACGATATTTTATACGCTTCTTTCTTCCAAGTTTGGTGATTCATATTAGCAACCACACAACAATGACATCAACTACTATATGCAAGGAAGCTACCCTAATATCACAACAAGTTCTAGAACAGCCCATGAAATCGATATAAGTTTCTAACATGATTTAAGCTTTCCTTTCACTTTCATCATATAATCAATGACAACAATAACAACAACACTAATCAAAATTAATCCACTATTATTAGATTGGAACAGACCCAATAAGGCCCAAACAAAACTTTAGCATCAACATACACAATTCCTTGCATCCAATTTCACATCCACCAAATTATACAAAGACCAAACCATCTCTAAAACATGTAGGAGAGAATTAAACCTTACCTTAGCAAGCTTGGCCTCTTAACGTTGCTGGAATTTATGGATTAAAATTGCAAGTGTTCTTGCTGCCCCAAGGATTAAATTCACGTTGCTAATCACCTTGAATGTTTAGAACATCTTAGAAATTAAATTTTTCTATCAAGATCATGAACTAAATCATGAACAGCCATGGCCGTGAGCTGCCATGGCTGAGCTTCTCTCTCTCTAATTCAATTTTGTGGATGAAGTTGGAAATGAAAGTATGACTAATAGGTTAGTCATCAACTATGAACTTATATGCTGCCCCATAGGTTGACACGTGCCCCACTATGGCATGGACCAATCAGGTTTGGCCATGTTGTAGTGGGGTCCATTTAGTGCATTAATAATTTAATTAATCTTAATTAATCACTAATCACCACTTAATAATCTAATCATGGTTAATTAATCCCTAATCTCCACTAATATTTCTATACTAATTGAAATTTATAAGCAAATCGTGCACTAATTAAATTCGGGGATTAAAAGTCCTTGTTTCATATTCAAAAAATAATCTTGTCCTTGAACTTATATCGATTAGCTTACACATAATCCAATGTACAAAAATACGGGATATAACATCCTTCCCCCCTTTAGAACATTCGTCCTCGAATGTTAAACTAGTCCCATAGGGTCTTACAAAAATTTTGGGGGAGTTTTCTTTATTGCTATAACATGTAGTCTCATCTACCAATCAATATAGTCAAGTGGGGAAATTTAAATTTCCTGCAGGCATAGGGAACAAGTAAGGGTACTTATCCTTTATCTCATCTTCGGCTTCCCAGGTCATCTCTTCCCGATTATTATTTCGCCACAATACTTTGACGGAAGCCACATCCTTAGTACGCAACTTTCTCACTTGATGATCAAGTATAGCTATAGGGTTCTCCTCGTAAGGAAACTCCCCTGTTACCTGGACATCATCCACGGGGAATACTCTAGAAGGGTCACCAATACATTTGCGAAACATTGACACATGAAAGACTGGATGTACTACTTCCAAATCAGATGGTAGGTCCAACTCATAGGCAACCTTGCCTACCCTACGAATAATCTAATAAGGCCCAATGTACCTCGGGCTAAGCTTCCCTTTCTTGCCGAATCTCATTACACCTTTCATGGGTGACACCTTCAAGAACACCTAATCACCAACCTGAAACTCTAAGTGTCGATGTCGATTATCTGCATATGACTTCTGTCGACTCTGGGCTGCTAATAACCTCTCCTGAATAAGCTTCACCTTATCAACAGCTTGCTGAATCATGTCTGGGCCGATTAACTTACTCTCACCAACATCAAACCAACCAATAGGTGACCTGCACTTCCTTCCATATAAGACCTCATACGGTGCCATATGGATACTAGAATGGTAGCTATTATTATAAGCAAACTCGATAAGTGGCAAATGATCGTCCCAGCTACCTCTGAAGTTAATAATACAGGCTCGCAACATATCTTCTAGCGTCTGAATAGTACGCTCAGCCTGTCCGTCAATATGAGTGAAATGTTGTGCTAAGACTCACCTGTGTCCCCAATCCCTTCTGGAATGATCTCCAGAAGTTAGCTGTAAACTGAGCTCCTCTGTCTGAGATAATAGATGTGGGAACCCTGTGAAGTCTCACTATCTCCTTGATATATAACCTCGCATAGTCCTCAGCTGAATAAGTAGTTCTGACTGGAAGAAAATGGGCTGATTTTGTCAGCCTATCCCCAATAACCCATATAGAGTCATACTTCCGTGGAGTGCGAGGTAAACCTGTAATGAAGTCCATATTAATTACTTCCTATTTCCAGGTTGGGATCTTTATCTCATGTAATAATCCACTAGGCTTCTGATGCTCGACCTTAACCTGTTGACAATTCGGGCACTGAGCAACAAACTCCGCTATGTCCCTTTTCATGCCATCCACCACTATAAACATCTGAGGTCATGATACATCTTCGTTGACCCCGGATGAACAGAATAACAGGCATAATGTGCCTCTCCCATAACCTGTTGTCGTAGCCCGACAACCTCAGGTACACATAATCTGCCTCCATATCGTAGCACTCCATCAGGTGTAACCTCAAATGGGGTGTTCTCCTTTTGAAGAGCTGTATCTATGTATCGTGCCAGAACAGGGTCCTTGTACTGGCGTCTCTTTACCTCTTCTATGATAGAGGATTCAGCAAATTCTCGAACAAACACTTCACCATCTCCAGAATCAGCCAAACGGACTCCAAGGTTAGCTAGCCGACAAATCTCACGGACCATCTCCTTCCGTTCTGGTTGTACATCCGTCAAGCTACCCATAGATTTATGGCTAAGAGCATCTGCTATAACATTTTCTTTCCCTGGATGGTATAGGATATCAACATCATAATCCTTTAGCAACTCTAGCCACCTTCTCTGCCGTAAATTCAGCTCCTTCTGCTTAAAGATATATTGGAGACTCTTATGATCCGTATAAATGTCAACATGCACGCCATATAAATAATGTCTCTATATCTTCAAAGCATGAATTACCGCTGCTAACTCCAGATCACGAGTAGGATAATTCCTTTCGTGCTTTCTGAGCTGTCGGGAAGCATAGGCTATACCCCTACTATGCTGCATCAATACACAACCTAATCCAACACCTGAAGCATCACAATAAATAACATAGCCATCTGGTCCCTCTGGAAGAGTTAGAACTGGAGCCGTAGTCATCTTGTCTTGCAACAACTATGAACTTATATGCTGCCCCATAGGTTGACACGTGCCCCACTATGGCATGGACCAATCAGGTTTGGCCATGTTGTAGTGGGGTCCATTTAGTGCATTAATAACTTAATTAATCTTAATTAATCACTAATCACCACTTAATAATCTAATCATGGTTAATTAATCCCTAATCTCCACTAATATTTCTATACTAATTGAAATTTATAAGCAAATCGTGCACTAATTAAAGTCGGGGATTAAAAGTCCTTGTTTCATATTGCAAAAATAATCTTGTCCTTGAACTTATATCGATTAGCTTACAAATAATCCAATGTACAAAAATACGGGATATAACAACTAACAACAACTGATTAACCAATTCATTCAAGTTAACTAAGCGGAAAGTAAAGTGATAACATAGTAATAACCAAGTCAAGTCTTTTACTTATAAACGAAGTGCAAAAATAAAAAAATATCATCCAAGACTGGTGTAATGTGTACAAGAGCCACTAAGAGTAATGATACAAGTCTGAGATGACGAATACGCTGTCTGAGATAAATAAAGCAAAAATACGTAAAATGAATAGAGAAAAAGATAGCGCTTTGGATAAGCCAGGCAGCTCACAACAACTCTCCGGAAATAAAGGCCAAGGAGTCAGACTCAGACAGCTTCACGGGACCGGGTCGTGCTCAGAACTGAATCTGCACCACAAATAATGTAGCAAATATAGCATGAGTATGATAAGCACGTGTATTTAGTAAATCTCATAGACCAACAACGATGAAGTAGTAATGAAGTTTATTTAAAGAAAAAGTCTTGTTATAGCATTAACAGGTTTATCTTACTCATAACTGTTCAATAAGCAGGTTAGAAAGTAAATCACGTACCAGGTAGAACCAGATAATCAATAATCAAGCAATCATATAAGGAAGTCACAATGTAGTGCAATGCAATATGCAATCCGTATACACACGTACCGCCACGGGAATGTACGGGATCAGCCAGGCAGCTTACAATAACTCTTCAGAAATTAAGGCCAAGGACTCAGACTCAGACTGCTTCACAGAACCCATTCATGCTCAGAACTGAATCTGCACCACAAATAATGCAGTAAATGTAGCATGAGTACATATGAAAAGCACGTGTACTCAGTAAATCTCATAGACCAATAACGATGAAGTAATGATGAGTTTTTTAAAGAAAATTTCTTGTTATAGAATTAACAGGATTACCTTACTCACAGCCGTTCAATAAGCAGGGTAGAAAGTAAATCAAGTACCAGGTAGAACCAGATAATCAATAATCAAGCAATCATATAAGGAGGTCATAATGCAGTGCAATACAATATGTAATCTAGATACACACGTACCGCCATGGGAATATACAGGAGTCGTGACCAATAAGCGACTCGCGGGGTCCATATACCCATTCGAAACCAGGCCAAACCGGGCCACATCTGATAACCAACTATCAAGGCTGAAATAACCATCACTCTACCCGGAACCAGGTCTAACCAGACTAGATCGAGCTAATAAATGAATATGCATGAATTATCATAAAATAGAATGAAATATCTTAAGAAATACATTTATAACCATTAACTGATCTTAACATATTCAACAATTTGATTATCACAAGTGTATGAGGATTTATGGTGTGATAAATACACATAAATCATCAAACCAAGGAATACTATCAATTATCTAATGCTCACATGCTTTGGCAATCTTGGATTACAATCCATAATTACACAATTCCACTATTACCCATAACATGGCACTAATATCTGTATCAATGTCAGTCATATCATGGATACGAGACCCTCTCTTTCTACTTTACAACTTATTATTAATTAGTTATCGAAAACGTCCCCCAAACGAGTGTAGGAAAGTCTTAACTTACCTGGAACCTGAGAAAACGAATCCTGAAATCGCCTTCCCCTTCTGAAGTGCGTCGGGATGCTACTAATCTATCAACTACACGATCTACATAACTATATGAATCCGTAGACACTCTTATTACTATGGTAATAACCGGGCTCAAAAAGTGAACCCAAAAGTCAAACTCGACCCCCTTAAAGGTAAACCTAGATTCTATTGAAAAATCCTTTTACCCATATCTTTTAACGCCTAAATCCAAAAATCACTTAATTTTTTCCACTATTTGAATCCCAAATAATTTTTTTTACCATTTTCCAACTTTAGATCTTCAAACCCCATTTCCACCAACCTAATTCATGAAATAAATGCTAATTAATGGACGTAATTAGTAGGATACATCAAAATAGGTATTACATTCCAAATAGTCAATTTTGTCTTTGGAATCACCTTAAATCGAGCTCTAGAACTCAAAATACGGATAAATAAAATGTTTCTCAAAATGGAGAATTTTATACTCCCGCAACAGTGCCTTCTTCGTGATCGCAAAGCACTACCTGACCCAGCCCACAAAAACACTCATTGCGATCACGACAAGCCCGTCACGTTCGATATGACCAGCCACTCTATGCATTGTGATCGCAATCGTCCTCTTGCAATCACGAATGAAGCCTAATATTGACCATGGTCAATTGTAATCCTTAACTTTACTAGAATTTAACCAAGTGTCTGAAACACACCTGAGCCGTCCGGACTCGTCTAAACCACCCGTCGAAGTCATTAGTCATGTTCTGGGCCTAAAGGAAACCTCAAAACTCCGATCCGAGAGCGATAACCGCAGATATTAACTTTGGTCAATTATTTATATTCCTTTAATTTAAGAACTTCTCAAATTAGATTTTCCTCTTTGATACTCATCTGCTTGCCTTGGGAACTATGTCACCCATACCGACGAGTCAAAAACACCATCTTAAAGCTACATGGAGGCTCATTTAAGAAAAAAGAGTTGTAATGCTCAAAACGACATAACGGGTCGTTACATAACTATAGCTGAACCAAACATACCTACATCTACTACCTCAACTATGTCACTAGTGAATATATCCTCTCCTTCCTTACACTTATCCAACCTTGAAGGTATTGAATTATTTGTTGATCTTCCTCTTCTTCCCTTGGTTCGACCCACCACCCACGATCGACGACACTCTCAACTCTCATCACATGCTCACTTGAACTAAAAATAGCACCATAACCAATCCTACCTTTCATTTCCTTCACCTTGCACTTCACCAAGATGTTAAAGAACTGTTACACATCAAAGAGGCGTTAGCTAAATCTCACTGAGCATTGCTATCAATGAAGAACTGCAGGCATTATAGTCCAACAACACTTGGCAATTGGTCTCGTGCGAACCTCACATAAATGTTGTTGGTTCTCGTTTGGTTTTCAAGGCATAGTTGAAAGCAGATGGTTCAATTGAACGCTTCAAAGTGTGTTTGGCCGCTAAAGAGTTAAATCATTTGAGGTTGTAAATTTTGAGGATACATTCAATCTAGTTGTGAAGGTTACGACTATTCAGCTAGTACTCTCATTGCTATCACTCTTAACTGGACTATCCAACAACTTGACGTAAAGAACGCCTTCCTTTATGGTGAGCTGGAGGAAATTATTTTATGCAACAACTGTCGGGATGCAAAGATCAAATCTTCCATGATCTTGTGTGTCTCCTACTAAAGGCACTTTATGTCTTGAAATAGGCTCTTAAGTCTTGGTTTCACAAATGCAATGCATATATCTTACATATTGGTTTCTTATGTAGGATTGTGATCCCTCTCTATTTGTTTGGGATTGTGCCAGAGGCTCTATCTTGTTACTTATCTATGTGGATGACATTGTAATTATAGGAATCAATGCTTCCTTCCTACATGATATCATTCACAAGCTAATGTCCATCTTTGCTATGAAAGATCGTGGCGCCTTGCATTACTTTCTTGGTGTTGAAGTAAGGCGGCACACCAATGACTTGTTTCTCATCCAGAATAAATATGCATGTCACATCATGGAACGTATAAAAAGGGATGATGCATGAGCTATTCCAACCCCACTTGCTCAAAATCATGATCTTCATGATACCTCTACCGCTCACACTCGAATCGACCCTTCCAAAAATTGAAGTGTTGTGGGAGTTTTGTAATACTTAACTCTTGTACGTCCAGAAATTGTGCATGTTGTCAACCTTCTTTATCAATTCATGCAACATCCTCTCGCACACCATTGGGCTCTTGTTAAGAGAATATTGTGCTACATTTGGGGTACCACTCATTTCATAATTCGCCTTACGTCTCACTCCTCCCTCAGACTTGTAGGTTTCTTGAATGCTGACTGGGAGATTTTCCTGTCATACATCAATCAACCATTGGTATTTGTGGGTTCCTTGGTTCTAATTTCATTTATTAGTCATATAAGAAGAAAAACATTGTGGAGAAGTCTATCACTAAGACAAAATACCAGTATATTATGTCTTTGGCAGTTGAAGTCGTCAAGGTTACATATCTCTTGCGTGACATTAGAGTTTCTTTGAGCTCTCCTCCGACAATGTTAGTGATCCTCATCATGTCCTTCATGCTTGACCAAACACGTCGAGCTTGATTATCATTTTGTACGTGAGAAAGTGGTCCAAGGTGCTATGCTAACAAAGTTTGTTGCCTCCATTCACCAAGTGGCTGACATTTTCACCAAGTTGCAGTTTCGTTTCGTAAGAGCCAAGCTTGGAGTTGTGGGTCATAGACAATAGGCCTAAAGCACTTAAGATTCATTGTTGTAACCCAATTCTAGCCTAGTCGTGTATGTATGTGTTTGTATTATTCCTAAGTCTTGACATACACAATACTTCTAATCATGTACCAACTAGTAGGATAAGCACACGTAGGAACTTTAGCTCATGAGATGTATATATATTTCATATTTGTACGCTGCAAGGAGAAAGAAGAGCAACTTCTTCAATTATCTTGTGTTTGTAACGAGCCGTTTGGTCGTTATTACGTTTCTGACCTTCTTTGACCATTTTTTTGAGCCTTATTAACTCGTATTTGACCTACAGAGACCATTAACATGCTTCTCGAGGTCATGGAGCTGATTTGGATAAGTTTTGGGGGAATTTAGCTTAAAAACGAAAAATGACTGACTCAAGTTGACTTTTGGGAAAACATATCTTTTTCGGGAATTCATCGATTTCGAGAGGTCCGGATGGTCATTTAGGACTTTTGTGGATATCTGGTTTGATTCCTAATGCACTCGGGTGCATTTCGAGACTTGAGTTGGGAAGTTAGAATTTAGGTATCGGGGGTTGACTCGGTCAACGAGACCTCCATTGGAAATTTTGAGATCACAAGTGCGTTCATAGCGTGTTTTTATGTATGTCCGTGTATGTGGTTTGTAAGCAGATGGCCTTGGGTATTAGTCGAAATTTCGGGATTGAGATCGTTTTATTTTGAGAAATCTGAAACTGGTGCCCGCTATAGCGGCACTGCTATAGCGGTTGCTTGGCCGCTAAAGCGGCTAAGGGCATTGTGAGTGGACCATTGTGGCGGTCTGATTGGCCACCGAGGCGGGACCGCTCCGCAGAAGCGGTATTAGCTGAGTCAGAGGCCTTTTAATGTATTAAAACCCTTAGACATTAAGTCATTTTCTATACTCGTTCTTGAAGCTTAAGGAGGCGATTTTGGGAGGGTATTCACTAATTTATTCTCTTAGATAACAATCTTGTCTCTAAATCATTCATTAGCTTTTCCTAATCAATAATCATGCCTAGATTTCTCTTAAATGGTAAGAGCAAAAAAGGGGTTTTGTGGGTTTCTTCTCTAATGATCTTATGATGATAAAATCTTATTTGTTTGGTGGAATTAGCATGGGTTAGCATGAAATTGATGGTATTAGAGTTTGTAACTTGAATCTTCCTTTTTCCAAGGCTTAATTGGTGAATTTAAGGTTAGAGTTTATACCCAAATTTGGGGGTTTTGCCTAAAATCTGAATTTCAGTGAATTATTGATCATTTTAGCTTGCTAATGATGGGAATTGATCACCTAGAGGTTTAATTTCATGTTGGGACTTTTAGATCCCTAATTTCACTTTTCTAGTTCATAAACCCTATTCCATAGGTTGGGGATTTGGGTCTTGATAGAAGTAGGGTTTGTTTTGATGTTCTTCTTGATTTTAATTCCATGATTCGAATATGCTTAGAATTTCTTGATCTCGAGGCTCAAAGGAAAGGAAAGGCCAAAGAGTGATTGTTGGTGTTATTGAAAGGCTAACGAGTGATTGTTGGTGTTATTGTTGTTCAGCCTTCCATGTAGGTTATGGTTTATCCTATGGTGAGACTTCGTCTAGCGAAGAATATATTTAGACGATATTGTTGGAGAAAGCATGTAAACCTTTGCGTATGAAGTTATGTTAGATATTGTCTTAGGTTGGGCCATGTTGTGTGATTGGGGCTAGCCACCCTATTGTGTTGTGACTTGATTGTTTTATTGTTGTTGGCTTGATTCCACGTGGTGATAGTAGGTATTGAATACTATTGACATATCTTGTTCATGATATTGTGGTATCTTACTTGTTAATATTTGGTACGAGGTAGGGTTCTATATGGCTTGTGTAGCCTCTTCTTGATATTGTAGTGTCTTACTTGTTAATATTTGGTATGCATTCTCATCCTTCATGATATACTGTTGATACATTGATGATACTTGAGGAAACACTCTGATGAGCTGGGTTCAGTAAGATGAGAGTGACGTGAGGACCGATATCTGATGGTCGTCCCAGATTCGTGGTTGTGTGGTAGCAACTCTCGAGGTTTGTGTCAGGAGTGTGAGGTAGCGGTATCCAGGTTTTTGTCAGACCGTGAGGTACATGGACTCTGCGGGTCTTCTATGGGTTTGTGCTACCGAGATGTCGATACTTCCGTCCGGAGGTCATGTGTACACAACATTGCATTGCATTCACATTTCATACTTTGTTGCATTGCCTTGCACCATGGCTTGATTGTGATGATGTTGGTGATATACTTTTGTTATTTGGATTCGGATTGGATGTATTGAGACTTGGCATACTTGGGTTTAGATGCTATAACTTAGGTGATGACGTGTACTCGGTTTCTGGCTTATGTTTGACTTATACTTGTTGATTTACCTGTTTATCTTATTTTATTATCTGGATTGTGTTAGCTGAACTTAGTCGGCCTATGATACCTACCAGTACTGTGGCTTTGCACTGACCTGCACTTGCTGCATTCTTTTATGAATTCAGAACCCCAGATGGGATCAACCTCTGTTTCCCGTGGTTGTTAGTCGCTCAGAGAATTGCTTAGAGGCTACAGGGTGAGCACGAGACGTCCGCCGCCTTGAAGATTCTTCTTTATTATGTCTTATTTTCTATTCTGAGAAATATTCAGACTTGATGTATTATTGATATTCCATACTTGCAGATTTTAGTTAGATGCTTTTGTATGACCAGACCAGCTACTGGCAGATTTCTTTTACTTCCGTATTTTCTTATTTATATTATAATTGTGAGACTTTCGCTATTTTACTTCTTCTGCTATTTTCTATTATTTGTGAATGTTGAGTTAAGGGTTCGCCGACTGAGATGGGAAAGGTAGGTGCCAGCATGACTAAGTGAAATTGGGTCGTGACAAGTTGGTATCAAAGCCCTAGGTTACCCGGTCTATAATATAAGAGCATGTCTTGTAGGGTCTCGTGGATCGGTACGATGAGCTCCGTACTTATCTATAAAAGGCTATAGGACATTTAGGAAACTTCCAATTCTTTCATTCTCTCGTGCGACTTCATTCAAATTAGTATCTAGTCGATTCCAATTGGTATATGAACTTTCTTATCTTAATCACCTACGGAGGGTGGACGCTCCTCCTTAAATTCTTATGCGAATGGTTGATCTATGGCGTGTTGGTGTTTGGGTACAAGATATGTTATTCTGATTTGGGAATGTGATCAACTTCAGTCTTTAGTTATGGCCTGAGGATTCGATTGTGTGGAGTCACGATTAGACTCGATTGTTGTGCGGAGTCGCGATTAGACTCGATTGTTGTGCGGAGTCGCGATTAGACTCGATTGTTGTGCGGAGTCGCGATTAGACTCGTCTATTGTGAGTGTTCGTGAGAAATGGGAAAGATAGTTCAGAGGGTATAGGGTCTCCATGTTTCAGCATTGGGATTGCTCGGAAGTGACAAAGTGCACTAATGGCTTAAAATAATGGGTTGCTCGATGATATGATCAGTTTGACTTCAGCTTCGTCAAGGCTTAATGATGGTGTGCGTGACACTAGTGTACCAATAGTGGGTTGACGATTCAGCAGTAGTAGAGTATTAGACTTCAGTATATGAGAACAAGTGTAAGTTCGGTAATGACCATTGAATGGGGCAAACGTATTGTGACCGCGTGTAATAAAGAAAAGAAGTTGACAATAAGGACATAAAGGAAGACTTTTATGGAAAGCGTGTAGTGAAAGGAGACTTCATAGAACATCTTAGACATGAGTACTTTTCGTGAGATTGGGAATGAAAAAAAATTGGTATCTGACATGGTTATTAGGATAAGGTTGCGACTGGTGCTAAAAGTTATTCTTGATATGATCCCGTTGATGTTAAAAGACTACTCGGTTACTAAGTGAATGCTATGGGCACATCGCTTGATCGGTAAATTGACTGGGTTGTAGACTTCTGAGAAGTTAGTAATCGACTAGTGGAAATGACTTCAATTATGGGCGTATGCGATGAGTTAATGACTTGGGAAGTTACTGGTTGCTACACTTGGATTTGAAGAGTAGTATTGATATTGTTGTGGTTCGTTCGGCTCATAGGGATGATTGGTTTTGAGGATCGAGTGGATTTGAGTGTTCTTAGGTTGATAATGATAGAGTGATTTGAAATGAAATACAGGAACTGAAGGATTACAATGAGACATCTTGCTATCGGGCTCAGGAGATTAAGGTTCGTGAGACTTGAGGTGAGGTAGCATGGGTACGTGAGTCGTGTGTGGATTATGGGGGCATTATAATATGGCGTTCAGAAAAAGGTTGACCGATAAGGTTAGTTGGTGGCTTCGAGGTTAAGGGCAGAAAGAAAATCACCAAAACAAGAATTAGTGATATGAGAGCTTGTTTGCGATTGTACAACGTAGGGCGTGCTTGAGAGTTTATGGATGAGTTGGTATGTTTGGTTATGTCATAGATTAATAGAGGTCAGTGATAGGCTGAGGTTGGGAACCTTGTATTCATGGATATTGAGGTAAGAAGTGATTAGAGGTAGTCAAATCCGATAATTGAGGTAAGAGGTGATTCTTCGAGGACTAGCAACGTTAAGGATTTGAGTAAGAGATTAGTGAACATGGATATTGACATGATAGAATATACGATGATGGGTTAACTGAGTTAAGTTTGGTATACATTTCGAAAGTTGAGTAAGGCAATTCGGGCAAGGACGATTCAGTGGGATACATAAGGATATTAGTGATACTGTTGTGTGATACGCCGGCTGTAGAGAGCGTTCAGTTCAAAGTAGTAAGCCTTAAGGAAACGCTAATGTGCAGAGTGTGTGGTACGATCCTATCTCTAGGATTAATTCGGCTAGTTTGCAAGATTTATAATCATGTGGTATTCGATGGAGTGGATTCGAGGATTGATTACGACATCGATGATAGTGAAGTGATTAAAAAAATGGGGAATTAACAAGTTGAGAAAAGGTATAGATGATTGTGAATCGATAAGAAAAAGGTACATTTTGGGGATTTCTTGGGTCATTATGGATTGTGGTGTCGTCTTCTTGCATTTTCCAGTTGAGATGTGTTTGTTACGAGAGCTTAAGAAGGAAAACTACAGGGATGGACTATGTGATATGACAGAGTTCCACGAGATTCGTGATCCGCGACTAGTAAGAAGCATATTTCAGTGAACCGACTTGTTGAGGTTTATAAAAAAATGGCTTGATAGTACACCGTCGGATAAGTTTCGTGACCTTCTACAGTGGATGAGTTAGCATGCCTTAAGAGAGAAGATTGTGGAATCCCCATCATGTGAGGACTAGATTTATATTTTCGAGGTGAGACCCTACTCGTGCTGATATTTTATGTTGCAAGTGGTATTGACTGGATAGTTTGGGTAAGCGCTTTGGTTATCAAAGACTTGGGGGTGATTGCGTGAGATTTAGAGCGACAGTGTAAGACTGGATACTTCCGTAGAATTTTTGAGCATATCAAGGTGACACTATGGGAGGTTCAATGGTTATATAATTATTATATCAGGTTTTAGGTTTTGCGTCGAAAAGTTCAGGTTTGTATCAGATTTTCGTATCGAGTAAAGGTTGAGAAACATGAAGATTGAATTCGTAAGGTATAGCTCTTTGGTACTAAGTTGATAACATGGATAGGAATCAACTTGTGGAGTCAAAAGTGATAGACATGATTTGTTATGCGTGAGGAAATGATGAGAATTGACCGCCACAGAGGTACGATAGGACTGTGATTGGTTTCGAAATTCGGAGTTAGTTGTAATGACTATTGGTGATATTCAAGAGTTGTGTGTTCATTTAGGGTCAGCGTTGTTCGAGTTAAGCTTAAAGGTCTATGATTATGCTTCCAGGAAGATATCTAAGGATTCGAAGTGTTTCGACTCAGATTTGAGGTACCACAGATTTACCGAGCTTTGTTAGGGTTTTCTAGTGGATTTGATGATACTTTTTGAGAACATTTACTTGGACAGAATGATGGTATACAATGAGCTTAGTATAGATTTGAGGAGGAACTGTTGTGCGAGAGGTATTTATAATGATCAGTTGGGTTCCGACGGACTTTGCTCGGTGACATATTCAGTGGTATGGTTCCTGTATTGTGATTTGAAGGTTTAAGAAGACCTGGAACTAGCCAAGTTGGCTGTCTGTAAGACCAGTCTTAATGGAATTGCGTAAGGACCTTAGATGAATCAAGGATTCTTTCTGGCGAGCATAAGTAATGGTCTCAAAGTTTTGGTATGTGGGCTCCTGTGTTTCTAAGGAATTGCGGTACGAGAAACGACTTTTGTAAGTGTGAAACAAAGGTTAGAAGGAATCAGAGTATTTTATCGGTTTAGAATGGGCTGTGGTTTGTGACCATATTTCAGAGAATTTGAGCAGAGCAATTCGTTTATTCGAGGATCAGTTGTGAAGGAAATTTGAATACGGGGATATGAGAGTTGAAACTTGAGCTAAGTTTAGAGAGTTGTGACCGGTAAAGTGAGCCCGAGGTGTAGTGGTCTGCTTAAGACTATTTGTTGTTTGATCCTATGTTTTATGAGTTAGTTTTCCACCAGGCCTGTCGGGAGTTCATCCAGTTTTTCTTGTTTCTATGTTGAAGGAGTGTCATTCTGATAGTACCTATATCATTTGTTGGGATTCAGTTTTGCTTTGATGAGAATCTTTCCTAGTAGGAGAAGCCTGTTATGTGTTGAGATATCCCTAGTTGTTGCGGGCTCAGGTATCCTTCCCTGTTCTCTTCCTTGTCGCTTGGAGACGAACGATTGTTTAATTGGTATCTGATATAATTACCCATTGTTTTGGTCGTTATTGCATCTTCGACCCTTTTGACCCTTTTTTCGAGCTTTATTAACTCATATTTGACCCGCGGGGATGGTTTCCACACTTCCCGAGGTCATCGGAGTTGATTTGGATAAGTTTTGGGGGAATTTGGCTTAAAAGTGAAAAATGGTTGACTCAAAGTTGAATTTTGGGTAAACAGACCTTTTTCGGGAATTCTTCGATTCCGAGAGGTCCGGATGGTCATTTAGGACTTGTGTGCATCTATGGTTCGGTTCCCAATACACTCGGGTGCATTTTGGGACTTGAGTTGGGAAGTTGGAATTTAGGCATCAGGGTTGACTCGGTCAATGAGACCTCCATTGGGAATTTCGAAGCCACGAGTGCGTCCGTAGCGTGTTTTTATGGTGTCTGTGTTTTTGGTTTGTGTGCAGATGGCCTCGGGTATTAATTGGGATTTCGGGATTGAGATTGTGTTATTTTGAGGAATTTGGTTCTGGTGCCCGTTGTAACGGTTTGCTTTTTATGCGGATTACGTCATAAAAGCTACTACGAACTCGTTGGTGCTATTTTGGACTTATTTTGAAAAGAGTCGCCACCTAATTTTTAGGAAATTAGGAAAACCAGGGGTGAAGGGTTTATTCAAATACAGTGAAAAATCCTTTGTAATCCAGAGTTTTAGGTAAGGGTTCTGATGATCCCTTGGGGAAGGTGTTAGGCACCCCAATATTAGGGATCCGTACTATATGGTTGACCTTCGAATTCCATTGTACGAGTATTTGCATGAACTGTCTATTTAGTGTTTATTCTCGCAAGAACCTTGTTATTTGCATATCATTTTGAGAAAAGGATTTGAATGTGTTCCCTTTGTATATAGGGTACGTAGATTCGGATTTATGATATTCGGATAAAAACAATTTCCCCCTTTTTTCTATATAAGGGTGATGTATTTCGTTTGGAAAATGAGTATAAAGTTGTCGTCCTTATACATGTTGTTAATAAACTTATTATGTTTTGAATGTCTAGTTTTGTTCATGCTTCAACTCGTACTTTATTTGGCTCGATCCGTATAATACGTTTGGAATACTTTATCTAGGAACTCATATATACGAATGTATTTATTTTAAGAAATGCATTGTTTAAGGCAAATTATGAAATTGGTTCCACGTTTGGCCTTTGTGGCTAACATTGATTTTTTTTTAAAAGAGATCTGCCTATATTTTGGCCCAAATGAGCTTGTGTTTAAAGATTTTGGGGTGTTTATTATTTTTTGTAAATGGGCTTTGGCCGAAAATCCTTTTTTGTTTTGGCCAATTCTGGCCATGTCTGTTTATTACTAAAATCAGTGGGGTTTTGGTCCCAATTTTATACCAAATTGGTCACAAAACATTTATCCATTTTAACCTTTAGTTTTAGAAACAAAACTTGGTTTTAGCTTTTCAAAATCAACCCATTTTCCTTAACACATTACAATACTCATGGCTTTTGAAATACCATTCTCATTCCTTGTTTTAAAATTGAAAACCGTATCAAATAGTTTAATTAATCATCTCTTTAAGTTTATCAAAAATTGTTATGCTAAATCCGGGTTTTTTAATGAAAGCGGTTTTGGGGACTTAGAGTCAATCTAAACGGCATAAGCGCCATCGTCCTAAGACTACTAATTCACACAATAAGGATTCCACTATGACATGAGTTTTTTACAAGTTTACAAATACATGAAACTCAAGAATGGAATTAAGCAAATAATGTGAAGACTAGGGGAGTACCAAGCCCCTAGCCAGCCATTTTCACCCATGACTTGGCCTTATGCGTGCCAAGTTATTTACTTCGTCTTTGCGGACTCAACATCTTCGAGGAAAGAATTTTCCTTATTGGGCATGAGGCCCAATAGGCAGGCTGACCCGACCGGAGTGGCCAATGCGGTGAGAGAGGAAAGAAAAAGGGAAACCGGTTAGTTTATATTTACTGAACTTATCACATTCATAACTATACAAATATACATATATCAAATAAATCTATAAGTCTTGTAATTATCATATTGCTCTCCGTCTCTGAGCTTCTACTGGTAAGAATTCAAGTAGCTATAGGGGGGAAAGTCATCACCCCCTGTATTCCTGATGCCGACAAGTTCCAAAGGGTTTCGTGAACCCCCGACATGGCTGGTCAGCAGGGAGGGGCTTAAGACCCGGCCCCAGATACTATTTTTGTTCCCAGACCAATATAACCAGAAGAAGAAGGGAGGACAACATAAGACCTCAAAGAAAAGAAACTAACACAAACTGTCGTACAATATGACCATCAACAAGTAGAAGTAACAAATATAGTGTAAGTAGAGGCAAGAGCTAAAACACATGATCACAAGCTAGATAGAGAACAACTACAGTACATGGGTATGGGGTAAGCAAGGACAAGTCATATGGTCAAGGCAGACAAAGAGCCGTGCATAGAGGTCATGAAACAACAGATGGAGGGTCATAGCTCATAGCCATGGGTGGATAAAAAGCAAGATCATGATACATGACCATGGATGAAACTAACAAGCTGTAGCATACAGACATGGGGTGAACAAAGATAAGGAAAATCAGGGCATATGATCATAAATGAATACAACACAGGCTATAGTATGCAGAAGAGGCAAACAAGAATAAAAAATCCAAGATACATGATCATGGATGAAACAACATGAGTTGTAGCAAGCAAAGAAGGTAAACCAAATAAGATCCATAAGATATAGCTTTGAATAGGCAAGATAAGGGGAAGTATATTAACGAAGAGACAGACAGGAACAACACCAGCACATGGTCATGAGGCAAGTCAAACAAAGATGCAATCATTTAGGTGAGATAATAAAGCAAAACCAATGCATAGTCTTCAAAATGAGTCTAGAACTATATACCACATACAAATGGGATAAGCGAAACATAAATCAATATAGGGCCATGGAAATGTATCAAAACAACAAAACTACAGGCCACATTCAGATGAGATAAGTGAAGGAAGAACTAGTACATAGTCAGGAAACAAACTCAGGACTTCACACCATACTCAGTAAAGCAGGAACCAATGTCTAGCCATGGAAATGAATCCAACAACATGACACATTCAAAGCAGGAACCAAAATGTAGTCATGGAAATGAATTCAAACATCATGCCACAGGCATAGGACAAACCGAAGCAACTTTGAGATACATGGTCATGGCATGGGCTAGGCAAGGTCAAATTTGATGCTAGGGTGACAAAACATAGAAAAGGAAACAACAACTATATTCCTAAATATAGGCAGAGTCCTGAGACAGAGATGGCAATATAAGGAACTTAAAAGGTTTTCCCCAGGATTTCTAGTCATTTAATCTCTTATCTTTTTGGCTTTATGATGGCAGAGAGAAACGGAGAAATGTACAAAGGCAACTCATATGTCCCATAGACCACAAGAAATTCTATGGCACCTCTTATTCAGAGGAAAGGGTGTCGTGACCCAAGTTTCCTTGGTTCTCCCCATTCCTCACTCCAAGATCTCTTTTAAAAAGGCTTTCTTAGGTCATGTGACTCAGAGTTTATGTAAGCAACTCGTAATTTCATTCCTCATCAATCAACCATTGGAAATATAGGAAAGACAATTAACCCTTCAGAATCATATTTTATCTTTTACTTAATCCTAAGCCCTTGCAGTTGCAAACAAACCATTATTTGGACTACGTGTATGGTGGACTTATATTTAAGGTGACACTATCCCCAGATTGCTCAACACCAAAACATCATTTAGGTGCAAATATACTCACATTAGATAGGAATAAAGAGACTCCAAGCTTGAAGCAGGGCACATATTCACACAAAGTCACATACACCAAACAAAATTTGGATTGGAAAAGCCTTTTAAAAAAACAACCAGACATGACTATGCTGAACTTTAATGATAATCAAACCTTAACCAACAGTGTCACATGAGTCCAATGAGCCTAGACTACTGCATGGTTGGCATTCAAGTATGGTCAAGCAAAGTACAAGCTCATGGGCACATAGATTAGTTAAGCCTAAGTATGTCTAGCACAACCAAACAAATGCAGACCTAAACCGGCACATAACCGACCATTTATCAACATGTAAGCCATACTTAGGTAATCACAGGTGGAATAACACAGGACTGACGATACAAAGGCAAGATTAAACCCTATGGATTTGATTAATCATAGACAAAACTGATCATGTAGACAGGATTAACATACTATATTTCTGAGATTGGCCTAAAGGATAATTGTGAGGACTATAGATAGTTAAATGCAACATGATGTCAAACATTACATAGCACAACATCACAAGATCAGGCTTAAGGCAAAACTAATGTAGATCAAATAACACTACAGCACATGATGAATCAAGGTTTTTATATAGTTAGCATTCTGAGGCATGATTAAATAAAATATGACCTAGTTGATACATTATTAGGCTAGAATGAGCACATATAGCATATTTATTCAATTACAAGCCTGAACTAGCATAGAATTAGTCATCATCAAACATGTAGCTCATACTTAGGCAACGATAGGATGGAAATGCATATGATCCCTTACCCCAAGGTAAAAATGAACTCTTGTGAACTAAATTATTCATTTAAACAGAATTATTAACACCAAAAGGGATCAACCAGACTACCATTATAAGGTTGAACATGTAGCCAGCAATGTAGCCCTAAACACCAAACACAGATTCATATTAATACTATATACTATAGAATTAAACTGTAAAGAAAAAAAAACTGATGCTTAAAGGATGACATGAGGATCCTAAATTATCCTAGCATTAACTAGAAAGGGCCACATGAATTACCATGTACTTAAAGGATTAAGAAACTATGACCAACACAACCACATTAATTGAAAACTAACCATCTAACAACACAAATAACTCACAGAAATTACTAAGACTAAAAACAATTAACAGAAAGATAGGAAATTACCCTTTGTATGCGCAACCAAATCAAGATTCGAACTTGGAGCCTTCTTTTGTCCTTCCAAATCCCAAACTCGAACCACAAATACAAATAAAACACAGAGAAGAGTAAAAATTTTGACTAAAAAAGGATTTTTTCCTTCTTAACTTAAAACTATACTGATAAAAGCTTTTCTCTCGAGTAAAATTCAATATGAGGCTTTTATATTTGATTTTTTTCCTTTCTTTTCCTTTCTCCTTTTTTTCTCCCTCACTTTCGTGTCAAACATGGGGTTCTCTTTATAGAACCCTTAGAATATCCTCTGAATAAAGAAAAAATGATGTGAGACTTTAAATTGTTTACAAGTTCTATCTCAGATTTAGCATCAAACGGTCCAGATGGAAAAAGGAAAACCAATCAACAATTTGCTTTGCGTCACAACAGCTATAAATAAAAAACAATAGAAAGATATACATGGATTGTACATTAGAGGCGTGTTTGGAAGGATTTAATCAAAGAAAATGTGAAAAAGGACTTCCCTGCCATTACCGCGTCTCACACGCCTACGCTACCTTAAAACCAGCAATAGGACAACAGGAGAGAGGGAGAGGGGCGAGGCAGCGGCGTAGGGGTTTCAGAACCCTTGTCGCGAAGTGAATGACCCCCCCTTAGGGGTATGATATTTTAAGAGGGAGTATTATACGCTTGGCTTTGGGCTAGGTCAGTCCTTTGGACTAGGCTCAGCCGTTTGGTTAAATGAAAAAAGAAAAAGGCCTTTTGTATATTGTATACACATACAAGTGTATATCAAATGTATACCTACACGTACGAGCAAAGCAGGTATTTTTTTAAAGTAGGCAAACACTTAAAATAGCTAATTAAGATCGTAATAACCAAATCATGATCAAATTAAGACGCAATTAATTTAAAACACGACTGTTAAATTCATTTTTGTAAACATGGCTCCCCTAATTAACCAAATTAATTACTGAAATGATTTATTAATTAAACAATTATGCAAAACACAGAAAATTAAAGGCTGAGGGGAAAAATGGTTAATTCCTTTAATTGCTCAAATTTCTTGGATAAAATAAGATAAAATATTTGCTAATTAGACTTCTTCCTGACTCAACAATTAAATAAATAATTATTCGAAATTGTTTTGCTTTTTTTTTTTGCTTAATTCTAATAAAATATTTCATAAATATCAATTAATTTCTAAATAATTTAATTTGTCATGATAACCCCTTTTATCAATTCAAAAGAGCAAAACACTGACCTGAACAATTTTATAAGAATCTATTTAGACCCTTTAAGTTGCACAACTCAGTTGATTTATTACCCAAGGACTCTGAGTAATTAAAATAAATTACAGGAGATCAAAAATTAGGTGTCAACAACTGCTCCTTCGGTGTTCAAAAATTGTAGGACTATCCCTGAACAACGAAATGTGAATAACCCTAATTTTTTACCATCCCGACTCATCTCACCCTTCAATTTCATGCAATTCACATATGTGATCAGACCCTGGCTTCTAGGTTTCGTACATATCTCAAGCTACACTAGAATTCAGGCCACCTGTAGCTCGACTCAATTGAAGACTTTCAAGTGATTTAGCAGGAATGTCCTGAGATCCCTGATGTTGTGATCGGGGTTTCTCTGGACAGCTGTTAGAGTGTGGCTGGCTCTCTAGTTTGAGCCCGTCTACATATCCTCGGTCTCTGGGAATCAGGCGACACGTAGCTCGACTCACTGGAGAAGAGTACGTCCCTTCTGTGGGAATACCTTCGGATTGTTTTCATTTTGTATCCAACCGGACGTGCACGGTTTTAGTAAAGAAGAATAGACCAATTGTGGCTGAGTCTGAGATTGGATGGCTTCCAAGTCCTGGCCAAAGAGCTTGACTCTCTTGGGCACCCTCTCTTGACCGGTTGTATAAGAAAACGTTCCACGTTTGCTCCACAATTTGTCTGGCTCTGGTTCAGCAACCTAGCTCCTTTTTGGAGGTCATGCACCTGATTCCGAAATTCAAAAATATGCAGATATTTTCATGACATTTGTATGAATGGCCCTCTTGGCAGTTTGTATGAATGGCCCTCTCGACAGTTTGTATGAATGTGTTACATCCCGTACTTTTGTACGTTGGATTTTTCATAAGTTAACTGATAGAAGCTCGAAGGATAAGACTATTTTGAGGTTATAAGTATTTATGTAATGCTTAACAAGTGATAAGTAAGTGTCGTGAGGTTAGAGGTTAAACAAATTTAGGCTATGATTCGAACTGCTCGCACCGGATAATTTTTCGTCATATTCAAGTGTACAAATAAAGAGATCAGTGTATAAAAGGATGAGGTCCCGAAATTATTTAGGACTTAACAAGTGTGACGGTGGGGATTGGTAATAATATTTAGTGTATGTATAAAGAGGCTATGGACTAGAGTTCTACCATATGATTATGATAATATGTATACGGTGTGTGTCAAAAGGCATTAATGTTTAAGAAAATTTGGGACAAGAAATTAACTGCAAAGTGCAGTGGGAGAAAAAGTGATTGTGTTAACCAAAATAAAGGAATATGTATTATAGGTAACATGGACACGTGGGTCCATTTCAATTAACCATTTGATGACTAATATAGGATTTGTTGGTGTATATATTTTGAGATAATTGCAGCAAATTATGAATAGTGGGTGGACCCCACAGCCCATTAACAGGCACATACATATATAGGGGGTATGCAGCAAGTTTGTGAAACAAAAATTTCACAAGAAAATGTACTAGACCTTTTTCTTTACAATTCCAATGTGTGCAACACATACACTTTCTAAGATTACTATGTTGTTTTGTTTTTTGGTATTAGTAGCAGCAAAGTTCCATTTATAAGGAGACAATATGTTTTTTTTCTTCTCAAGAAAGAAGAAGATGAAGTTCTACGATGGGGGAAAATGCGTAGAACGACATAGAGGTTATGTCTATGTCGGTTGCGTGATTCTAATGTTTATGTCCTTTGAATCAAAGGAAATCGAAGATTTCATCGAAGTGATATAACGTGGAAGAAAATTAGTTCTTGGCATATTAGGTAAGAATCCTCCTCTCCTAGATATATTTAAAGTTTATCCCGGTCACAGCTAAATTGTGGGATGAGAAATACGGAATTAATGGCGGAAAATCGTATAAGTTGTTGTTGTTGTTGTTGTGTGAACATATTTGAAGTGTATTCATGAGTTGTTGTGGCTGGAATTCTTGGAATATAGCATTGTATATGGATGTAGTTAAGATTTCAAAAGTATGAGAGTAGATATATATATATATATACTTGTATATTAAGGGTGCTTCGGTAAGTCAAAGGTGCCAGGTTACATTCTTACTCTTTTCCTCTTATGACATATGTTTATTGCATTATGTTCCATGCCTTACATACTCGATACATTATTTGTACTGACGTCCCTTTGCCTGAGGGCGCTGTGTTTCATGCCACGCAGGGTTAGACAGGCGAGGTGAGGACCATCCGCAGTAGATTACCTCTTGAGCACAGTTTTGGATTGGTGAGCTCCACTTCTTCCTGGAGGATTGCCGATTCAGGGTTATATATGTACTGTTGTATTATGGGTATATCGGGGGCCTTGTCCCGACTTATATTCTTTGGTCATGTTCTTAGAGGCTTTGCAGACAGTTCCTATGTACAGTTTAGTCATGCCTTGACAATTGTTTTTTCGGTCCCGTAGGCCTTTGCATATGTCTAAATATATTATGGATCGTTGTTCCCAGAATTACATGTTAGCCTAGATAGCCCAATATTCACTTATGCATGATATTATGTTCACAGGTTGGCCTCGTTGGCCTTGTTTGTCTTTCGAGACATAGAGGATGCTAGTTACATATTGGTTCGCTCGGTCCTAGCTAGGTACCAGGTGCCATCATATCTCACCAAGGTTACGGTGTGACAAAGTGAAATCAGAGCAGGTCTGTCCTAGGAAATCTACAAGCGACGTCTAGTATAGCCTTGTTTATAAGTGTGTTGTACGCCATATTATATAAACAGAGAGCTACAGGGCATTTAGCAATCTGTTACCCTTCTTTCAAATCAAAATCGTGCGGTAGAGCTGAGTTATAAGAGACTCGGTCAGGTATGCGAGGTAATGGGCTTGCAACTTTATGAGAAGCGGAGGGTCCTTTCTAAGTACTACAATGAGAAGTGAGCTGAGGAAATGAGGAAGAAGGCTTTGATTTAAGTATGGCAACCTGAACCTGATATAACAGAAAAATGTGATCTTGTAAAGACAGTCTGACCTGATATAACAAAAAAAAGTGATCTTATAATGACTGTCTGATCAGAACATCGCATGTATTCCATGAGGAAGTAGCACCTATTGTGGCTAATGAACAACGAAATAGAATCAAGAATGATATTCAATTACATTTGAGTTACTGGAAGTTCCAGGATGTGTGGGCACTAAGATAAGACAAGTATTCAGGCCGCAAGTAGTAGAATAAATCAGTAGATCGCGAGGTGAGCTCTTATTTTGACTTGCAGTCCTTATGTTTGATAGTCGTGTGAGACCAAGTGTTGCTATTTATAGATATTGGCCCTGTGTGGCATGTATAGTGTGTTATCTTGATGCGTACAAGTTGGGTTTTAGTTCAGTTTACAGAGGAGACTTTGGCAAAATTTTCGTGCATCACTAAAAGTTAACATTGGAGGACGAATGTTTCTAAATGGGGAAGGATGTTATATCTCGTACTTTTGTACGTTGGATTTTTCATAAGTTAACCGACAGAAGCTCAAAGGACAAGACTATTTTGAGGTTATAAGTATTTATGTAATGCTTAACAAGTGATAAGTAAGTGTCGTGAAGGTTAGCGGTTAAACAAATTTGGGCTATGGTTCGAACTGCTCGCACCGGATAATTTTTGGTCATATTCAAGTACACAACTAAAGAGATCGGTGTATAAAAGGATGAGGTCCCGAAATTATTTAGGACTTAACAAGTGTGGCAGCGGCGATTGGGAATAATATTTAGAGTATGTATAAAGAGGCTATGGACTAGAGTTCTACCACATGATCATGATAATGCATATATGGTGTGCGTTAAAAGGGATTAATATTTAAGCGAATTGGGGACAAGAAATTAATGGCAAAGTGCAGTGGGAGGCAAAGTGATTTTGTTAACCAAATTAAAGGAATATGTATTATATGTAACGTGGACACGTGGGTCCATTTCAATTAAGCATTTGATGACTAATATAGGATCTATTGGTGTATATATTTTGAGATAATTGCAACAAATTATGAATAGTGGGTGGACCCCACAGCCCATTAACAAGAGACGTACATATAGAGGGGGTATGCAGCAAGTTTGTGAAACAAAAATTTCACAAGAAAATGTATTAGACCTTTTTCTTTGCAATTCCAACGTGTGCAACACATATACTTTCTAAGATTACTATGTTGTTTTATTTTTTGGTATTTGTAGCAGCAAAGTTCCATTTATAAGGAGACAATATGTTTTTTTTCTTCTCAAGAAAGAATAAGATGAAGTTCTACGATGGGAGAAAATGCGTAGAACGACATAGAGGTTATGTCTATGTCGGTTATGTGATTCTAATGTTTATGTCCTCTGAATCAAAGGAAATCGGAGATTTCTTCGAAGTGACGTAAGGTGGAAGAAAAATAGTTCTTGGCATATAAGGTAAGAATCCTCCTCTCCTAGATATATTTAAAGTTTATCCCGATCATAGCTAAATTGTGAGATGAGAAATACGAAATTAATGACGGAAAATCGTATAAGTTGTTGTTGCTATTGTGTGAACATATTTGGAGTGTATTCATGAGTTGTTGTGGCTGGAATTCTTGGAATATAGCATTGTATATGGATGTAGTTGAGATTTCAAGAGTATGAGAGTAGATATACATATATATACTTGTATATTAAGGGTGCTTTGGTAAGTCAAAGGTGCCAGGTTACATTCTTACTCTTTTCCTCTTATGACATATGTTTATTGCATTATGTTCCATGCCTTACATACTCGATACATTATTCGTATTGACGTCTCTTTGTCTGAGGGCGCTGTGTTTCATGCCACGCAGGGTTAGACAGGCGAGGTGAGGACCATCCGCAGTAGATTACCTCCTGACCACAGTTTTGGGTTGGTGAGCTCCACTTCTTCCGGGAGCATTGTCGAGTCAGGGTTGTATATGTACTATTGTATTATGGGTATGTCGGGGGCCCTGTCCCAACTTATATACTTTGGTCATGTTCTTAGAGGCTTTGCAGACAGTTCCTATGTACAGTTTAGTCATGCCTTGACAGTTGTTTTGTCGGCCCCGTAGGACTTTGTATATGTATATGTATATATATATATATGTATATATATATATATATATATATATATATATATATATATATATATATATATATATATATATATATATATATATACATATTATGGGTCGTTGTTCCTAGAGTTACATGTTAGCCTAGATAGCCCAGTATTCACTTATGCATGATATCATGTTCACAGGTTGGCCTTGTTTGTCTTTCGGGACATAGAGGATGCTAGTTACAGATCGGTTCGCTTGGTCCTAGCTAGGTACCAGGTGCCATCATATCTCACCAAGGTTAGGGCGTGATAGAATGGCCCTCCCGGCAGTTTGTATGAATGGCCCTCTCGGCAATTTGTATAAATGGCCCTCTCGGCAGTTTATATAAATGGCCCTCTCTGTAGTTTATATGAATGGCCCTCTCAGCAGTTTGTATGAGTGGACCTCTCGGCAATTTGCATGAGTGGCCCTCTCGACAGTTTGTATGAGTAGCCCTCTTGGCAGCAGGAAAGTAAATGTGCAATCACCCTCTCAGCAACAGGAAATATATTGGAGATAATAGATATGACCCTTTTGGCTGGATAATCTTTCTTTCGTTCATTATGTTGGTTGTCGACCCTCGTGGTCGGATATGCCTTTTGTCCCTGTCATGATCCTTTCGGTCGCATGTATCTTTGTGTTTATTGATTGGGACCCTTTTTGGCCTGATATTTCTGGGTTGCTCATTCTTTGTATGACTCTTGTGATCAGATGTGTCTTTTCTTGTTTATTGGTTGTATGACCCTTGTGGTTATCTGATATCAGGTCGAGCTCGTTTCTCATCTTTGATTGATGACCTCTCCTCTGTCCTGTTTAAAACCTGCATCCACAGAAAAATCATGAGTTCCCTAAAAGGACGATTACTGATGTCATCCTCCCATATAGTGACTGCTCTTGATGCTCCTTCGATCCCTCTTGGGTTCGGTATTTGGAGAGACGGTTTAGCGCGTACTTATACTAATTTTAACCTTTAAAGTAGAAATCTCATAAAACGCGTGTTGTTTTTTCTTAAAAGAAATGTTTATTTCATTTTTGCGTCATGACGTGTGTTTTCTTCGAATGAGGTCTTTCGATCCTTTCCGAAAGTACTATTGCTGACTTCTGAGTTGGTAGAATTTTTGAGATCTTTCTCAAAACTCTGCCCTAGTTTCAAGACTTGTTTTGAGCCACCCTTGATTTGTTTTATTATGCAGGAATTTTTGAGGTTCCCTCAAACATTCTGCCCCTGTGTATGGCTTCGCTTTGCCATCTTCCTTGTTGATTGTTTCTGGTGGGAATTTTTGACACCCTCTCAAAACAAATTCCCCAGTGTAAGGTTGACGTTGGTTGGCCCTGGTGCTGGTCCTTGCAGCTTAATCTTGTTGATTCCCCCTGCTTTGTTGTCTGTACGATTTTCCTAATGGCTACTTGGGTTTTTCTTTTATGACGATCGAGATCAAAAGCGCCTACATATCCTGTCGTAGCAGGAATCCAGGTCGAACGTAGTTCGGGACAAAGTAACTGAGTTTTTGGTTCTACCAATAATATGACCGGGTCCGATAAGAACTACCTACGTATCCCACTATAGGGAAGTCAGGTCGTTCCGTAGTTCATTACATAGCTGATTCATTTTCCCTGCTCTATTACAAGCTATGATTCCAAGCAAAGGATGCGAATATATGGAAATAATGTTGTGATTACAAGAAAATGGAATCCTAAAATTAGTATCTCTTGAACGCGTCCGCGTTGATTGCTTTGGGCCACTCTTGTCCATCCATTTCGGCTAGGACTACGGCTCCTCCTGATAGAACCTTTCTAACCATGTATGGTCCTTGCCAGTTTGGTACAAGTTTTCCTCTGTATTCCTCTTGGTGAGGGAATACTTGCTTGAGTACGAGCTGTCCAATTTGAAAGAGTTGGGTCTGACTCGCTTGTTGAAGGCCCAAGACATTCTTTGTTTGTACAGCTGCCCATGGCATACTGCCACCATTCTCTTTTTCATCTATTGCAGCCAGCTGCTCATAGCGGTTCTTGACCCATTCTGCATCATTTAGCTTTGCTTCTTGGATGATTCTGAGTGAAGGGATCTCTACTTCTGTGGGTATAACTGTTTCTGTACCGTAGACAAGGAGGTACGGGGTTGCCTTGGTGGAAGTTCGGGTTGTAGTTCGGTACCCCAACAAAGCAAAAGGTAACTGCTCATGCCAATCCTTGTAGTTGTCGATCATCTTTCTCAGGATTCTCTTGATGTTTTTGTTGGAAGCCTCCACGGCTCCATTCATCTGTGGCCGGTAGGCGGTAGAGTTCCTGTGGGTTACCTTGAATTGTTTGCAGATGTCCTTCATCAAATGGCTATTTAAATTGGCACCGTTGTCTGTGATGATGGATTTCAGTACACCGAAGTGGCATATCAAATTATTTTTTACTAAGTCAGCCACGACTTTCTTGGTTACTAACTTGTGTGAAGTTGCTTCTACCCACTTGGTAAAGTAGTCGATGGTGACTAACATGAAACGATGTCCATTTGAGGCCGGAGGCTCGATGGGTCCTATGATGTCCATACCCCCATGCCACGAACGGCTATGGCGAGCTCATCACATGCAACTTGGTGGGGGGAACCTTGATCAAATCTCCTTGTATCTGGCACTGATGGCACTTCTGCACGAATTTGCACGAATCATGCTCCAAGGTCATCCAGTAATATCCTGTCCTCAGTATTTTTTTTGCGAGGACAAACCCATTCATATGGGGACCACATGCCCCTGTGGGCATCTCTTTCAGCAACTTTGTAGCCTCTTCGGCGTTCACGCACCTTAGTTACCAAGTCCAGGTGTCCTTTTATACAATACTTCTTTGTTCAGGAAGAAACCATTAGCCAACCTCCTGATAGTCTTCTTCTGATTCGCTCAACTCTTTGGGGGGGGGGGGGTACTCTCCCTTCTCTAAGTATGTCTTGATGTCGGCGTACTATGGTTGGCCATCTGGCCCGGCCTCGATGTAGGCGCAGTGAGCCTGTTCTTATATTAGTGTGATCTTCAAAGGGTCGATGTGAGTACTCTCGGGGTGCTGGATCATGGACGTTATCGTAGCCAACGCGTCTGCGAACTCATTTTGGGCTCTCAGGGTATGCCTGAAGTCGATATTCCTAAACCTCCCGCACAGTCTTTGCACCAGATTTACATACGGGAGTATCTTATCGTTTTTGGTCGCCCAATTCCCTTTTACTTGATTTTTTAGTAAGTCGGAATCCCCGATTACCAACAACTTCGGTATGTTCATGTCCAATGCCATCCTGAGGTCGTGGACACATGATTCATACTCTGCCATGTTGTTAGTACACCTGACATTGAGCTTTGTGGCAATCGGAAAGTGTTGTCCCGTTTCTGATATCAATACCGCCCCGATGCCTAAACCTTTGTAGTTGAATGCCCCATCAAAGAATAGTCTCCATCCTGAATATGGTTCTGTCACCTCTTCTTCCATGGCCATCACTTCTTTATCTGGGAAGAAAGTTCATAAAGGTTCAAGCTCGTCATCGATAGGGCTTTCTGCCAGCAAGTCAGTCAGGGCTTGTCCTTTGATTACCTTTTGTGCTACGTATATGATGTCGAACTCACTTTGTAGCTTCTGCCATTTAGACAATTTTCCCGCGGGCATTACTTGCCTGAAAGTGTATCTCAATGGGTCTATTCAGGATATAAGGTAGGTGGTGAACACTAATAAGTAGTTCCTTAGCTTTTGAGCGATCCAAGTCAGAGCACAACAGGTCTTCTCTACGACCGTATACCGCGCCTCGCAGGGTGTGAACTTCTTGCTCATATAGTAAATGACATGCTCCTTTTTTCTTTCTTCGTGGTACTGGGCCAGCATACACCCGAAAGCATTTTCCGATACCGACAGGTGTAGTAAGAGGGGACTCCTTTGTCGGGGGGGGGGGGGGGGACACCAAAACGGGAGGGTTTGAAAGATATCTTTTGATTTTGTCAAATGCCTCTTGGCATTCCTCCGTCCAATTTATGGGAGCATCTTTCTTGAGTAATTTAAGGATTGACTCCATGATCACCATTGACTGGGCTATGAACCGCCCGATGTAATTCGACCTTCCCAAGAAACTCATGACCTCTTTCTTGGTCTTGGGCGGTGGCAACTCCTGAATTGCTTTGATTTTGGTAGGATCCAATTCAATGTCCCTGCGGCTGACTACGAATCCTAACAATTTTCCAGCGGGCACTCCAAATGCGTACTTAGCAGGGTTCAGCCTCAAATTGAACTTGTGAAGCCTGTCAAAGAACTTGCGCAAGTGCACGGTAGGTCCTGAGCTTTCTTTCGATTTTATGATGATATCGTCCACATAGACTTTGATCTCTCGATGCATTATATCATGGAACAGGGTAGTCATGGCTCTCATGTATGTAGCACCGGCATTTTTAAGACCGAACTACATTACCTTATAATGGTAGACTCCCTAAGGGGTGATAAAGGCTGTCTTCTCAGCATATTCTTCGCTCATGAGTATTTGGTGGTACCCGGCGAAACAGTCCACGAATGATTACAGCTCGTGCTTTCCGCAGTTATCTATTAGGATATGGATGTTTGGCAGAAGGAAGTTATCCTTTGGACTGGCCCGGTTGAGATCTCAGTAGTCCACATATATTCGAATCTTTTCGTCCTTCTTGGGTACTGGTACTACGTTAGCTACCCAAGTGGGCTAGGACGTTACTTCCACTATCCCAGAATGGATATGCTTCTCTACTTCATCCTTTATCCTGATGCTCATGTCTGGCTTGAACGTTCGTGTCGTTTTTTTGATCGGGACGAAACCCTCCTTGACGGGCAATATGTGGGCCACAATTTCAGTGCTCAATCCCGGCATCTCTGCGTATGACCAGGCGAAAACGACCACATATTCCTTCAGCAG
Organism: Lycium barbarum; assembly: GCF_019175385.1. Lineage (NCBI taxonomy): Eukaryota > Viridiplantae > Streptophyta > Magnoliopsida > Solanales > Solanaceae > Lycium > Lycium barbarum. Next base: position 97,269,427 of record NC_083343.1, on the reverse strand, counting down.
AGCTACAAGCTCTTCCCTTTTTGGGGATCCTAAGTGAGCATTGATCTGTGTTTTTTTTATATCCTCTTCACCGCAGAGGTTGATCACCTTGGTTTCGTCCATATTCGGCTTCTTTTTCTCTTCCAATTCCTCTACCAGCCCTTGTGGCATCATCGTCGCTTCCTCATACTCTTGCTGCCTATTTTCCTCATTTATTTCGCGACGCGTTATGACATTTTTGGTTGTTTTATTATGATTACTATTGAAAAACCAAGGCAAAGTCAAATTAGGCTTATTCGTCGGTTGTTATTACGTGATTAGTAAGAAAACTTTCTGTTATACCCCGTACTTACGGAGAAGCACTGATCAAATTTGAGCGTAAGTATGTTGAACTATGGCTAAGTAAAACAACTTTCAGGTATAAGGGACGAAACATTATTAAGTATATTTTATGTGTAAAGGATGCATATAAGGAATTCCGGAAGGTCCTATAAGGAATTGAGTGGAAGGAGTTGTGTTAGTATGACTTTGGAAAAAGATGAGCGTTATTTTGAGCAATAAAGTATGAGCCAAATTGGGGAGGGAATATCTTTTAGTATATGAGGATTTTTGAAGTAAAGCAAAAGTCTAAATTTAAGTTCATGAAGTTTAGTTTCCAACACAACAAACCGCTCGTTGATACGACATCAGAGTAGAGAATTATGGATGTTACAAGTCAGGCTGGCAGAGCAGAATGCGCAGCTATAATGCGCGACACGCGCGCTACAGTGCGCGGAAAGTGTGCACCGACCCTAGAACAATATAAAAAGGGGATTTACCCCTTATTTTCATTCAACCACCTCCCCAAACCTTCCTTAACCCCCCCCCCCCTCCAAACATATCCCAAATCCTCTAGAACATTCCCCCAACTTCCATAACATGCACATATATTCCTACAAGTATACATGACAATTTTGGTCATTTTTATTTCATTTTTAACATAACCTCAAATCTTATAAATCCCTCGAAACCTCTCCAAACATATTCCAACATATTTCCAAGCCTAAACCAAAGATCCAAGTGAAGATTAAAGTGGTTAAGGTTTCCAAGTGAGGTCTACACTTGCCTCCTCTTCTTGAAGATGTTTGGGTGAGTATTTTTAAGGTGGAGTAACCATGAAATTGAAGTGTTCTTGAATTTTGAGGTAAGATTTCATCTTAGTTTCATGTTTATGAGTTTGTTTGGTAATTATGTTAAGATTTGAGGAGAAGAAAATTGGAGGAAAAGTTCAAATATGCATTTGATGCTATTTTGAGTTGTGAATTAACTTGAGTTATAATTATTAGTATGTTTTGAGCATAATATTGGTATGAGGGATAATAATGATGCTAAGGAATTGTCGTATACGAGTGTATAAGGGGTTGTATGAAGTTATTGTTATGGATTGATTATGAAAAGAAGTTTTGGGATTGAATTGAGTATAGTTTAAAGGTAATCTTTTGATTATGGAATTGTTGATGTTTTATTGTGATTTGGGTGTTGTTTGAAGATTGGAGGGAGTATAAGATATAGGGGAGATGCTGCCCGAATTTTGGCAGATTCTAAAGGGGTTTAATTTAAAGGCTTAAGATAAGTATATGACGATAAGCCTAACAATAATATGAATTCTCTTGAATGTAGATTTACGAACTTGGGAGTATAAGTGTTAAGTAGTTAAGGAGACCAAAAAGGTATGTTAAGGCTAAACTCTTTCTTTCTAAAGGCATGATTCTTTTTTGATGAACCCATACATGTCTTCCATAATATCCTTATTCCCAAAAAGCAAAAAGTTCATGATTCTCAAAGTTCTTATATTGCTAAAGATAGATGTTTCCTATGATTGATAATGATGATGATGATGATCCCATTTCTAGAAATTCCAAAGCTTATGGTTTTGATGCTACTATGAGATTATAGAGTTTATTTCATTACCTTCTTGATTTTATTCACTGTTGTTGATCTCACCTTATGTTACTTGTTCCTTCAAGGTGGGATATAACGATGATTGATTATTCCATAATATAAATCAGAGGATACCGACCTTACGTCACTCCGATAAACTAGTAGCTTTTATTTGGGCTCTCATGCATGCTACTTATATGATATATGTATATATGATATGAGAAAAGATGATAGCGTTATATACCCGCATATTATATGTATATGGGGTATGGGAAAAGGGTGACGGCGCTATATATGCATAACCACCTGATCAGCTGGTATACTATGATATCGTCCCGGATGCGAGATGCCCGAACGCGGGATATATAGATAAATGGATCGGGTTGTTCGTTCCGCGACAATATATTTATAATGATGATATGATATATGGATAGCGCTGCACGTTCCGTAGCACTATTATTTATATATATATGAGAAATATTTTTTTAAAAGAAAGTTAAGCATGCATGACATTCGCCTTAAGAGGCAATCAGATGTATAGGTTATCCTTACATACATGCCTTACATACTCAGTACATTAGTTTTACTGACGTCCTTTCTTGTAGACGCTGTGTTCATGCTCGCAGGTAGACAGGTAGACGGACCAGACCCTCAGGAGCTTCATCAGCGGAGTCTCAGGAGCGCTCCATTTGTTTCGGAGCTGCAGTTTATTGGTATTACTCCTTGTTTATATACTTGGGCATGGCGGGGTCCTGCCCCATCTTCATGGATTCATGTATTATATATAGAGGCTCGTAGACAGATGTGTGTAGCTAGAAGTCCCATATCGTTATCTGTTCATATTGTTGTATTATATTTTAGCAGCCTTGTCGGCTTATGTTGTGGGCATAGTTATTGATGATTATATAGAGATGTGTTGTTATCTTGTGATATATGCCCTTACGGATCATAATACCCATGAGCTAGTTTTGTGTTCCACCTAGAAATGATTATGAGATGCATGTTCAGAGGTGCTCGGTAGGATAGTTCCGGGTGCCCATCATGGCCCTCTGGTTGGGTCGTGACACTTTCGTTTTATTATCAAATAAAAACAATAGTTTTGCGTGAACCAAGGCTTTTATTAATTCGAAGGCAAATGAGTTACGAACTGTGGACCTGGCTCGAAACTCAAACCATTTCCATTTTTAAACATCACGGGGTAGTTTTAGAAAAGGTAGCCGCTTGGGTCTCAGCTGATGCCACCGCTTTTAGAAAAAGATTCTTTCTCTTCTTTTTTTCCAAGGAAAATCTATCTCTCTACCAAGGATCCAAGAGGGGAGTAGATGTCTAATTTTCACGAGCTCTCCTGGTTTCAGCTACGTACGGTGGGTGTCTCCTGGATCTTCTCGGTGATCGCATAGCATCCCTTTTCTTGAAATCGCAACTCGAGACCGTCGTCAACTTCTTCTTCATTTGGCATCAGCGTGTTATTAGGAAATGACTGGTATAACCCTGGAATTGGCTGCGATAGGCTCCCAGTTTTGAATACTCTCTTGATAGCCTTTGCGAGCTCGCCCTCGCTAGGGGTATATCCTAGACCGAAGCGGTAATTCTCTTTCGGGATTGGTACGGGCTCAGATATCCCTTCAAGGTCCCTTCCTAGGCCTTTTCCTGTTTCAAAATTATTTCTCAGCATGGTGGAGGCAATTATTCTGTAGACTGCCGGCATTGGGCTGTCGACTTCCCCTTCTGAGTGGGTGGCCTTGACGTATTCCTCTACATGGAAGTTTGATCTGTTAGGACTCCCTTCGATTGCTGTTATAATGTTGTCAGGATGCTTCTGGATATCCTTCTCAGCTTCAACCATAATTTCCTGGCCCTGCCATTCAAATTTTATGGCCTGGTGCAGACTTGATGGTACCGCACCAGCGGAGTGGATCCATGGTCTTCCCAAGAGCATGTTGTAATTGGCAGTGATTGCCATGACCTGGAATTCTGCTGTGAAGGAAGCAGGTCCGACCTGGAATTGTAGGTCGACCTCTCCCAAGGAATCACTTAGGGATCCATCGAACCCCTGACGTTCGTCCTACTCTGGCGAATTATGCCCACGCCACAACTGAGTTGTGTTAATGTGGTTACGGGGCAGATGTTGAGGCGTGACCCATTATCCACACATACTCTCCCTACGGCTTTGTCACGCTATTCTAGGGTGATATGGAGGGCTCTGTTGTGAGAGGTCCCTTCGACTGGAAATTCTTCCTTAGAGAAGCAGATTTTTTGTTCCCCAATGATATGGGCTACTAGCCCGGCTAAATATTCACTACTTTACCTACCGGCACATGTACGTCATCCAATACCTTCATGAGGGAATACCTATGTGACGGTGAGCTAACCAACAACGATAGAAACAAGATTTGTGCCGACGTCTTCTTTAAATGCTCAACAATTGAATAATCTTTTGGCTGCATGCGCCTCCAGAAATCTTCGGACTCTCCTTCGGTTATCGCCCTTTTCTGAGTATTTTCCTTCCTTGTGGTGTTCTGGGCCAATTCATCAGGAGGGTAGCATCTTCCTGAACGAGTCATGCCTTGGGTCATAGCCGCCTACACAGTGATTGGCTTTTTGGGGCCAGGCACAATCTGTTGTACCACCGGAGCTGTCACAGGTGTTGGAACCAAGGTCCTGAACATTGGTATAACCTTGGGAACTCCTGGACTGGGGATCAAGACTTTGAATTCAGGATATTCTTGGAGGTGAGGGAAACAACTGTCTGTTCAAGAGACTCAATGGTTTTGGGAGACAATGTTCCACAATCTTCCTAGTCTTCATCCCTCTCTATCATGTGGACCCCTCCGTCTCTATAATTCGGCAGTAGGTTCGTGTTTATGATGGGAGCGCCAGTTTCCATAATGATTTCTCTTTTGTCGATCCTGGATTTTATGTTTCAGGTTTATGCAGTCCTCTGTGCTGTGTCCATTCCCTCATGAATGGTAGGGGAAAGTCTAATCGGACCTGTAGAATCTGTTTTCGGGCTGCACTGGCTTTGGTGGGACCTTCTGAATTAATCTCGTAGTCAGTAGTCTCTCAAGGAGTCGACCCCTCAGTTCGAGGAGCGTCGTGAATTCCCTCAAGGGTTTTTTCTCGAAAGCTGAACGTGGAGCATTATATGTTAGGGGTGGTGGTTGATTTTTGTAATTCTGGGGTTGATAGGCCTGTGGAGGGTTGTTTTGTGGTGGCCGATAGTTTTGATGGTATGGTGGTTAATAAGCAGGAGCACACACACGGATACTGGGTTGAGCCGTGTATGCTGGTACTGTAGTGGTGAAGCCAGGTTGTGTGTAATACATGGGTGCTGGGCTGTATGGAGGGGCAGAGTAATTTAGAAGGGGTGGAGTTTGGTGAGAAGATAGCCGTCCGTTTGGGTTTTGGTTCGGTATGTGGGATATTCTTTCCACATCTTCTTTCTTTCTTTAGAAGACTCCCGCAGCGGCCTACCTGGACACTTTGTTGAAGATACTGACGATCTTTGCAGATTTGAGACTATCTTCTATGGTCTCTCCCGTTTTTACCAACTCGGAGAACGACCTTCCGGCCATGGACAACATCCTGTCATAGAAATTCGGCTCATGTGACCTGGTGAATACGGAGACTTTCTCTCCCTCGCACATCGGGAGCTGCACACGGGCCGCTTCGACTCTCCATCTGCTGGCGAATTCCCTATAGTTTTTGTTGCCTTTTGCTTGACCTTTTCGAGGTAGTAACGGTTAGGCACGGTCTCAATATTGAAATGAAATCTTACCATGAAGGATTTCGCCAAGTCTTCCCAGCGAAGCCATTGGCGCATGTCTTATGTGGCGAACCATTCGGTTGCTTCGCCGGTCAGGCTACGACTGAATAGTCGCGTGATTAAGGGTTCATTCTTCTTTACTCCGACTAATTGGTCACAGTATGACCGGAGGTATGCTCTGGGATTCCCTGTCCCGCTAAACATTTCAAATTTTAGGATTTTGAACCCTTCCGGCAGGTCCGAATTTGGGTGCATACACAAGTCGTCATACCTTAGGCTTGTGGCCTTTCTTGCGGACTTGTTGGATTTTTCCAACAACTCCTCCATCTTTCTCTCCACGTCTCTCTCAAGTCTGCCTTGTTCAGTTTTCGAAGCTCTTTCCATTTCCTCGTAATGATCCAACTCCTTGTGCCATGGGGAGGATTCATTTGGGACGTCGAGAGTGAAGAAGGGCACATAGTGGGTGGAATGGTTAAACGAAATAGTGGTGGTTTGGCCAACCGGTGGGGCCGGTGTGTGAGCTTGGTGTAACATCCCGTATCTTCAAAATAAAGGTTAGACTCGTATCATTAGAGTTTCAGAGGAAATTTAAAGGTTTGAACGTTTTGCGAAAGTGGTTGAGGGGCCTACTTGGGGCAACCATAACACCTTGATTTGTTACGAATTTGGAAAAGTTTTTTTTAATGAAAATTGTAGTACATAGAAATACCTTTCCAGGCATATAAGGATCAGGCTAATCGGAGTCCGGATCAAGGAGATATGATCATCTCAAAATGGCTAATAGAGGGGTGCTCAGATTCGAAAGAATCGGCTAAATTTTCGCTAGGTCTGCCTTCCAGCCCGATTTAGTGACAATATATTACGAATTTAAGAAAACATAAAACATGAAAGTTGTAGACCTTTGAAATATCTTTCCAATGGTATATTGCGAAGACCAAACGAAGCTGTGCACTAGGAGTTATGCCCATTTTACTAAATACTATTGACTTGATGTAAAATTGACAGGGGAGCTCACCGAGCGAGGCCCAAAGCAGGGAAAGGGCTCGCCTTGGACCGTGCTCAGTGAGGTAGGGGTCCAAAAGTTGGAAACATTCAAGAAAATTTGTAAGTGTAAAACGGACAAGGGAGCTCGCCGAGCGAGGCCCAAAGCGAGGCAGGGGCAAGCCATAGACCGCGCTCAGCGAGCCAGGGGCTCCAAAATGACCCATGCTATAAATTCAACACTTAACTCAAAATTTCAGCTATTAGACATTACAACTTCGTTCTAAAGCCCTAAGCAGTCGTTTTCCTCCTCTCCTCTTCCTCCCACATCAAGGTAAGATCACTCTAACGATTCCTAAGTAATTCCAACAATTATTCATGATTAGTAACATGATTCTTCAACCAAAACATAGGATTTACAAGGTAACTCCTTCCCAAGTGATTCAAAGCTAGAGTTTTGGTGTTCTACGTCAGAAAAACAGTTTGGTTCGTTGGATTGGAGCGATTACAGGTATGTAAGGCTAACTATCTACGTTAGGGAATGTTCATGATTCTCCCTATGCCTAATTCTTCATACTTATCAGTAAATTGACTCAGAATACAGTTTAGCCCTAGTTTCTTGAATAGTTGTAGAACTGTTATCTTCTAGGCTTATAGTTTTAGAATTCGTTCATGGTGATTAATTTTAATAAAATGAACTCAGTACGTAATCATTATAGACTTGTGAATTGTATCTCATAGTCTCAGTATGAATACATAGAATTATTATGACCAGTTACCAATTTTATCTTCATAATCAGTAATTAGTATCATGTTATCAGTTATATCTCAGTCTTAGTGCTTGTTATTGAATACCTCTATTAGGGCATCAGGCCCACAGATATGGACCTAAGGTCACAGATTATGTATACGTATACTTAGGCATCATGCCATAGATATTGCATGCATATTATTATTATCGGACCTAAGGTCATAGGTAGTAAGCAGGTTATTTGTTATTCAGGACAGGGAGTATCCATATCCTTACTTCTCTGTTTCAGTCCAGTTATCAGCATTTCAGTTCCGTTTCAGTTCAGCTTATTATTTCATTCAATTGCTTTACATAGCAGTACAATTCCAATGTACTGATGTCCCATTTGCTCGGGGCCTGCATCTCATGATACAGATACCGATATACAAGGTGTAGACGCAGCTCGCTAGGAGGCTTTCAGATTTAGCTAGTCAGTGGTGAGCCTCAGTTCTCCGAGGCCCTATCTTTATCTTTATATTCAGTCAGTTAGCAGACAGTATTTCAGTATTGAGGTATGCCGAGGGCCTTGTCCCGGTAGTCAATCAGTATTTCCTTACTCAGTAGAAGCTTCATAGATTACATACAGTCAGTCAGATATTTCAGTATTTTGTTAGATTATTGGGTTAACCCTTTTGGATACCACTTATTTAATATTGCAGACTTTTAGTATTTCTTCCGCACAAATATATATTTCAGTCAGTTATTCTCACTCGATTAGCATGTGTTTGTAATACTTAGATATCAGTATACCATATGTTGATCCAGCCAACCAGTTGGTTCGCTCAGTCACATAAAGACAGGTACTGAGTGCCATGTTACGCCCAGGCCATGGTTCGGGGCGTGACACTTGGCTTGCTGGATTGAAGAATATTGGCCCAGGGACTTGGTATGAGGGGACTGAGTGGGTGGTTCCTGGAACCTGAGCATTCTTAACTGGTGGTGGGGTATTTTAAGAAGGGCCAGCATGGTTCGGATTGGTGGTGTTTAGTGGAGGGGATATGGTTCCTGGTAGATAGATGGGAAAGTGATTGGGCACTGGAGAGTTCAACGAGGGGAAGGGAAGAGGGGGCCTCCTCACTTTGGAGAGGGCATTCATTTCTGCATCGGTCGCCTCTCTTCTGGCTACATTCTCTTGGAGAGTGGCGACGGTGGTTAACAATATTGTGATCACATCCTCCTTGGATGCTACCTCTTGTGGGTCCTGAGTGTCTCCGTTGCAGAGGACGAGCTCATTTCTTGCCTCTTCGGGGTACCAGTCATTTTGTCTTTGTTACACCTCGTAGTTTTGTACGTTAAGATTCGTTAGGTATTAGCTGTGTAATTGTGGATATTGGAGTACCTTCTAGGATATATGAGACTACATGCGCCTACCTTATGATTATGAGGGTTTAAGTTCACATAATAAGCTACAGAAGGATAGGGGGGCAAGTGAATCAAGGTAATTAAATTTGTTGGACTTTGGAGAAAATATGAGGGGTAATTTTGGTCCAACTTGGAGAAAGAATATATTTTAGTATATGAGGAGTTTTAGAGCAAATCAAAAGCCTAAATTGAAGTTCATGAAGTCTATTTTCCAACGCAACAAATCGCTCGTCGATAGGACATCAGAGTAGAGAGTTACGAGTTTCAAATTAGGCCGCCAGAGCAGAAATTAACCCTTCGCGAATGTGACCAAAGGACCGCGAACGCGAACAAGAAGACTGAATAACCCTTCGCGAACGCGACCCAAGGCCACGAATGCGAAGGGCAAATTTTGAGTCGGTGGAAACCAACTCTAGAACCTTATATAAGAGGGTTTACCCCCTCATTTTTCATCAAAACACCCCTCTAAACTCAATATCTTTCTGGAATATTCCCCCAGCTTCCAATTATAAAATTTTAGATCGAATTAAGCGGAATTCTCCGAATTTAGGTTCGGACAGCGTACAGTTGCGATTATAATATCGTGTTGCGGCGAATATGGACTTGGATTCTTGGATTCAAGGTGAAAAGTGAAGGTATTGCGGTTCCAGCGGAAGTAAGGTATGAATCTTCCCTTATTAATATTGATTTAGGTTTATTTACGGAGATAAAGCTATTAAATAATCGATAATAAATTTGTGTGTTGAGAAATTGGGTAAACATCGTGTGGGATTTTTTATGGAATATTTTGGGTATGGATGATGATGTTGTTGGAATTAGAGTTGTTTTTGTTATGTTGGTTGTTGGTATTGTGATTTCGGGCTAGGGATATAAACAGGGGAGATGCTGCCCGAATTTCGGCAGATTCCAAAAAAGTCTAATTTAGAGACTTGAGATAGGCATATGTCAATAAGCCTAACTTTAGTATGAATTCTCTTGAATGTAGATTTACGAGCTTGAGAGGATAAGCGTTAAGTAGTAGGAGATCAAACAGATATGTTAAGGTTGTTCCTTCTTTTCTTTGGCATGATTTCTACTATTAAGCCACCTTTGACCATTCGCACCAAGATGTGCTATTCATGACGTTTATACTCAGGTTACCATAACCCTAGTGTAATAATTCTCCCCAGTTCAGGACATGTATAAGAATAGTTGGGTTATATAAGATGATAGAATGACAAAAGGAATAACTAGTGTGCATGTTGTTATAGGCTATTATGTTGCCTTTAAGTTATCATTATATGTTTGTATATGCCTGGCCTATGAGCCATGGAGTTGATTATACCTGACCTACGGTTCATGGAGTTATTACCTAACCTACGGGTCATGGAGTTATCTATACCTGACCTGCGGGTCATGGAGTTATCTATACCTGACCTACGGTCATGGAGTTTATTATACCTGGCCTATAAGCCATGGAGTTATCTATGCCTGACCCTCGGGTCACGGAGTTATATCTATAGAGTTATGTTATCTTGCCTCAGATGAAAGGCAACCCAGGTAGAGTACCTCCAGATGCTTTCCTGAAATGTCTAGAGTTTAGCTTGTTACTTTATTTTAGCTGTTACCTTGCCTTACATATTCAGTACATTATTCGTACAGACGTCCCTTTGTCTGGGGGCGCTGCATTCATACCTGCAGGTACCGATCGACAGACTGATAGACCCCCCTCCCCCCCCCCCCCCCCCCAAGTAGGTAGAATCAAAGATCAACTGATTGGTGAGCTCTCTTTTGGTTCGGAGTTGCCAGGTCCTTGGAGTCTCTCCTTTTGATTACTGATTGTATGGTACAGTCACAAATTTCCAAGAGGCTTGTAGATGGGTCCTATATATATATGTAGTGTGTCTGCACAATAGCCTTGTCGGCTTGTATATGTATGTTTTGACATTGTTGGCTTTGTACGATCATAGCAGCCTCGTCGGCTTGCTCAGTTGTATTTATATATACATGTTTTGTGTGTGTGTTCTAGTTCAGACGGGATAGTCAATATCTATATATACATATCCAGATTGCAGTTTGTGGGTATTGTCCGTGTGCAAGTAGGCTTTACCGGTTTAACCTGGGGATTACTCCTCTAGAGTTTCAGATTTAGAGTGGTTCGCTCTGGCCTGGTTTGGCTTCGGGTACCGGTCACGTCACTCCGGAATTGGGGCGTGACAAACTTGGTATCAGAGCAGGTCTTTCCTAGGGAGTCCACCCGTGTCTAGTAGGGTCTTGTTTATAGATGTTTTGTGCACCACATCATATAAACAGGAAGCTACATGGCATTTAGGAATTTGTTACCCTTCTTCCAGATCTAAATCGTGTTGTAGAGCCAAGTTATTGGAGATTTGAGTTAAACTTACTCTTCTATATTTGTGCACAGCTATGCCGGTGACTAGGAAGACTGTAGCTAATCAGAGAGGTGATACGGTAGCTGGTGAGGGGAGCAGTAGGGCACACCCAACAGCTGAGGCCTGGCCTGAAGGCCAGGGTGAGACCCTATCGCAGCCATCATCGATGACTCCATCGCTCGAGGAGCTCCCGAGAGATGCAGTACCTCCAGTACCCCCTCCCGCACCGACAGACCAGGATCTTAGGAGAGCGGTGCACTTGTTGACCCAGATTGTGACAATAGAGAGACAGCCAAGAGCACCTGCTGGAACAATGACCGCTGATGGGTCCCATAGTTCGAGGGTTCGTGAGTTTTTGGCACTTGACTCTCCGGAGCACTCAGGGGTTAAGCGGGATGAGGATCCGCAGAACTTCGTTGATAAACTTCAGCTCATTTTCAGGGTCATGCATGCTACCGAGACCGAGGCAGTAGAGTTAGCGACTTTCAGGCTTCGTGATATAGCGGTCTTGTGGTATGAGAGGTGGGAGCATATTAGAGGTCCTGAGGCACCTCGAGGGCGTTGGTATGAGTTTTCAGAGGCCTTTCTTGATCATTGTTTACCATTAGAGGTAGGAGAGGCAAGGTTAGATAAGTTCTTGACTGTGCAGCAAGGTAGTTCCAGCGTCCGAGATTATTGCCTCCGATTTGATTCCTTGGCCAGATATGCTCCATCCTTCTTTGATTCTTCGAGAGCCAAGATTTACAGGTTCCTAGCAGGTTTGCACCCCGACTATGTTGAGGCTTGTACCACTGCGATGGTAAATGATAATATGGACCTTGCTCGTATCCTGGCATTCACACAGAACTACGAGGATCGTAGACTTCAGCGGCGGGCGACTAAGAGCATGGATAGGGAGTATCATAAGAGGGCTAGGACTACTAGTCAGCGGGGTAAGAGTAGGGGGAGTTTTAGACCCAAGCACCAGGGTAGGCCATTTAGGCCACCATCAGCTCAGACTCAGGGATACAAATCAAGGTCCATCTGGACCAGGTAAGAGTTCCCATATGTTAGGGTCACAGCTGTAGAGGAGTTCAGGACAGAGCAGACCAGCGCCACAGGCATATGGTAATTGTGGTAACGTGCATAACGAACATTGTCAGTTTGGGTCGAATGTCTGCTTTAGTTGTGGTAGCCCGGATCACTTTGTGCGAGACTAACCGCAGAAGGGACCGAGTGGTATGGCTCAGCCAACAGGTTCTATAGCAGGGTCATCCACATCCATGCGTTCCTCTGGGCGCGGCCCTCAGTCTTCAGTCGGTATAGGCAGAGATAGGGCAGGAGCTTCTGGTGCAGGCGGTGCTCAGAACCGCATTTATGCTTTGGCAGGTCGTCAGGACTTGGAATCCTCACCAGACGTTGTAACAAGTACGTTGACAGTCGGTTCATATAAAATTTACGCGTTAATAGATCCGGGATCCAATTTGTCCTATGTCACTCCACTTATCGCGGGAAAATTCGGTATAGCGCCAGAATTGTTAAATGGGCCATTTTCTGTGTCTACACCTATTGGTGAACTTGTTATTGCTAGAAAGATTTATCGTGGTTGTTCTATAGTTGTTTATGGTCGTCAGACCATAGCAGATCTTATAGAGTTACAAATGGTCGACTTTGACGTCATCATGAGAATGGATTGGTTAGCTTCTGTTTATGCTAGTGTGGGGGTGTTGGACGAAGACTGTCACATTCCATTTTTCGGGGGAAACAACTTTAGAATGGAAGGGGAATACGGCTTCGCCGAAAGGTAGATTCATCTCTTATCTAGGCGAAGAAGATGATTTCGAAAGGTTGTATCTATCATATAGTTCGAGTTCTGAATACAGAGGCAGAACCGCAAACTCTTCAATCCATTCCTGTAGTTAATGAGTTCCCAGATGTGTTCCCAAATGAGCTTCCAAGCCTCCCACCAGAGCGAAAAATTGAATTCTCTATAGATGTACTACCAGATACTCAGCCGATATCCATCCCTCCTTATAGGATGGCCCCTGCTGAGTTGAAGGAATTGAAGGAACAGTTGAAGGATCTACTGGAGAAGGGCTTTATCAGACCTAGTACGTCACCGTGGGGAGCCCCCGTATTGTTCATGAGAAAGAAAGATGGTTCGCTGCGAATGTATATCGACTATAGACAGTTGAATAAGGTGACGATTAAGAATAAGCATCCACTTCCGAGGATAGATAATTTATTTGATCAACTGCAGGTGCTAGATATTTCTCGAAGATGGACTTGAGGTCAGGTTATCACCAGGTTAGGATCAAAGGGAAGGACATTCCGAAGACAGCATTTAGGACTAGATATGGTCATTTCGAGTTCCTTGTTATGTCTTTTGGGTTGACTAATATTCCAGCTATATTCATGGACCTGATGAATCGTGTATTCAGACCCTTTCTAGACCTTTTCGTGATTGTGTTTATAGATGATATTCTGGTTTATTCTCGATCAGAGACTGAACATGCAGATCATTTGCGTGCGGTACTTAGAGTGCTTCAGGACCAGAAGTTGTATGCGAAATTCTCCAAATATGAGTTTTGAATGAACTCTGTGGCTTTCCTAGGGCATATTGTTTCAGATGAGGGCATCATAGTGGATACCCAGAAGATAGAGGCTGTAAAGACTTAGCCTCGACGTACGACGCCGATAGAGGTTCGTAGTTTGCTGGGTTTAGCAGGGTATTATAGAAGATTTGTAGAGGGCTTTTCTTCTCTTTCTGCCCCATTAACGAAGTTGACCCAGAAGGCAGCCAAGTTCCAATGGACAGATGCTTGCGAGTGAAGCTTTTAAGAATTGAAGGATAGGTTGACTTCGGCACTAGTTCTGGTGCTTCTAGAGGGATCCGAGGGTTATACTGTTGATTGTGAAGCTTTGAGGGTCGGATTGGGTTGTGTATTAATGCAGCCCGACAAGGTGATTGCTTACGCTTCTAGACAGCTCAGGAAGCACGAGAGGAACTACCCGACTTACGACCTAGAGTTAGCAGCCGTGATTCATGCACTTAAAATCTGGAGCATTACTTATATGGCGTTCATGTTGACATCTATACAGATCATAAGAGTCTTCAGTACATCTTCAAGCAGAAGGAGCTTAACTCCCGGCAGAGGCGGTGGTTAAAATGTGGTAGCAGATGCCTTCAGTCGTAAATCCATGGGTAGTTTAGCATACCTGCGGTATGGAAAAAGGGAGTTAGTTCATGAGCTTCTTCAGCTAGCTAATATAGCGGTTAGAGTTATAGACTCAGGAGATGCCGGAGTTACTATTCAGACTACAGCAATGTCATCCTTAGTAGCCGAGGTGAAAAGGCATCAGTATGAAGACCCTTCGTTAACCCATTATAAGGATACAGTTCCGCAAAAGAAGAAATCACCATTCGGGATTTATGAAGATGGAGTCCTCAGGTATCGAGGTAGGTTGTGTGTTCCCGATGTTGCGGGGTTACGTCCGAAGATCATGGCGGAGGCTCATTTCTCCAGCTATTCTATCTATCTAGGGTCAACAAAGATGTACCGTGACATCAAGGAGGTTTATTGGTGGGATGGAATGAAGAAGGATATAACAGAGTTTATAGCCCAGTGTCCTAACTGTCAACAGGTGAAGATTGAACATCAGAAGCTCGGCAGATTATTGCAGGCTATGGAGATCCCGACTTGGAAGTGGGAAGTAGTTAATATGGATTTCATTTCAGGCTTACCCCGGTCTCAGCATAGGTTTAACTTTATATGGGTAATTGTCGATAGACTGACAAAATCAGCATATTTTCTGCCTGTCAGGACTACTTACACTGCCGAGGATTATGTGAAGTTTTATGTTAAGGAGATAGTCCGACTTCATAGTGTACCTGTATCCATTATCTCCGACAGGGGTGTGCAGTTTGCGGCTAATTTTTGGAGATCTTTCCAGGAGGGTTTGGGGACTCAGGTGAATCTTAGCACAGCATTTCACCCCCAGATAAACGGTCAGGCTGAGCATACTATTCAGAACCTTGAAGATATGTTAAGGGCATGTGTGCTGGACTTTGGAGGTAATTCGGATGACCATCTGCCGCTTATTGAGTTTGCGTACAACAATAGTTACCACACCAGTATTCAGATGGCCCCGTATGAAGCTTTATACGGGAGAAAGTGCAGATCACTAATTGGATGGTTTGAAGTGGGGGAGACAAAATTAGTAAGGCCATACTTAATTCAGCAAGCAGTGGATAAAGTTAAGCTTATTCGGGATCGAATAATAACAGCCCAAAGTCGACAGAAGTCTTACGCGGAAAATCGCCGACGATACTTGGAGTTCCAAGTTAATGATTGGGTATTCCTAAAGGTGTCGCCGATGAAAGGAGTTATGAGATTTGGTAAGAATGGTAAGCTTAGCCCTTGATATATTGGGCCTTATAGGATTATTCGTAGAGTGGGCAAGGTAGCTTATGAGTTGGATCTACCTTCCAACTTAGAGTCCGTACACTCAGTCTTTCATCTATCCATGCTCCGTAAGTGTGTTGGAAATCCTTTGAGAGTTGTACCCATCGATGATGTTCAGGTTACCGAGCAACTATCATATGAAGAGGTTCCCATTGCAATCCTAGATAAACAAGTTCGGAGGCTAAGAACTAAAGATGTAGCCTCATTGAAAGTTCTTTAGAGAAACAATAATAGGGAAGAAATGACTTGGGAAGCTAAGGAAGATATTAAGTCCAGGGATCCACATTTGTTTCCACTCCCAGAAGAAGTTCATACAGAGACGTCATTGTCTTCATGTGTGTAACACTTTCCTTCTTATAGTTCCTTGGTCGTGTGGGGCCATTAATGTCGTTGTTGTTGTAGCCCTGTGAGAAACTGTATATTTTGGGTTGTTGTGACAGGATGGTAGTGGTACAATTACAGGGGAAACTCTAGCAAAATTTTCGTAGAATTCCTAAGAGTTTAACATTCGAGGATGAATGTTTCTAAGGGGGGAGGAATGTTACACCTCGTAGTTTTGTACGTTAAGATTCGTTAGCTGTGAGCTGTGTAATTTTGGATACTAGAGTACCTTCTAGGATATATGAGATTATATGCGCCTACCTTATGATTATGAGGGTTTAAGTTCATATAATAAGCTACGGAAGGATTGGGGGGCAAGTAAATCAAGGAAATTAAGTTTGTTGGACTTTGGAGAAAATATGAGGAGAAATTTTGATCCAACTTGGAGAAATAATATCTTTTAGTATATGAGGAGTTTTAGAGCAAAGCAAAAGCCTAAATTGAAGTTTATGAAATCTAGTTTCTAACGCAACAAACCGCTAGTCGATAGGACATCGGAGTAGAAAGTTATGGACGTTACAAGTTAGGCCGCTAGAGTAGAAATTAACCCTTCGTGAACGTGACCAAAGGGTCGTGAACGCGAAGAGGAGGAGTGAATAACCCTTCACGAACGCGACCCAAGGCCGCGAACAAGGACAAATTCTGAGTCGGTGAAAACCGACACTAGAACCTTATATAAGGGGGTTTACCCCCTCATTTTTCATACAAACACCCCTCTAAACTCCCAAAACTTTTTGGAATATTCCCCCAACTTCCAGTTATAAAATGTTAGCGCTAATTAAGCGGAATTCTCCAAATTTAGGTTCAGACAGCGTATAGTTGCGATTATAATGTCGTGTTGCGGTTAATCTGGACTTGGATTCAAGGTAAAAAGTGAAGGTATTGCGGTTCAAGCGGAAGTAAGGCATGAATCTTCCCTTATTAATATTGATTTAGGTTTATTTACAGAGATAAAGCTATTAAATAATCGTATAACGAATTTGTGGGTTGAGAACTTGGACAAACATCGGGTGGGATGTTTTATGGAATATTTTGGTATGGATGATGATGTTGTTGGCATTAGAGTTATTGTTGTTCTGTTGGTTGTTGGTATTGTGATTTCGGGCTAGGGATATAAACAGGGGTATATCAGAGAAGTCTAGTGTAATAATTCTCTCCAGTTCAGGACATGTATAAGAATAGATAGGTTATATAAGATGATAGAATGACAAAAGGAATAACTAGTGTACATGTTGTTTACAGGATATTATGTTTCCTTTAAGTTATCATTATATGTTTGTATATGCCTGGCCTATGAGCCATGGAGTTGTTGCCTGGCCTATGAGCCATGGAGTTGATTATACCTGACCTACGGTTCATGGAGTTGTTACCTGACCTACGGGTCATGGAGTTTTCTATACCTGACCTGCGTGTCATGGAGTTATCTATACCTGACCTACGGGTCATGGAGTTTATTATACCTGGCCTATGAGCCATGGAGTTATCTATGCCTGACCCTCGGGTCACAGAATTATATCTATAGAGTTATGTTATCTTGCCTAAGATTAAAGGCAACCCAGGTAGAGTACCTCTAAATGCTTTCCAGAAATGTCTAAAGTATAGCTTGTTACTTTATTTCAGTTGTTACCTTGCCTTACATATTCAGTACATTATTCGTACTGACGTCCCTCTGTCTGGGGGCACTGCATTCATGCCTGCAGGTACCGATCGACACACTGATAGACCCTCCCGAGTAGGCAGAATCGGGGATCAGCTGATTGTTGAACTCCGTTTTGTTTGGAGTTGCCAGGTCCTTGGAGTCTCTCCTTTTGATTACCGATTGTATGGTACAGTCACACATTTCCTAGAGGCTTGTAGACATGTCCTATATATATAGTGTGTCTACGCAATAGCCTTTTTGACTTGTATATGTATGTTTGGGCACTGTTGGCTTTGTACGATCATAGCAGCCTCGTCGGCTTGCTCAGTTGTATATATATATATACACACATTTTGTGTGTGTGTGCCAATTCAGATGAGATAGTCAGTATCCATATATACATATCCAGATTGCGGTTTGTGGGTATTGTCCGTGTGCAGGTAGGCTTTACTGGTTTAACCTGGGGATTACTCCCCAGAGTTCCAGATTTAGAGTGGTTTGTTCGGGCCTGGTTTGGCTTCGGGTACTGGTCATGTCGCACCAAAATTGGGGCGTGACAGTATTTTCCTTTGTCGGAGAGGGATGCTAACGCGGCCTTGGATCTCGTGAAATATGCCAGCTTCCGATGTTACACTAATTGGCCCCTTTCTTTAAGAGAAAGATAACTCAACGAACAAGGAAGTTAGTTTCTGGGCATCAAATATAAAGGAAAAATATCACATATGGGTATTTAAAGTTCAAGAAGCACACAAAAGTCATATACTGAAGCTTCAGTACTTTTGATCCGATGTTCTAAGGTTTTGGGTATTACGGGCTTTTTCTGTTTGGGTGGAGCTTAGTTTGGTGGTCTTGCGATTGACTTACCACGGCTAACCTATCATAAAAAATTTAAGCAAACAGGGGGAAATTATAATTTAAACCACGAAGGGACCGAGTCTTACGTAGACTGCCTACGTATCCCGCCGAGGGAAATCAGACCCTACGTAGTTCGATTACAAAAGAAAGATATACATTTCTTCCTAAATATCCTTTCGCTAATCCTAACTACAGACATCCCCAGACCAGGCCTGACTAGGGCTTCCCACGTATCCCTTTATCGGGATATCAGGTCAGCGCGGTTTCTCTACAAATTTATGTGGGTGGGGGTAACATTTGTGCAAAAGAGAGGACACCTATTATTTTACGAACTTGCTTTATCATGTCAAATCTTTCTTTCCCTTAGAACCATGGTGGGAGTAGGACCAAGATCTATCAGGTCCTGATCATATTTTCGAGCTCAAGTTTGAAGGCATGGCATCCTTTAATATCATGCCCTCTAGCTCCAATATGGTAAAAACATAACTTGTTTCTATTGGGCCCTAATGGTGCGGGCTAGTAAATAGGTTCCACGGGTCTAATCTTGTTCAACAAGGCCAAAGTTGAGAAAAGGGAAGCGTATGATTCCTCGAAAATCGTAAAATTATTCCGCTAAACTTGAGTCTCGGGGGTAACTCCCTCTTCTGGGGTGATAGGGTGATGGACCAGCAAGGTATGCAGCCCCCATAAAGTCCTGTTGATCTTGTCGTCAATCAAACTAACAATATTTCTTCTCAACGCCATACATTCGTTCAAAGTGTGTCCCGCCTGAATGAGGTGAAACGGGCATCTTTTGTATGCGTACACCAAGTCAGGGACTGGTAGCCTAGCCCTAGTGGTGCAATCCATCCCAACGGCCGTCATCTTCCTGAATACTTCCTTGCAAGTGACGGGCAACGAAGTTACTCTGAATGGGGAAGACCGGGCTCTGAAAGCTATGCTCCATGGAGCTGGTGGAGGAAGGTTTGCCCTTTCAAAGTTCTCAGAAGCCATAGTAGAGTTAGCGGGCATCAGTATGGGTGAGGGTGCGTAAAATAATGTTCCCTCCTCAGTGGGGGCATAATGACCGGATTCTTCATCCACATCGTTTTCTTGAAATTCGGGGAACATATCAAATAGATTCTCCCTTCCGTCATCGACCGGCTCTAATTCCTCCATGTCCTAAGGCTCTTGCTCCTCCTCTTCCGGCTTTTCTTCTTCCTCCGGCACTTCTTTTTTAATGGGCTCGAGGTCTTTTTCTTAGGGCTCTATTCCTTCTTGCGGGTCCGATGCAAACACCCACGGATTTGACCCAACTCCTGGTTCCCCATTTGTCCTTTTTGGGGTTCCTTCTCTGGGTGTTACAGGCCTCCTCTCCAGCTATATGTAGTTTAGCACCAATTCGCTCACCTCTTCAGGGATATTTTCATAGTATTGTTCTTGGAGTACGCCTTCTGGCGGATTCCCGACCATGCCCAGTAATCCGTCTACCTCCTCAATTTTGTTTCCGATTTCCTAGAGGTGTTTTTCCATCTGCAGCACCTTGTCTCGCAACATCTCGGCAGTCTGCCCTAGGGTCTGTGCTTCCTGCTCTCTTTGATTCGTCATCATAAGTCAACCTTTAGTGGAGATAAATTCGAGTAAGTTTTAAGCCTCGTGGTTTTTCTTTTGGGCACATAGTTTAGATTATCGGACCAATCGTACTCAAGATTTAATATATGATTATATACATAGAAGGTAAGCATGTGAAGCACATAGCAAATAAGTACGTAATTTACAGGTATTTATACTACTCGTGTCCCTAAGACCTTTTGAGTCACGGCTCTCTTTGTCGTTTAAAACATGTAAGTGCCATTTGTGAAGGTGAACCATTGCCCTGAAAAGATTATCATGATTAAATAGATAATAGTAATATCTTCCCCGAAGGGATTACAAAAGTGGTGATAAGGCCGACATGGGGCTTATAATAATAAAACAATTATCAAGGAAGTCCTCCGGCGATTGATATCGAGGCTTGGCTGGACTTCTTGACCCTTTGAAGGGTGGTCTGGATATGAAGGTGTGCCTGATATAGCTCCATTCTGAGAATCATCGGGTCTGCCTCTTCTAACATCCATGCCAAATGCTCGTCTGTACCTTTCAGGCATTCTTTCATACCTTCCTCTCCTTGGGCTTCCTGGGGAAGTGCGGGCCCTGTTGTAGGTGTGATAGCCAAGTGTCCCTGTAGCCATACGCAATACGGGGGCACACCCCATTTCAAACCTGTCTGGAGCTAGAGTATCTAGGCCCCAGCTTACATGGTTGTTCCATTCTCTGAGGATTACCCCCGTATGCTTGATTTTTTGTTCTGTGTGCTCGATGAGGAACTGGTTAGAGTTTCCTAACTGAGGTATCACTTGCCTCCCACCGAACTGTCTTAAAACCCGGGACGGATAATAAGAATGGATTCCTCGGACCTCGGCTAGCGGCACAAAGGGGCAATTTTTGCCTCGGACCACCACAATTTCAGTTATAAAGTCAGGAAACATCCAATGGATCTGATCTTCATTCAAGTCGGTGAAGAAATCAGCCCAAGCATTTTTGGATGTGAACCAGAGAGTTGGACAGTAATTAATGAGGCGATCTATCCGGTTTTGTCGACTCCAACCCTGAACTTCTTTGGCCATGTTAAGGTGTTTGATAATCCACCATTATAGCAACATATTGCATCCCTAGAAGTATCAGAAATGATTTCGACATTTATCTAGAGCCCAGAATATGTTAGCCAATATGATGGGTGCTAGGTTAAAATACCTCGTCTCTTGATCATTGCTTATGCCATGGAAGATTGCATGGGCCAGGTATATCACCAGGGTGTCTATGGCCAACGACCCATCCTGTGGAAATACCATAGTGCCTAACAACGCTATGGTGAAGGCTAAAGGCCTTGTGGTCTCCCATTCTTCTCGGCTCTTGAATTCCCTCTGATATAGAGTGTACCCGGTGACATCCTCGAATCTTCGGTATAGATCTCTAAAGGCTATGGTGGGTCCCTGTGCCCAGGGTGCCTCAGTCAAAGCAAAACACCTTATGATTTGGCCGACGGTGGGCCTCTATGAAGTAACAGATTGTGATCCGGCTTGTGATGCCTCCTTAGGCAGGTTCCATTACTGTCTATGGCATCCCTAATTTCTTCTAGGGTAGGAGTCATCTCGATATCACCGAAATGGAACAACATCTCTTTGTCATCCTAATACCCCGAAAATACCTCTATTAGCTCCGGGCGACCTTTCATTGTCATGATAGAGGGTAAGTGTCCTAAAGTGCAACTGATCGTTCTCTGGTGAGCATCACCCAACCATTCATACCAAGCTCTTAGTAACTCAGCAGCCTCAGCGACGATGTCAAAATGTATTCTTTGTTCTATATACAAAATAGAATACGGTTAAGACTCCCCCATTCCGTAGGGTCAATGGTTCATACCATAGGTACGAACATGTTTCCACATAGCAAATAAATGAGATGCGGTGTTTGTTAGGTCATAGACCATCCGAACACAGGGTAGTCATTCTTAATGAGCCTCAGATAGGTCTGAGATACCCAAGGCCCGTCTACGTATAAATGCTATAGTTCACTAGGGATTTGGCTTAGCTCTATCCTAGATTTCACTAGAGTGTTTTTTTCACGAATGACCGGGAACCCGAGCGGACAACTGGGGCTGAACCGTTAAGGCTGTTGGACGACCGCGTACCAACCCTACCTTATAACGGTTAGGAATGACCGCGTGCTCCGCGAAGTCGCCTTTGGAACAAAGTGTAAAATAAATGCCAGGAGTGGCGGAGTTATGATATGCATGCAATGACAGTTAATAATTGCGAGAAAATAAACACATAGGCAGTTAAGGCAAATATACTCAAATTATATTGGAATTCTTATGGTTAGAACCTTAAAGTCCCCAGCGGAGTCGCCATCTGTAACGGTTCGCTTTTTACGTGGGTTAAGGCATAAAAGCTACTACGAACTCGTTGGTGCTATTTTGGACTTAATTTGAAAAGAGTCTCCACATAATTTTTAGGAAATTAGGAAAACTGGGGGTGAAGGGTTTATTCAAATAAAATGAAAAATCCTTGATAATCCAGAGTTCTAGGTGAGGGTTCTGATGATCCCCTGAGAAAGGTGTTAGGCACCCCGGTATTAGGGATCCGTACTATACAGTTGACCTTCGAATTCAAATGTACAAGTATTTGCATGAACTGTCTATTTAGTGTTTATTCTCGCAAGAACCGTGTTATTTGCATATCATTTTGAGAAAAGGATTTGAATGTGTTCCCTTTGTATATAGGCTACGTAGATTCGGATTTATGATATCTGGATAAAAATAATTTTTCCCTCTTTTGTATATAAGGGTGATGTATTTCGTTTGGAAAATGAGTATAAAGTTGTCGTCCTTATACATGTTTTTAATAAACTTATTATGTTTTGAATGTCTAATTTTGGTCATGCTTCAACTCGTACTTTATTTGGCTCGATCCGTGTAATACATTTGGAACACTTTATCTGGGAACTCATATATACGAATGTATTTATTTTAAGAAATGCATTGTTTATGAAAAATTATGAAATTGGTTCCACGTTTGGGCTTTGTGGCTAACATTGTTTTTTTTTTTTTTTTAAAGAGATCTGCCTATTTCTTGGCCCAAATGAGTTTGTGTTTAAAGATTTTGGGGTGTTTATTATTTGTAAATGGGCTTTGGCCAAAAATCCTTTTTTGTTTTGGCCAATTCTGGCCATGTCTGTTTATTACTAAAATCAGTGGGGTTTTGGCCCCAATTTTATACCAAATTGGTCATAAAACATTTATCCATTTTAACCTTTAGTTTTAGAAACAAAACTTGGTTTTAGCTTTTGAAAATCAACCCATTTTCCTTAACACATTACAATACTCATGGCTTTTGAAATACCATTCTCATTCCTTGTTTTAAAATTTAAAACCGTATCAAATAGTTTAATTAATCATCTCTTTAAGTTTATCAAAAATTGTTACACTAAATCCGGGTTTTTGAAAGAAAGCGGTTTTGGGGACTTAAGAGTCAATCAAAACGGCATAAGCACCGTCATCCTAAGACTGCTAATTTACACAATAAGGATTCCACGATGACATGAGTTTTTTACAAGTTTACAAATACATGAAACTCAAGAATGGAATTAAGCAAATAATGTGAAGACTAGGGGCGTGTCAAGCCCCTAGCTAGCCATTTTCACCCATGACTGGGCCTTCTGCGCGCTAACTTATTTACTTCGTCTTTGCGGACTCAACATCTTCGAGGAAATAATTTTCCTTATTGGGCCTCAGGCTGACCTGACCCAAGTGGCCAGTGCGGTGAGGGAGGAAAGAAAAAGGGAAACCGGTTAGTTTATATTTACTGAACTTATCACATTCATAACTATACAAATATACATATATCAAATAAATCTATAAGTCTTGTAATTATTACATTCCTCTCCACCTCTGAGCTTCTATTGTTAAGAATTCAAGTAGCTATAGGGGGGAAAATCGTCACCCCCCGTATTCCTGATGCCGCACAAGTTCCAAGGGGTTTCTTGAACCCCCGGCATGGCTGGTCACCGGGGCTTAAGACCAAGCCCCAGATACTACTTGTGTTCCCAGACCAATATAACCAGAAGAAGAATGGAGGACAACATAAGAACTCAAAGAAAAGAAATTAACACAAACTGTCGTACAGTATGACCATCAGCAAGTAGAAGTAACAAATATAGTGTAAGTAGAGGCAAGATTTAAAACACATGATCACAAGCTAGACAGAGAACAACCACAGTACATGGGTATGGGGTAAGCTGGGACAAGTCATATGGCCAGGGCAGACAAAGAGTCGTTGCATAGAGGTCATGAAACAACAGAGGGAGGGTCATAACTCATAGCCACGGGTAGATAAGAAGCAAGATCATGATACATGACCATGGATAAAACCAACAAATTGTAGCATACAGACATGGGGTGAACAAGGATAAGGAAAACTAGGGCATATGATCATAAATGAATACAACACAGGCTATAGTATGCAGAAGAGGAAAACTGTCACGACCCGGCTAGGGGGCCGCGACGAGCACCCGGTGCTACCCCACCCGAGCACCCCCTTATCGTACATAACATAACATCTAGGTGAACCATAAGTCAATTCGTGCTTTTCTTATCGTTAATCATATTGATCCCATTAGACGACCATCATCATTTAACATATCATAGGCACCTATGCCACATCATAAGTACAAGGCCGACGTGGCTAACAAAAGATATACAAAACATGGGCCGACATGGCCGAACATCTCTACCCACATACACATGACTATGAGCCTCTAAGAGTATGACATATCGTATGAGCGGGACAGGACCCCGCTATGCCTATAATTATATACACAAAAGAATAAGTACCCAAAAGCTACGGCTCCGAAAGAAATGGAGCTCTGCTATGCAATCTCTGAATAAGCAGCTATGGATCAGGTCTGTCTTCCTATGCACCTGCGGGCATGACGCAGCGTCCACAAACAAAAGGACGTCAGTACGAAGAATGTACGGAGTATGTAAAGCATGATCAACATCAATATAGAAGCATAATAGATATCATATGAAATAGCATAGGAGGGGAGACAGTAATATCATCATCATCATGTCGCTTACTTGCATACATCGTCGTTCGTATCCCATAATAATACTCGTACCATACTTGTGCTCATATTCATATACATGTCCTTATTCGTATTATTATACATAGTCTTATCACATTCATATTCATATCATATACATAGTCATTTCATATACATAGCATTTACATAGCATACCCGACCTCATAGGATCGGTGTCTTATACATGCTTGGCCAACCAAGGCTCAAGGTCATACATACCTGGCCCTACCAAGGCATCAGGGTTATCCGTACCATCTGCAGAGGTCTGCGCGCGTTTCGTAATCGTATACATACTTTATACATAGTCATATACATATAGTCTTACCCGGCATCATAAGCTCGGGGTCTTATCATAGCCCTTCATAGGCATACATATACATATATCATAGCTCGTAAGCATCTCTAATCTCATTTTACTCTCATCATCATTACTATCCTCATCGTTATCGTTACATCTACATTATGGACTTACTCGTCATACGAGGAACATAGTATAATCATAGTACATATCAAGGGTCGTGAGCCTATGAGCTCGGAATGTCAACCATGTGAAGACAACATACTCATATAGAGGAATTAGGAATTTGGCCAAGAACCATACCTTATGAAAGAAGGGTTAGCCTTACATACCTTTCCGTCGAACTATTCTACACTTGCACGTTCCCTTCCAATGCTAGCGTTTATACCTTCATTAATATCATAACAATGGCCATTAGTCATTCACATTATCCATATTATCTAGATTCTTCAATTTGCCTCTAATTCACCCACATTCATAGTCATAACACCCATCTTCGTCCATTCGTCTAAAGTGTTTAGTTCATGATCTTAATACCATTTATAACACATTCATATCACAACACAACAACATTCATAACTCAATTCAAACTATTTCTCAAAATGTCACTATTCATCATTCATGACCTAGTTGACCACATTTTCTACAATCCATGTATTTTAATTCTCCAATACCTTAAACATCTTGTAAAAATCATGAATCTTACCTTAGAAGTTGTAGGAACAAGCTTTGGTTGATAATACTCTTCTTTGAGCAAAACCCTAGTTTTTCTCCATTTGGATTTTTTTTTACTTGGATGATCCTTGATGATTCCCTTATCCTTGATTCACTTGTCTTAATGTTATTGATGGCTTATAATCCTTGAAAACTCATATAATAAATGTAGAGAGAAGTTTTAGAGAGAAGTGGTGTAATGTTGTAATGAAATAAAATAAGTCTTGATCCTCATAGTTAATGAATTGGAAAATCTGTGTTGGGTGAATAGTGGTCGTCCATGGAGATTTACGGACCGTATTCCACTATACGGCTCGTCCTCCATGGGCGTATTTAGCCATTTACAGAACCAGAAGCTGGGCTGCCTTCATGGTGGTTTACGACCATGGTTTACGGGCCGTAAATCACTTTACGGTCTGTCCACCAGGTCGTATTTAACCATTTCCTCGGCTGGCAGAAAGTTGAAGCTTGGCATGCCAGTTTACGACCTGGCAGTTTACGGACCGTATACCAGTTTACGGTCCATATTTGCACTTTACGACCACTGGCAGAAAGCCGAAGCTTTTGCATGGCAGTTTACGACTGCCAGTTTACGGACCGTATTGCACTTTACGGTCCGTATTTTGCAATATACAACCACTGGGCAGTTTTGCCAACTTTCAATTTTTCTCATTTCTCGACTTTTCATTCTAATCATCCACATCCCTTTACATAAATTTCCCATGAAACATTATACACTCGCACTCCTCGCACACATCATTAGTTCATTTACTTGCGTACCAACGGGAAATTTTCCGAGGTGTAACAAAAACAAGAATAAAAAATCCAAGATACATGATCATGGATGAAACAACATAAGTTCTAGTAGGCCGAGAAGGTAAAACAAATAAGACCCATAAGATATAGCTTTGAATAGTCAAGATAAGGGGGAGTATATTAGCAAAGAGACAGGCAGGAACAACACTAGCACATAGTCATGAGGCAAGTCAAACAAAGGTGCAATCATTCAGGTGAAATAATAAAGCAAAACCAATGCATAGTCATGAAAAGGAGTCCAGAACTATATGCCACATACAGGTGGGATAAGTGAAATAGGAATCAATATAGGGTCATGGAAATGGATCAAAACAGCAAAACTACAGGCCACATTCAGATGAGATAAATGAAGGAAGAACCAGTACATAGTCAGGAAATGAACTTAGGACTTCACACTATACTCAGTAAAGTAGGAACCAATGTTTAGCCATGGAAATGAATCCAACAACATGCCACATTCAAAGCAGGAACCAAAATGTAGTCATGGAAATAAATTCAAACATCATGCCACAGGCATATGACAAACAGAAGCAACTTTGAGATACATAGTCATGGCATGGGCAAGGCAAGGTCAGAATTTGATGCTAGGGTTACAAAACACAAAAAAAGGAAACAACAACTATATTCCCAAATACAGGCAGAGTCCTGAGACAGATATGGCAATATAAGAAACTTGAAAGGTTTTCCCCAGGAATTCTAGTCATTTAATCTCTTATCTTTTTGTCCTGTTGATGGCAGAGAGAAACAGAGAAATGTACAAAGGCAACTCACATGTCCCATAGACCACAAGAAATGCTATGACACCTCTTATTTAGAGAAAAAGGTGTCGTGATCCAAGTTTCCTTGGTTCTCCCCAATCCTCACTCGAATGTCCCTTTTAAAAAGGCTTTCTTAGGTCATGTGACTCAGATTTTATGTCAACACACTCCTGATTTCATTCCTCATCAATCAATCATTGGAAAAATAGTAAAGACAATTAACCCTTCAGAATCATATTTTATCTTTTACTTAATCCTAAGTCCTTGTAGTTGCAAACAAACCATTATTTGGACTAAGTGTGTGGTGGACTTGTATTAAAGGTGACACTATCCCCAGATTTCTCAACCCCAAAACAGCATTTAGGTGCAAATATACTCACATTAGACAAGAATAAAGAGACTCCAAGCTTGAAGTAGGGCACATATCCACACAAAGTCACATATACCAAACAAAATTTGGATTGGAAAAGCCTTAAAAAAAACAACCAGACATGACTATGCTGAACTTTAATGATAATCAGACCTCAACCAACAGTGTCACATGAGTCCAATGAGCCTAGACTACTACATGGTCGGCATTCAAGTATGGTCAAGCAAAGTACAAGCTCATGGGCACATAGATTAGTTAAGCCTAAGTATGTGTAGCACAACCAAACAAATGTAGACCTAAACCAACACAAAACTGACCATTTATCAACATGTAAGCCATACTTAGGTAATCACAGGTAGAATAACACAGGACTGACCATACAAAGGAAAGATTAAACCCCATGAACTCTCATGAACAAAACTATTCATTTAAACAGAATTATTCACACCAAAAGGGATCAACCAGACCACCATTCTAAGGTTGAACATATGGCCAATCAATGCAACCTCAAACACCAAACACAGATTCATATTAATAATATATACTACAGAATTAAACTGTACAGAAAAAAAACTGATCTAAGCTAAGTAAGAATGATGACATGAGGATCCTAAATTATCCTAGCATTAACCAGAAAGGGCCACAAAAATAACCATGTACTTAAAGGATTAAGAAACTATGACTAACACAACCACATTAATTGAAAACTAACCATATAACAACACAAATAACTCACAGAAATTACTAAGACTAAAAACAATTAATAACAAGATTGGCAATTACCTTTTGTATGCGCAACCAAATCAAGATTCAAACTTGGAGCCTTCTTTTGTGCTTCCAAATCCAAAACGCGAACCACAAATACAAATAAAACACAGAGGAGTAAAAAATTTGACTAAAAAAAGGATTTTTTCCTTCTTAACTTAAAATTATACTGATAAAGGCTTTTCTCTCGAGTAAAACTCAATATGAGGCTTTTATATTCGATTTTTGCCTTTCTTTTCCTTTTCTCCTTTTTACCTCCCTCTCTTTCGTGTCAAACATAGGGTTCTATTTACAGAACCCCTAGAATATCCTCTGAATAAAGAAAAAATAATGTGGGACTTTAAATTTTTTACAAGTTCTATCTTAGATTTAGCATCAAACGGTCAAGATCAAAAAAGGAAAAGCAATCGACGGTTGGCTTCGCGTCTCAACAGCTATAAATCAAAAAAATAGAAAGATATACGCAGATTTCACCTTAGAGGTGTGTTTGGAAGGATTTAATTGAAGAAAATGTGAAAAAGGACTTCCCTTCCATTACCGCATCTCACACGCCTATGCCACCTTAAAACCAGTGATGGGACAGATGAAGAGAGGGAGAGGGGTGAGACGGCGGCATAGGGGTTTCAGAACCCTAGTTGCGAAGTGTAATGAACCCCCCTTAGAGGTCTGATATTTTGAGAGGGAGTATTATACGCTTGGCTTTGGGCCGGGTCAGTCCCTTGGACTGGACTCGGCCGTTTGGATAAATGAAAAAAGAAAAAGGCCTTTTAATGTGTTAAAACCCTTAGACATTAAGTCATTCCCTATACTCGTTCTTGAGGCTTAAGGAGGCTATTTTGGGAGGGTTTTCACTGATTTCTTCTCTAAGGCAACAATCTTGTCTCGAAATCATTAATTAGCTTTTTCCTGATCAATAATCCACGCCTAGATTTCTCCTAAATGGTAAGAGCAAAAAGGGGGTTTTGTGGGTTTCTTCTTTAATGATTTTATGATGATAAAACCTTTTCTATTTGGTGGAATTAGCATGGGTTAGCATGATATTGATGAGTATTAGCTTTTGTAACTTGAATCTTCCTTTTTCCGAGGCTTAATTGGTGAATTTAAGGTTAGAGTTTATACCCAAATTTGGGGGGTTTGCCTAAAATCTGAATTTCAATGAATTTTTAATTATTCTAGCTTGCTAATGATGGGAATTGATAACCTAGAGGTTTAATTTCATGTTGGGACCTTTATATCCCTAATTTCACCCTTCTAGTTTATAAAACCTATTCTATAGGTTGGGGATTTGGGTCCTGATAGAAGTAGAGTTTGTTTTGATGTTCTCCTTGATTTTAATTCCATGATTCGAATATGCTTAGACTTTCTTGATCTCAAGGCTCAAAGGAAAGGAAAGGCTAAGGAGTGATTGTTGGTGTTATTGTTGTTCGGCCTTCCAGGTAGGTTGCGGTTTACCCTATGGTGAGGCTTCATCTAGCGAAGCATATATTTAGATGATATGGTCGGAAAAAGCATGTAAACCTTCGGGTATGGAGTTGGGTTGGATATTGTCTTAGGTTGGATCCTGTTGTGTGATTGGGGCTAGCCATCCCGTTGTGTCGTGACTTGATTGTTCTATTGTTGTTGGCTTGATGCCACGTGGTGATAGTAAATATTGGAGACAATTGACATATCTTGTTCATGATATTGCGGTATCTTACTTGTTAATGTTTGGTATGAGGATAGGGTTCCATATGGCTTGTGTAGCCTCTTCATGATATTGTAGTGTCTTACTTGTTGATGTTTGATACGAGGATAGTGTTCTATATGGCTTATGTAGCCTTTTCATGATATTGTTGGCGTACTCATGCGTGGTACTTGTGATATTTATCTGATTATTGACATTGAACTCATACATTGCACACATTCTCATCCTTCATGATATACTGTTGATACATTGATGATACTTGAGAAAACACTGTGATGAGATGGGCTCAGTTGGATGAGAGTGATGTGAGGACCGATATCCGATGGTTGTCCCAGAATCGTGGTTGTGTGGTAGCGACTCCCAAGGTTTGTGCTGGGAGCGTGAGGTAGCGGTATCCAGATTGTTGCTGGACCGTGAGGTACATGGACTCCGCGGGTCCCCCATGGGTTGTGCTACCGAGACGTCGATACTTCCCTCCGGAGTACATGTGTACACAGCATTGCATTGCATTCACATTTCATACATTATTGCATTGCATTGCACTATGGCTTGATTGTGATGATGTTGGTGATATACTTGTGTTATTTGGATTCAGATTGAATGTATTGAGACTTGGCACTTAGATTTAGATGCTATAACTTAGGTGATGACGTGTACTCGGTTTCTCGCTTATGTTTGACTTATACTTGTTGATTTACCTGTTTATCTTACTTTATTGCCTGGATTATGTTAGCTAAACTTAGTCGGTATATGATACCTACCAGTACTGTGGCTTTGTACTAACCTGCACTTGCTGCATTCTTTTATGAATGCAGAACTCCAGATGGGATTGACCTCTGTTTCTCGTGGTTGTTAGTCGCTCGGAGAGTTGCTTAGAGTCTATAGGGTGAGCACGAGGCGTCCGCCGCCTTGAAGATTCTTCTTTATTATGTCTTATTTTCTATTCCGAGACATATTCGGACTTGATGTATTATTGATATTACAGACTTGCAGATTTTAGTTAGATGCTCTTGTATGACCAGACCAGATACTGGGGCGAATTTCATTTACTTCCGCATTTTCTTATTTATATTATAATTGTGAGACTTTCGGTATTTTACTTCTTCCGCTATTTTCTATTATTTGTGAATGTTGCGTTAAGGGTTCGCCTACCGAAGTGAGAAAGGTAGGTGCTTGCACGACTTAATGCAATTAGGTCGTGACAATGTTGATTTTCTTCACGTGATGTAGGTGTATTATAATAAAGAAAATGATATTAGTAACGTGAAATATTAAATTTAATAGTATTTTACACATTATATTTGTATAATAAATGAATAATTCTGCAGGGTAGAAAGATGACGCTAGAAAACCCTTTTAAGTTGAGAGCCTTACTTACTTTAGGAGTAAAAGGAGTTTATTATTATTACTCTTTTTTTTATAGCACAATCATAGCATGTACAGTAAAAGTTAAAAGTAGACAGAGTGAAGGGCCTACCATGCATGCTGCCGTAAAGAAGAAGAAAAGTGGGAAAGTCACGATTCTTGAACAATCCTAGTTTGAGTACTACGTGTTTGATATTCTGTTCGAGTTATAGTACAGTCGTCAACTAAGCCGAATTTGATGACTAGTGACTTCTAGAATTTGTGCATTGTTTTCACATTTGTTCTTCTTTTTATTTTTTATTTTTATAAGATTTAGGAATTGAGAAATAGAATATGAGAATGAATATGTCCAAAAAAATATTAGTCAATTAATTTGAATATTCATACTATATAAATCTATTACGAGGGATTTAACACTTTCTTGACAAGATTTTTTTTTTTAAAACTTTCTGAGCTCGAATTTGAAATTTCTAATTAAGAATGTAAAAGGATCTCAATTACTTTACTACAATATTTGAAAGGTAGCGAAAGCTTAGTTTACTCATTCTTACTATAATCTTAGATTTTTGCACATATACACGCTATGTTTCAAACAAAGATTGGGTAATTGAGAACTAGAACACATGAGAATGAATGTATCTAAGTAGAACTAAGCAATAGACAAGCTTATAGCCTTTTTAATCATCTGATATCCCATTAAATATATCTATTGAAAGAATTAATTTAATGAAGAAAAAATGATACTTCATTCAGTTCAGTGGTTAGTCGTCTTTTCATATGGAAGATTCGGTAATAAGCTAAATCAAATTTGTACCGATCAATGTTAATTATTGGAACTTTAAACATTTCCTAACAAGATAATTTTCACTTTTCGAATTCGAACCTTATCTAATTAAAAATGCGAAAGTATCTCAACTACTCTACTACAATATTTGGAATGGTAACGAAAGCTTTCTTTTCTCATTGTCACTATATTCTCAGCTTTTTGCACTAAAATATAGTATATCTTCACTATGTTTCAAACAAAGATAGGGGAATGATCAACATTCATGCACGTTTCCATGCAAAATGATCCTCACTTTTTCAAACTTTGGAAATGTCAAAAGGTGAGTTCGGAACTAGCTTCCCAACAAAGGGAAGTATATGTGTTTTTTTTTTTTTTTTTTTGTATTTTATTACTATAAGCTAAAAGGAAACTGGGCGTGCGTAATATATTATATTCTTTGTCTATCTTTTTGACAAAACCGGATAGATAATATGTGAAGAAGCATGTCTTAACTTTTTTCATTAGAGTTCAAACTTTTAAGCACTGACCGTTTAAAAGAATTTTATTACTATTTAAAAGAATTTTATTACTATGTATATGATTAAAAAACCAATACAATCAAACTTTTTTATAATGACATCCTCTGATCGTCATATAACAACACTTTTTTATAATAGTTAAGTTTTTTTAAGTCGATTTTTAATGTTATATATTTTACTTCTCTATAACAGTTTTTTTACTTATGACAACAATATACATAATTATTGCAGTACGCTCTTTGAAAAATTACTCCTCTATAACATCTATCTTTTTTTTTTTGGTAATGTAATAATTAATCATTTTTAAAGAAATAAATCTCTAAACTATCAATAATAGGTCTAGAGATTTTGACCAAATATTTTGATACTTTAATACAATATTTATGACAAAGAGAATTTATATTTCCGTCATTAAAAGATATTTCTTCGTTATACAAGGTGCACTTAAGCTTTGGATTTGACAATTAAAAATGAAAAATTGCATTTTAAATATCCTTGAAAAATATTATTTAATTGTCAATGCTGTTATAAGTGTATAACAGTCACTAGCTATAGCAGCCAAAAAAATTCTGACCCAACGATGTCATTATAGAAAGCTTTGACTATATATATAAATAAGACATGTTGCTAGCTAGTCTAGTGTAATTTTCTTACACTGGTATTATATATACTTAAAATTTCCCATTATTATTATGCATAAAGCCTTGAAAACCTATGTTATATATAGTCATTGTTGGTCCTGCTCACTCGGCCTATGCGCCGTCTAATTAATTTAACGATAGGTAATACATTCTCTAGATAGTAGCTAATTAATTTCCTATAACAACTAAGTAGTTATTAGCATCAGTAATTAGTGAGCCGCTTTTATCTTACATTTAAGTTTCATCCGTTGATTATATGAAAGTTTACACTATTTAAGTGTATGTATAAGTACTCATCACATTTTGTCATAAAATAGTTGCTACTTATAATAGCTGATTTTCAATCAACAAATCATTTTCATTATCGGTGTATAAAAATTAAAACCGGCTAGTTGTATACGGTAAAAACCGGATATATTCTAAACCGGAGAGACCAAGGGCCGAGGGAAGAAAGGGGCAAGAACACGCGAAAGCCCCATTCTGAGCCGGGGAAGTGTTTGGACCGGAGCAAAGGAAGGGCGTCATTTGGTCCGGTTCTTCCATGACCGGTTGTTCGAGGTTGTATGTCCGTTTGATCGTGGCCGGTAGTTCGGGAGATCCATTGCGAAGTTGCCACGCGTCAATGGTGTCCTGTTGTGTTCAACTGCCAATCGTACGGGTGTCAGACCGTACGATCTACCTAATCCAACCTAATCCAACTCAGAACTTTTTCTTTATTTTATTATTTCTTATGTTGTATGAAGCCCATGGGGCAGCACTATAAATAAGGGGCATTGGCCTCCTTTTAGGGGGTTGGCTTCTACATGACCAAAAAACTCTTGTAATAGCAAAATACGCAAATCTCTCTTTCAATATATCTCAGATTCGGTCAACATTTCTTGTGTTTAATTCTTTCATTTCCTTAGATCAAATACCGTTTATGTATTAATTTATACACGAGTACACGGCTAACCGTCGATCACCCATTGCTCCTTTGTAGCATATTAATACCTTTCTTCTCTTTATCAAATAAGCATAAGATATAGCCATATATCCTATACCTCATCCACAAATTTAATTGATTATCCAAAATCGGGGTAAACAGTTTGGCGCCCACCGTGGGGCTAGGATAATAGTGGTCTTTTATCTTGATATCCACCTTACCCATCTAAATCAAAAACGCCTTCTGTTCGTATCTGAGAAAACAGACTAAATGGCTGACAGTGGGCAATCCGTTCACGTCAACAACAACGAAATCGTGGCCGAAAACGATTGAAGCGGTCCACGAGGACCACCAAACCCCTAACCCCGTCAATTCGAGGGAGGGCCTCAACCGACAAAACACCGTGGACCAGGAGAATGCCACCTTACCGGCCATTGATCCCCTAAATACCCGCCATTCTGTTACTTTGTCCCGGGCACAGGACCGGGAAGAGCCGGGTACACCTAATGATAATATTGACTTACGTTTAATTTTTGAAATGTTGCAGGAGCAGAAAGCGGCAATTGCCGAACAGGGGATCGCAATAGCCCGGTTGCAAAACGGAGGGGATACAACGACCCCGGAAAAAACGAGCGGTGTTGCTGAACCCAGAAGGGAGGAGGCGCGCCTTATTGAGAGCAATGGATCCGGAGCCAGATCCTCAACCGAGGTTCTAAAAATGCTCGAAACTTTGGAAAAACGGGTAGACACGACCGAGAAGAGGGTCGAAACATACAACTCTCGGGTGGATCAAATCCCGGGGGATCCGCCTTTACTGAAAGGGCCGAATTCGAAGAGGTACATCCAAAGACCTTTTCCTCCGAGTGCGGCCCCGAAATTAATCCCGAAGAGGTTTAGAATGCCGGATATCCAGAAATATGACGGCACAATGGACCCGCACAAGCACGTGACCCCATACACATGCGCCATAAAGGGCAATGATATGGAGGAGGACGAAATTGAATCGGTGTTGCTGAAAAAGTTTGGGGAAACTCTGTCAAAAGGAGCATGACATGGTACGACCATCTACCCGAGCATTCGATCACCTCCTTCGAAATGCTCGCTGATGCCTTTATCAAGGTCTACGCCGGTGCCAAAAAGGTGCAGGCCCGTAAGACCGATATTTTCCACATAACCCAAAGGGACGACGAGTTATTACGAGAGCTCGTCAGCAGATTCTAAAGGGAGCGGATGGAACTCCCCCCGGTTCTAGAAGAATGGGCCGCACAAGCTTTCACAAAGGGGCTCAATGTTCAGAGTTCAACAACCTTGTTCAAATTAAAAGAAAGCTTGCTGGAGTACGAGGCCGTGACATGGGCTGATGTCCATAACCGATACGAGTCGAAATTTCGGGTGGAGGACGATCAATTCGAGCTCCCCCCGGGGCCAATAAATGTAAATAAAATTTTTGAGAGACCAAGGAAGGGTTACGAAACGAAGGCCGAATCGGTAAAGGAAAGGTATCGGCCATACTCCCATTCGGAGAAGCAAAGTTTTAGGTCGGAAAAATCGAGAGCAAGCCCAAGTCGTTTCTCCGGTCGGGGTAGTAAACGGGTCGAGCTCCTATCGAATAGCCGGGGTCTCTCATTCAGGAGCGATGCCGGAAGCTCTGCCGGCCACAAAGACTCACCAAAGATATCGGAATATAACTTCAACGTCAATACCTCGGGCCTAATCTCGGCCATTGGTCGTGTTCCGGATGTAAGATGGTCAAGACCTCTAAGGTCGGACCTGGGCCAATGGGACCCGAGCATGGTGTGTGAATACCATGGAACCCATGGTGACAGACCCGAGGATTGCCGCCAGTTGAGAGAGGAGGTGGCCCGGTTACTGAAGAATGGTCATCTCCGAGAGCTGCTGAGTGAACGAGCCAAGAGTCACTACAAGGAAAGGGAGGCTCATCGAAGGACCGAGCCAGAAGAGCCCCAGCACATAATCAATATGATAGTTGGGGGCACCGATGCCCCTCGGGGACCAGTAATGAAACGGTCCAAGGTCTCTGTTGTTCGCGAGAAGCGCAGCCGGGACTATTCACCCGAGGGCTCTATCTCTTTCAGCAACGACGACGCGGAGGGCATCATTCAATCGCACAATGATGCATTGGTAATCGCTATACTTATCTTTAAAACTAAGGTCAAACGTATTTTGATTGACCCAGGTAGCTCGGCCAACATCATCCGGTGGAGAGTGGTCGAACAGCTAGGGCTGCTTGATCAGATCATACCGGTAGCCCGGGTACTCAGCGGGTTCAATATGGCGAGTGAAACCACAAAGGGGGAGATCTCATTACCTGTGAACGTCGATGGCACCATTCAGCAAACGGTGTTCTATTTGATTGAAGGGGACATGAAGTATAACGCACTACTGGGCAGACCCTGGAGACATAGCATGAGGGTCATGCCCTCAACACTACATCAGTTGGTGAAATTCCCCACCCCGGAAGGGATAAAAACCATCCGAGGTGAACAGCCCGCTGCAAGGGAAATGTTCACAGTAGAGAAAGCAATGCCTCGGCCCAAAGAATCGGTTCAGAAGGAAGAAGATGTAACCGGAGGAGAGGACACCAAATAGAAATCAAAGCACACCGGGTCGGATCCAGGGCATGAAGAGGATGATTTCGAGGTGCCCAGATCGTTCGTCATGCCGGATGACTCGGATGCAACCAAGTCAACTATAGAGGAGCTGGAGCAGATCATCCTGTTCGAGTACCTACCGGACAGAAAGGTATACCTGGGCACGGGGCTTACCCTGGAGCTCAGGAACAAGTTAGTTGAATTTCTTCGAGCTAACGCAGATTGCTTTGCATGGTCCCATATAGATATGACAGGTATATCACCGGAAGTAGCAACTCACAAGCTCAGCTTGGACGGGAAGTTTTGCCCGGTGAAGCAAAAAAGAAGGCCCATGGCGGAAGCGAAACACGTCTTTGTAAAGGACGAGGTAACGAAGCTTTTAAAAATAGGTTCTATCCGGGAGGTAAAGTATCCGAATTGGCTTGCTAACGTGGTAGTGGTGCCCAAGAAAGGTAATAAATTTCGAATGTGTGTTGATTACAAAGATTTAAACAAAGCATGCCCGAAGGATTCATTCCCGTTGCCTCACATCGATAGAATGATCGATGCGACGGCCGGGCATAAGATGCTAAGTTTTCCCGATGCTTACTCCGGGTATAACCACATTCGGATGCACCCGGGGGATCAAGAGAAAACGTCCTTCATCACCCGGTATGGGACTTACTGTTATAATGTAATGCCTTTTGGCCTAAAAAATGCCGATGCAACTTACCAACGCATAGTTAATGGGATGTTCGAAGAACAAATAGGAAAAACAATAGAAGTTTATATTGACGATATGGTTGTTAAGTCCCTGGAAACAGAGGACTATTTGAAGCATTTGCAGGAAACCTTCGACGTGCTCCGCAAATATAACATGAAGCTTAACCCGGAAAAATGTGCCTTTGGTGTCCGGTCCGGTAAATTTTTGGGTTTCATGGTGTCAAACCTGGGCATTAAAATCAACCCGGACAAAATCAAGGCCATCGAGGATATCGAAGTAGTGAATAACGTCAAGGGAGTACAGAGGCTCACCAGAAGGATAGCGGCATTGATCCGCTTCATATCGAGATCTTCGGACAAGAGTCACAGTTTCTTCTCCTTATTAAGGAAGAAGAACGACTTCGCTTGGACACTGGAGTGCCAAGAAGCTTTACAAGAATTGAAGTGGTACTTGTCTAGCCCCCTGTTGCTGCACACACCGAAGGCGGACGAGCCGCTTTTTCTCTACCTTGCTGTCTCCGAGGTAGCGGTAAGTGGCGTTTTGGTCCGAGAAGAATTAGGTACACAATTCCCTATCTATTACGTGAGTAGAACTTTGGGGGATGCTGAGACCCGTTATCCCCATTTGGAAAAATTGGCATTGGCATTGGTAAGCGCTTCCAGAAAGCTCAAGCCCTATTTTCAATGCCATCCAATATGTGTAGTAACTACTTACCCTCTGAAAAACATCATGCATAAACCGGAATTATCAGGCAGATTAACCAAATGGGCTGTAGAAATTAGCGGTTATGATATCGAGTACAAACCTCGAACGGCCATCAAATCCCAGATCTTGGCCGACTTCGTGGCAGATTTTACCCCGGCTATGGTCCCTGAGGTTGAGAAAGAGCTGCTGCTGACCTCGGGAAAGGCCTCGGGCATTTGGTCTCTACACACGGACGGGGCCTCGAACCTCAAAGGTTTCGGGCTAGGGATCGTCCTTAGGACCCCGGTCGGGGATGCCATTCGACAGTCCATTAGAACTGCTAAATTGACTAACAATGAAGCCGAGTATGAGGCTATGATTGCAGGTTTGGAATTGGCTCGACGTATGGGGGCCGAAATAATCGAGGCAAAGTACGATTCGCTTTTGGTCGTAAACCAGTTAAACGACATTTTCGAGGTCAAGGACGAACGGATGCAGAGGTATCTTGAAAAAACCCAAGTGGTACTTCATCGATTTAAAGAATGGACCATGCAGCACATACCGAGGGAGCAGAACAGCGAGGCCGATGCATTAGCAAATTCGGGATCCTCGGTCGAAGAGGAGGAAATCAACCCCGGGGCAACGGTGCACTTGTCAAACGCGACCATAGAAAACGGACACGCTGAAATAAACACAACGGGTTTAACTTGGGATTGGCGCAACAAGTACATCGACTACTTGCGTGATGGTAAGCTCCCAAATGACGCAAAGGAATCACGGTCGCTAAGGACCAAGGCTGCCCGTTTTTGCTTGGTAGACGGCCAATTATATCGGCGGTCCTTCTTCGGACCACTGGCCAAGTGTTTGGGAGAGACGGAGTATGTGATGAGAGAGGTGCACGAAGGGACATGCGGCAATCACTCCGGTGCTGATGCTCTGGTCCGAAAGATTATCAGGGCCGGTTACTATTGGAACCGGATGGACGAAGACTCAAAAATTTTTATCCGTAAATGCGATGGGTGTCAGAGGCATGCTCCGATTATTCATCAGCCCGGAGAGTTGTTGCATTCAGTGGTGTCACCATGGCCTTTCATGAAGTGGGGAATGGACATCGTCGGCCCGTTACCATGGGCACCAGGTAAAGCCCGTTTTATTTTATTTATGACTGATTATTTCCCCAAATGGGTTGAAGCGCACGCCTTTGAAAAAATCAGAGAAAAGGAGGTCATCGACTTCAAATGAGATCACATCATCTGTCGCTTTGGCATCCCCGCCGAGATAACTTGTGATAACGGGCCCAGTTCGTAGGCAGCAAAGTCAACAAATTTCTCGAAAGGTTGAAGATCAAGAAATTTGTATCAACTCCGTACCACCTGTGTGCAAACAGACAAGCGGAATCCACGAACAAGACAATAATCCAAAACCTAAGGAAAAGACTTGAAGCATCAACGCATCATTGGAGAGAAATATTACCGGAGGTATTGTGGGCTTACAGAACTACATCGAAATCGAGCACGTGGGAGACTCCCTTCTCGTTGGTTTACGGGGCTGAAGCTCTTATCCCCGTAGAAGTTGGTGAACCGACCCTCCGGTTTCGATATGCAATCTAGGAATCAAACGAGGAGGCCATGGCCATAAGACTCGACCTCACGGACGAGCTTCGCGAAACCACGTTGGTCCGTATTGCCGCTCAAAAACAAAGGGTGGAAAGGTACTACAATCGGAGAGCCAATTTTCGTCATTTCCAAGTTGGGGACTTGGTGCTCCAAAATTTTACCTTGAACACCAAGAATCCCAACGAAGGTAAGCTGGGCCCGAACTGGGAAGGACCCTACAAGATAACCGAGGTAACGGGCAAAAGATCATACTAGCTGGAGTCCATGGACGGGCAACGGCTGCGCAATAACTGGAATGTGGCTCATCTAAAGAGATACTACTGTTGAGGTAAGAATACCCCATGTTTTCTCTATTTGTGACCTTTCTTTTTCTTTTCGCAGAAAGCCAAGTACCAGGCAGAGAAAAGAACCCAAATCTGAAAACACGTGTTGCACTTTTTTTCTTAGTACGGTTTTGTCCCAAAATGGGTTTTCCGACAAGATTTTTAATGAGGCAACAAGTACAACGTGTTACTTGACAAAGATAAAGGACGAATGCCCGGACTATCGGGGTCACACCCAGCGAATGGGGACTTAATAGCACTCACCCGATCTTGCAGCTCGGCCAAGAGCTAGGGGACCATCACACCCACTCTGGAGGCCTCCCTCGGCAAACAAAACCGGGCCAAAAATGTTAGGTTCCGATGTAAGGACCAAACGATCAAAATGAATCGTGTCCACCAAGTGTTTGCTACGGCAAAAGCAAGGCCGAACCTTCTTCTATAGGTTTCGGTGTAAGGACCAAACGATCAAAATGAATCGTGTCCACTTAGTACTTGCTACGGCAAAAGCAGAAGGAAACGAAATCCTCATGTATACAAACACTTTGCAATGCAAAATTATCAAAAGTTTGGTGGATAAACAATGTCTCGGTCATCTTCCTATTAAAAGACTTTACCTCGGTGATAACCGCCGTATTTCGGCACTACTTCATTCACACACCCCATAACGGGCACTATGGTCGAAATTCGACAAAGGCAACGAGGTCATAGCGAATCGAGAAAAAATAGTTAAAAAATTTGACTAAGGCAGCGAGATCACAACGGTCTGAGCCGAAATTTTCTAACCTCCTCAAACGAGGATCGTTACGTCAAAATTCAGCCAAGGCTGATATTCGGATGCCCGAATGCTCGAATGAACACCGGCCCTGAAATATTGCCAAAAAATACCGGCCCTAAGGAAATGCCTATCGTGATCCGGAGGCGTCTAAGTTCACAAAGCATTAGGTAAGTCCTACGGGCATAATGAACTAAATGACTACAAGTCAACTTGTCCTTAAAACGGACCAACAATTCGGGCAGAAATAACAGTGAACATTCAAACAAAGAAACAAGAAGGATGCGTTTTTCATTTATACGAGGAGTGGTTTTACATCAAAAAAAAAAAACAAAGTCCTACAAAGGCAAAAAATAAAATAAAGACAAAAGCCAAGTACAGGCACTAATCTACCCGGAATGGCTGGAACCAGAACGTTCGGACATTGTCCACTCAGAGTCATCGGAGTCAGAATCGAGAGCATCCTTAGCCTCTCCCTCGATCCTTTTAGCCTCGGCAATAAGGGTCGGAAGATCGGTGAAGCCATGCTCGGCTTGCTCAAGAGTGATCCTCCGAGATTTCCATTTCTCGTACTCAGCAACAATAGTAGACTGAGCCTCGGCGGCTTCCACGCTCTTCCATGCTCCGTCCAAATCAACCTCAGCCCGGGCTAACTTCGCCGCTAGAGCATCCTGAGCCTCTCCAAGAACATTCTGCATTTGGATGGCCAATTGAAGCTCGGCGTGGAGGTTGTCATTTGCATCGGCCGTTTCCTTAAGTTCGTTCTTCAGGTCATCGCACATCCGGGCCCTGCCCTCCGCTTTATCTTCGAACGCCCTTGCACGCTTTTGATATCGGGCACTCTCAGATTCGAGCAGCCGATTCCTCTCGGCCAAGCTCGCAGCATCCGACTTCACCGAATCTAGCTCCTCCCGGAGTTGGGAGAAGGTGGTTTCAAGCTCGCCGAGCCTCGAGGCTCCGATTGTATTCGGTCATGGCGGCCAGTTCACTCCTCAGCTGACGATTCTCGGCCTTCACTGCGTCAAGCTCGGGCCGAATATTGGAAAGAGCGACTGCTCGGTTCAACTCCTCCTCCTTCTCCTGAAGAAGGTGCAGATACTTCTCCGTTTCCCGGCCCTGGGCATCCAATTGGCCCTTAAGATCGTCCATCTCTTGCTGGGCACGAACGAAGGCCTCGTTGACGAGCACCACACTCTGCAAAAGAAAGCGAGTTAAAAACTTGAATGAGACAAGGTTAAAATTCTCAGTAAAGATATGCAGAGACGGCTAAAAAACTTACCCGGTTGCCCGCATGCATACCCTCGTTGATGAGGCATTGCCAGGAGACCACGGTCATCTTCCGTTTGTCCGAATTTGAGACGAAAGGCCTCAGATAGCTCGCTACGCCCACCGGGGGTGAAAGGAAGCTGCAGTCCTCGGGGACGATGACAACAACCGATTTTGTCCTCCTCGGCTCCACGCTTGGGGCCGGAAAAATACGCACTAAGCTGTCCCTGGCCCCAGATTCGGAGGACCGGCTGGCCGACCTCATGGCTCGAGGGATAGGGAGATGCCCGAATCCCGCAGCTTCGCCGGTAGCAGGAGGGGTGCCCGAGAACATATCGTCAAACTCGTCAGACCTCGGAGTCGGAGTAGAGGAACTTGGAGCAGCTTCAATATCTTCGGCAAAGCTCGGGGGATCCGTAGTTGCAGCAGGCTCGTGCTCGGGTGTCAGATCAACGTCAATGGGGACTTCGATCTCGGGGACCGGTTCAGTCCTTCGACCGACTTCAGCAGCGGCCGCCTCCCCGGGCCTTCTTGTCCTTTGCAGGGGAGCTTCCTCGGAAGAAGTTTCACCTGAAATGTCGAGGAAGTCAATCGACCTTAGAGGAACCGGGGAAAGAATTTCTTCCGCACCTGTATGAGAAACCGGAACCAAAAGTCCTTCACCAGCAGAAGGAAGCGGTGGAACGGCGACAGCCTCCTCCGGGATAGGAGCCACGGGAGCATCGG
The DNA here is from genome assembly GCF_019175385.1 of Lycium barbarum. Taxonomy (NCBI): domain Eukaryota; kingdom Viridiplantae; phylum Streptophyta; class Magnoliopsida; order Solanales; family Solanaceae; genus Lycium; species Lycium barbarum. Next base: position 97,225,937 of record NC_083343.1, on the reverse strand, counting down.
CGTCGACTCTCCGAACAATAATGTCGGCCTCTGTTTCATCCCGTGAGGTCCGGGTGACGCTCCTCGCCCTCTTCTTCGACTGTTGCCCTCTATCCGAGGGCCTTTTCCTTTTGGTGACAGCAGCAGCAGCAAGGGCACAAGATGCACCCGCTGAGTCAAACTCGGGCGCCGATGTTGTGGGTCTGGCAGCCGACTCCGGCCTGGGATCCACCGAGCCTTGGGGCAAACCTGAAAACCGAAGAGACAATAAGTACGGATAGTAAAAGATGCAGTGAACGCGGGCAGAAGCAAAGTACTACCGTGGTTCTGGGCGACCCATCGGCCGCGTGAGAGGTGGGCCCACGTCCGGTTATCGTGGGCATGCTGGCTGAGGAGTGTGGTGACCCATTCATTCAGGTTACGGATGACCGGAGGAATGTACCCATTGGCTGAGATGAATAGGAAAAATGGTGAGAAAGTAGGATCAAAATTTGACGAAAAGCAACAACTTAAAAGTTCAGAACTTACGCTTGTTGTTCCACTTCTCTGGGAAGGGCATATAATCCGCTGGAATTATGTCCTCGGTCTTCACTCGGACATATCGTTCCAACCAGCCCCTGTCTCTGTCCTCTTCCATTTTCGAGAAAAATGGATTCCGGCTGCGCTTGGCGAGTTTCATTACGCCACCCCGAAACAACCTCGGGGAATATAAGCAGATCAGGTGGGCCAACGTGAGATCCTTCCCGGCGTTATTGGCCAGCAACCGGAGGCATGCGACGACCCTGCAAACGATTGGACCAATTTGTGCTAAGGTCACGTCGTAGGTCCGGCACATGTCCAAAATGACCGGATCTACCGGAGGATCGAGCTTGAGGGTGAAGGGATAAGTATAGACATACAAAAAACCCTCCCAATGGTCGGTAACTGACTCATCAGGCCCAGGAGCGAAAACTCAGACCGGGCGATTGTCCCATCCGCAGTCGGACCGGACGAGGTCAAGCCTATCCTCGGTAATGGAGGAAGGGTATCGTCTCACGTCATACCCTCTGTCGGATACGGAGGAAGGTTTTTCGACCTCTAAGTCCTTGTTAAAATTGGTTTTGGCCGGTATGATATCCGAGGCCGTGGGCTCGACGGAGCCCTTTGCTTTAGAAGGAGAGACAGCCTCAGTTCCTTGAGACGAAACCGAGGGAATATCATGGGAAGTTGTTTCGGGCATTTGGAAAAATGAAAAGAAGAAGTTGAATGGATTCGAAAGAGGAGATAAAGAAGACAAAAAAGCAAAGAGAGCAGTCAAAAGGTTCAAAAAATGGCAAAAACAACGGAAGGAAGCAGCAACAGGCGAGAATAACAAGCAGAGAAGGTGGCGGTATCGATCCTTTTCACGTAGTGCAAGCAGCAGATCAACAAGAATCGAGTTTTTCATATGATTGTGAGTAAAGATATTGAATGTGCAAGAGGCAGAATGTTTAAAGCAGAAAGGATTAGTCGAAGAACTAAAATGTTCAAATGGTGAAATGGAAGAGCCTTATATAGGCATGGGACTGTGGCGGTTACGATTCCCCGGCCAATCCGGGAGCGCCACGTGTCCCCATAATTAATGAGGAATGACTTGAAACGACGTGCGTGCGGCGGTTTGTCAGAGCAGACCATCCGGGACGAGACACGTGGCCGATGGCAGAAGAACGTGGGGCAACTGTTCCCGCCAAAAACGAAACGATAACAACGGACAAAGGGAGTCACCGGCTTAGTGATTCATCCACTCCCCGTCACTCCGACAAAATCTACGATCCGGGAAGTGTGGGGACTATCTGTATACTATAAAAACTGGATATATTCTAAATCGGAGAGACCAAGGGCCGAGGGAAGAAAGGGGCAAGAACACGCGGGAAAGCCCCATTCCGAGCTGGGGAAGTGTTTGGACCGGAGCAAAGGAAGGGCGTCATTTGGTCCGGTTCTTCCATGACCGGTTTTTCGAGGTTGTATGTCCGTTTGATCGTGGCCGGTAGTTCGGGAGATCCGTTGCGAAGTTGCCACGCGTCAATGGCGTCCTGCTGTGTTCAACTGCCAATCGTACGGGTGTCAGACCGTACGGTCTACCTAATCCAACCTAATCCAACTCAGAACTTTTTCTTTATTTTATTATTTCTTATGTTGTATGAAGCCCATGGGGCAGCACTATAAATAAGGGGCATTGGCTCCTTTTAGGGGGTTGGCTTCTACATGACCAAAAAACTCTTGTAATAGCAAAATACGCAAATCTCTCTTTCAATATATCTCAGATTCGGTCAACATTTCTTGTGTTTAATTCTTACATTTTCTTAGATCAAATACCGTTTATGTATTAATTTATACACGAGTACACGGCTAACCGTCGATCACCCATTGCTCCTTTGTAGCATATTTATACCTTTCTTCTCTTTATCAAATAAGCATAAGATATAGCCACATATCCTATACCTCATCCACAAATTTAATTGATTATCCAAAATCGGGATAAACACTAGTACAATATTAAACTTATATGATCTTTAGTAGGAGTTGGAAATCCGATCCATGCACGAGTTATGCGAGTACTTAATGAAGGGATTTTTTATGTGGTAATTAATAATAAAATAATTGTTATGCAGTAATTAATTACTAATAAGATACTCCCTCCATTTCAAACCACACCACACTCCTTAAGAAAGCTAAATAATGACATTAATTACTGGGTAATTTGTATTATTGTTTTGCTTCTTTCCAAAAATTTCTTTAAACTAGGGAGAGTCAATAAAGATATGAATAATTTTGAAAATAATTACAATCAATATATCTTTGTACTTTGAGAAATTCATTCATTTTAGAGCATAAAAATGCCAGAAATTCATTTATATCATAATATAAAATTAGTGTATATATATAAAATTATTTAATTTTAAAAAACTTATCTTGAAATAGTGTAAATCCTACATTATTAATATTGTATTCTTATTTGACATTTAATAAATAAATTCTCGCATAACTTTGAGTGTTTGACTGGCCAACTTATAAGTCATTTTATACTTAAAATAAGCCCAAAAAAATAATTGGACCCGTTTGCTTAGCTTATCTAAAGCAACTTATAAGCTGAAAATAACTTATAAGACAAAAAGAATAAGTTGGGCTACCCCAATTTTTTTTATTTATTTTTTTTGCTTATAAGTTGTTTTCAGCTTATAATCTTTTTTTTTTAAGCCTATCCAAACAAGCTCTTACTGCCACCAATCAAAAGAAGCATTAATTATGCATGCCATGATTATTTTTTTGTCACGTGGCCGAGCAAACAATATAATTATTTTATACTAGTTTTAATTGGTCCAATTAGGTGCGGTTTAGAGTGTTAGCTAAGGGGTTCACATGAACTTAATAATTTTTACACATACCATATATATATCTTAAGAAATATACTAAAAATCTATAAAATTTTGATCATGAACCAAGTTATTATCAGAGACGGATCTAGAATTTAAAGTTTATGCGTTCCAGTAATCTCAAATTAAAAAAAAATATATTTTATAAAGTACCTAAGGGGATTCAAACCCTCGTTAGGATCGGAGAGACACCATAACCTAATTAGCAGCTTCAATTTCTGCCATCGAACCAAACACTTACTTTGTTAGTGGGTTCCCACCCTACCCCTGTATCCGTCCCTAACTATTATTGGAGTATTTTAACTTAAGAAGATTACTGTAGCAACCAGAAACTTTAAATCTACCTCTCTTTAGCCAAGGATTCTATTATATTTTTTCTCTTTTTTTTTTTTTTTTTTTGACAATTTCTCCTAATTTTTTTATTGTACAAGAAATAAATATGGCAATCACTACTTCTCTATTCATTCCTATCTTTAATGCGAAAACTTAAATGTCTAAAAATTTACTACTCCACTAATTCATATTTTTTAAAATGTAAAAAAATTATTCCCCCAACCTTTCATTCCCTCCATGAAGAGTGAAAATATCTTGAAAAAGAGTAGTCTGATGGATATCATTTCGAGTAGAATTTGGAATGGTTCAAAATTCAAATGAATAAATCTACAACTACATATATGGATATCATTCCTCTTTTTTTTTTTCTTTTTTTTTTCTTTTTTTCCAAGGAGTTCATATTGAAACTTGAAAGAAGTTGATTATCACGCTGCCGTTTTCATTTCATTTTGTATACTCCATTTACTTGGCCATTATATTTTATGCATTTACATGCCTATTAAATTTTCATTACTCACTGCATAAGGCTCTAATATAACGTTGCCTTCACAGATTTCTTTAAGTTGTGATTTCATGATCCTTGGGTAACATCTTACTATATACAGTCTACTAGTGAGTCACCAAAACCCTCATTGAATTTATGATTTTTTTTTTCTAATACTATAACATTAAAAAATTATCTTTTTGTCTAATACTATAACATTAAAAAATTATTTTTTCAAACAAAAAAGAGATAATGACAAAAAACCTCATAAAAAAATGAAAAATTTCTAGGACAATCATCTACTCTAAAGTGAAAGCGAAAACATGAACATAAATACTTACAGAACATAAGAAGTTACAATGATGTGTACTTGGAACCAAAGTTGCGTAACCTTAAATAAGATTAAGTTGATGAAAATTTAAAATAGGTAAATGAAAAGTTGACTTGTTGTAACTAAATTATTTTTAAGAGTATTTTCCGTTTTTTTCTTGAGCGGTAGCAACATTTAGTCCGTCTTTTCAACTATAGGGATACTCTTAGTCGAAATATCCCAATTTTCAAGAATAAATATAATTTAGTAAGCGCATCTTTATGATTCACCTTGAGTATCAGCATATTACATGTCACGTGTATCAAACACCTCATATAAAAAATTAAAGGGCCAACTTTGAGCCCTGTGGAAAGAAAAAATAAAAAAAAACTTCAATAACAGTATGTAAATCAGAAAATGAGAGATATAGTTAGCAGAATTATAATATAAAAAATCCACATCTAGAATCACTTCATTGGAATGGACACCACCAAAATTTACTTGCAATACATTCCTTCAATTGGGCATACAAAAAGAATCATCTCCATTGAGTCCTTGACACATGAGGTCACATAATCTTTATTTCATTCTCCTTTAACTACTAAAAGGTAAAGAATGCATTAAGCACAAATCACCAAATCTTTATCTTTCCTCCCGAAATAAATAAATAAATATCAAAACAATGCATCCAACTAAATGACAAGTTTGTATAACAAAAGTATCTTACATATAAGAACCTTTCATATCGACAACCTAAGATAATTAAGAAACACATACAAAGAAAAATATCAAAAAGCAGATAATTAAGAATCACATACAAACTTGAATAAGGAAAGAAAAAAATGGGAAAGAAAGGTAAGGGGAATTCTTACCATGCGTGAATAAGTATGAAGATGATGTGGGAATAACATGTGAAGAACTCGTAGATTTGGTGCATTTGTGGGACATAAGATAGCTCATTCTCTTTAAATAACAAAAAAGAAAAACTTAACAGTTGGTCTTAGACGTGGGGTTTTCTATTTAGTGCTTGGAATACAAAGAGGTCACGACCGAAAAATTGAAGTAATAATACTAAATGAAACATTCCATGAACTAATTGGCTCATGATAAAAAAAACGTAGATAACGTAACTAAAAAACTAAGCTAATTAGCATAGCACATTTAACATAATTAAGAGAGTTTAATGAGTGACTTTGAGTTTTTTTTTTTTTTTTAACATAGCACATAAATAAGAAAAATTGAGAAAACCCCAAAAATTTGAGAAAAAAGATAAATAAGAATGAAGGTCATAGAGAGGGGCCACATCACCTTGTCTATGTCTAGCTTTATATTATATATAACCCATGCTTTAGCACCTGGTGCAACAGCTCCTGGTGCAACAGCAAGCACCAGTTTAACTTTTCGCTGAGATAAAGGCATAAAAATCAGAAAGAATATATAGAATTAGAATCGGCTTTTTAGCATTTAACCCCCCTTTATGTTAGAGGGCGCCCGCCTCCTCTTCAGACGTGTCCTCGATAACCTGGCGGTTCTTCGGTCTCCACTTTTGGGGGCGGGAGTGCTTGGTCGCTGGGGGTTCCTTTTCCTCAACCAATTCGGTTGTGTCAGCCTTGAGATTGGTCTAACATTTTGTTATGAGTTGGCTGGACAAAGATGGATTGAAGGTCAGATAGATTTGAGTTCAAGTGGCACAGCACCTTCGATCGACCATAGGGCCTATTCTACCCTTACCGAATTCATTCTATTGT